>NC_138057.1:43162926-43637618 GCF_964194185.1 Rhinolophus hipposideros | reverse complement strand
CATGATATCCACCTCATGTAAAATAAATGACAATATTTTTGACAATCACACATATGTGATCTTACTGGATTCTAATCCACAGTCTTGAAACGTGTTTCATCCAAGAAACTCAGGCCATCAAAGAAAAAGTAATTGAAAATAATTCGGCTACTTTCCTTGTATATCTTGAAAACAGTCAAGGACATTTACAGTTCACAGTATAACATTTTTTTCTCTCTTTCGTAATATCTTCCTTCATACCATTCAGATGCTCACGATTGATTTATTGGCAAACTCCTTAAAAAAGGCCTTGTACCCTCACCAAGAGCTTTACCAAGAGCTAACCCAAGCCAATGCATTATTTCTGTTTATACCCCCTCCCTTATTTTTATCCCTCTCCCTTCTTTTATTCTTCATTACGTAGACCTGCATTACCACCCTGGTGATCGCTGGCAATGAAGTAGGCAGAAGTCTCCTCAGCAATTTGGGGCAGTAGGAGAAGAAACACAGAAAGTGAAGCCAGGATCCTTTTCAATGGACAAGGGAAGGGGCAAGTTTACACACAACCCCGTGTTAATAATTTTTGTTCTTCTACACTTAGAATAAGATTATATATAGTTGGCCTGGGAAGATCTTTGTGCTTCGTCTTTTGTGTGTGTGTGTGTGTGTGTGTGTGTGTGTGTAAATTAAGGAATAATTAACATATAACATTAGTTTTAAGTGTAAAACATAATGGTTTAATATTTGCATATATTGTAAAATGATCACCACAGGAAATCTAGCTAACATCCGTCACCGCATATAGTTACAAAATTTTTTCTTGTCATGAGAACTTTTAAGATCTACTCTCTTAGCAACTTTCAAATATGCAGTACAGTGTTATTAACTATAGTCGCCATGCTGTACATAATATCCCATGTCTATATTATTCTCAATATTATGTCTCAATATTTTTGAGATAGTATGGCTACCCTCCAAGTATATTTAACGTTGACCTCAGATAGGTGAATTTTACTTTAATATGGCTTTTAAGAAAGGAATATAGAGCTCAAAACAGAAAAAGCACGTTTGAAATAGTTGCGGGAATTAAAAAGATACAATAATGGGAATGTTGGAAGTAGACACTTTTTTTATGAAAAATACAATGCACTTTGTGGATCAGCAGCCCCCCAGCCCCCCTTGAGAAGAAACTATGGTTTGCAGGAACACATTGGTTTAATAAAATTGGCCTTCTTCCTTCTACTAAAAGTTTACCTGCGAGAGCCCCGAACATAATAAAATCAGATTATGAAGGCAATCATATTTACTTGTAATAAATCAAATCTTGCAGACATCAGTTAAGTCTCCCTACTGCACTGGGACAATATCATGCATGCATACATCAATACCTGAGGTGTCAGAAATATATTTCATAAGTTCAGAAAAATTGCACATACACTTGCAGCACCATTATGAGCAGTGAATTTGTAATGTGAACATTATGATGTATAAAGTGGCTTTGTTCCTACATTTAATAAGCACCGCATGTCAAACCCACAAACATAATGGAATTTGCTGGTGATTTCTTACCATTAAATGTAGGTTATTGTTTTCAGAAAAAAAAGAGAGAACTTTTTCATGCTTTGCTAACATTATCCATTTCAAAGCACACAACATCCTTCCATAGAGTCGTCTCTTTAAATTAGTAAATAAATAAATAAAATCAGACCTACTACTGTGACATTAAATTAGGTTGGACTAAAATAACAGTTGGCCCCACTCTTTGTCTAGAATTAGCTGCTATGAAAATCCATGCCATTCCTTTTCAAAGACATCTTTCAAAATTACAACAGTCTAAATATGTACTGTCTTCTGTAGAAAGGTCCCAATACAATATGGCATTTTCAGGATTGAGTCATTTATAGGTTTTCCCTCCAACCCAATACTTCAAATTGTTAGCTAATCTATACAAGGTGATAAAATGAAGAATTAGTAAATTTTACAGAGGTGACTTGGGTGATTAGTACTTGTGTATTTAAGTATCTTTTAATAAATTTATAAGTATATTACAAGAGTGAGTCTATGTCCCTTTTGAAAAAATCTCTAAGGAACTGATTAGTGAGTCATAAAAATAAATGTAGACTATATCCTTTCTTTCATTTGCTTTTTGAATAATATTTTCTCAGCAATCTATATGTGAGGTCTTGCTGCATTAGGACATTAGTGAGTGTTCTCTTAGTAAAGGGAAGAATGATTAGAGAAGTTGAGAGACAAGGAGGGGAAGCAGTAAAATTGATAAATCTGTGAGCAATCAATGTTTGATGCAGGAGACAAATGCATTTCATATGTACCTGATGATGCTGGAAATGTGGTACCTATTGGGCAAATATTATTTATCAGCCAGTTCAATGCTGTACATTATATCTCAAGCAATGATTTCTGAAAAGATTTCATAGATTCCCCAAGAGCTTCTTTTTCATTCTTTTCCACTCTGCACTACATCTTCCCATCTGTTCCATCCTCTTCCGGTCCTTCCTTTTCCATTCCATTTCATCTTTATTAGAGTAAATCCCTAGGTGCCTTGATTGTTTTAAGCATTTGGAAGTGTTTGATGAAGTTTCTATTTTTGTGGGGCTTACGAGATAAAGAGACAAGATAGGGACAGCACACAAAGGGGTCATTGATAATAGAAGATCCTAGTACATGCTTAAGAGAGTGTTGATTGAAAACAGAGGTGATTTATGAGAGAGCACACTGAACTAAGTGGTGGGTTTGAGCAGGCACTGTGAAGAGGGATATGTTTTGTATTTGTGGAGAACACAGACAGAGGGAAGAAAGGCCTGGAAACATACTTTCCATTTTCTGGCAGGAAGGAAATTCATTAATGTTTAATTTTGCTCTTTAAATTCTGCCCAAAGAAATTTCAAGCACCTCTTCAGAAAAAGTTCAGCATGTTTACTTAACAGAGTGTTTTTTCAGATGGAACATTTTCCCCCTACTGATGTGTTAGAAATAAGCATTTCTATTCACAATTGATCTTAAAGATGCTACTTCAAAAACCATCCACTCTGGGTCTCTGAAACAGGTTGGCATTTAAAGAGTTCCATGTCTTATTGTTCATAAGGCTAAGTTGCTGCAAGGAACTGAAAACACCCATTTTATTGCTCTCAATGTTAAGGAAAAAGAGGAAGAGGAGAAGCAGACAGAAGAGAAGGAGAAAGCGGAGATAAGCTAACATCGTTTGAACACTTACTAAGTGCCGAGTTTTGTACCAAGTTCCTCTCATATATTTCCTCGCGTTAACCGTACATTGACACTTGAGACAATTGTTAAGGTTATCCCTATAGTTATGAACTGGGAATCTGAGAGACAGAGAGAGAGAGAGAGAGAGAGAGAGAGAGAGAGAGAGAGAGAGAGAGAGAGAGAGAGATTGATTCAGAAATATTCCCAAGATTTTACATTGGTAAGAGGCAGAACTATGTTCGAAACTTGAGTCCATTTGTTCCAAAGCCAGAGTGATTACCCGCAGTATTTACTCTCTTGCTAATAAGACTATCAAGAAGGGCAATTGTCTGATTTTTAAATTTGTTTCCAAATTTACCTAATTCAACTGAAGACGAACTTAACCTAAAGGCTTGATGGGCATCAAATCCTTTCCTTATTGCTACATAATTGATGGTACAAAGGCAAATTAAACTTGGTGGATTTAATTTTCAGTTATTCAGATAAAACTTTTTGGGTGATTGATATAATGTTTTTATTAGTAGTAAAGATTAAAACACCACTATAAGATAAAATGTCTTTCCTATATCTGAATTCACAGGTATGGCCCATATGCTTGAAAATAACTTGATTTCTTAATTATCATCACTCATATTATCAAATGTTAAATAGTGAGTATGTCGTCTTTAGTGTACTGGCTTTGTTATGAAACAACTACAATTCCCAGAATTTCCTTTCCTGTATGCTTCTGGCTAAAGTGAGCCACCAGAGAAAATTTTTTTGTGAGAATTGGGAGCAGAAGCAAAGCAACTGCTATTTTGTCGCTCACACATTCTGTTTATTTGCTGGCTCAGTTCTTTGCTGTGAGGCAGCAGACAGGTTGGCAACTGTCCCACCTTTCCCTGGGTTCTCCCACTCTGACTCCTGACCCAGGTGAGTGCTTAGCTGCTTAGCTCCATGATGAAGCTTATCATCTTCTCCTGCAATATTCCCCAACGTCAAAGTCAGAGGCAGTGAGAACTGATGTGGTTTTAGCCCATCCCTGTGGGTTCCAGCTCATGCTTGTGGAATCCAGCTTGTCCTTGCTCTTTCCCACTGTTACAGACTGAATTGTGTTCCCCCAACCTCAAGAAAGATGTATTGAAGTCCTTATCCCCAGTAACTCAGAATATGACCTTATCTGGAATTGGGGTCTTTATAGAAATAATCAAATTTTTAAAAAGCTCATTAAGGTGGGTCCTAATGTAATATAACTGGTGTCCTTATATAAAGGGGAAATTTGGACTCAGACATGCACAGAGAGAAAACTATGTGACAATACACAGGGAGAAGGTGGAAGATTGAAGTGATACATCTAAAGTCAACTTCTGGCAGACCCCAAAATTTCCCATGAAGAAACCAACCATGATGACACCTCGGTTTCAGACTTCTAGCTTCTAGAACTGTGAGATATTAAATTCCTGTTGTTTTAAGCCACCCAGTTCGTGATACTTTGTTAAGGCCAGCTCTGTGGACCTCAACCTCCAGTATCAGAAACAGGAACAACTGCCTCACAAAGAAGACTTAACCAGCTCCCCTGTCGTGTAAGTCTAGTTCTGTCCACAAGTCCCTAGGGGTTCTGCTTTTCTGATTGGTGGGCAGAAAAGAACTTAGTTTAAAAAGGACCTCAAAGGTCCAAACACAGTTGCACACTAGGTGATTTAAGGGTAATAAGGAGAAAGTACTGTGATGTTAACACGTAGAATAAGCCTGAATCTTAGTCACTGAAAAAAGCTGATCACTTACAACAAAAGTTCTTCCTTTCCTCTAACACAGGCTATGCTATTAAGTTAGTTTTCTGATGGTGGCTGTGTGAACTAAACATATTAGTGATAACTGCCCGCATTTTCACTGTTTAACAGCAATATTTTTATTTCCATCAAGTCACCAAACAAGCCCGGAATAATTTATTCTCTTCCAAAAAAGTTGACTGCAAATTCAGGAAATATTTTCCCATGCATTGCTGTATACAACCTGATTATCATTTATTAATATTGCAACTTTCTTTGGAAAAAAATCTCAATATTTGACAGATATTACTTTATTAAAACTCTGCCAGTATCCTTCGGAGTTAAGAGATAGCCCAATTAATTATCACTGCTTTCAACACAATCTGGGCCCAGAAGCTGATCAGCAGGAAAGCTTTGAGTCCACTGGTAGTGGTTCAAATCCCTACTAATGTGTTATTTCCTCAACAGCAAATTTCCGTGGAAGTTGTTAACTTCTTGGGATTTTTTTAAATTAAAATTATTACAATAATTATTTTTCCTCAAGATTCCAAATTGTTTTGGATCTAGGTAGAGGAAAACTTATTTGTTACAAAACCATACAACCTAACGAAAAGGACATGTATTCAAGTTCATTTTCTCCACGAACGAAAGCATTTTAATATCTCAAAATTTGCCTTTGTATTGTCAGCATGACATTTTTATACAGCAAAGTATCATCTTGTAAGTTATCATTTATTTTTGTTTAATTTTCTCTTTTAAAGAATTCAGTGAGATATTAAGAAACCTACTTGAGACTGGAAAAATTTGAAGTGCACTTTATAAGTAGGCTTGGCAAAACTAAGATTTAGTGGTCATCCTTTAAATACTGCTTTACTGTCTTAGAATCAGGTCACCAGTTAAGCTATAAACTCTTAGAAGTTACCAGCCCATCCCCAAGTAGATTTGTGATTTAATATCTTTTTCAAGGTATAACACGAGGACAAATAAATCTAATCAGCACAAGCTCATGGTATCTAATGGCTTTAAGCTTGGTTCTGATGGTGCTTCTTCACTTAATACTATGTAATTTATTTATGTTAGTATGTACAACTTTGACATAGAATATTCATCATTTTGTCAAATTCCACTTCCCTTCTTTATCCTGTTCTGCATGCTGCATCCAATATAATTACCTAGTACATCCATTTTTAAGCACTTGACAACTCTTTTGTAAAGAGGATCCTATGTAAAATGTGTTTTTTAAAATAGCCTGCTATGTTTCAGTTGTCTTTTTAAAGTATTAAGATAGGAGGGAAAAAGTAATAGGGGTTAATTCTACCAAAGATCTTTGACAGAGTAACAATTAGTTATTGGATTATTTTAACTTCCTTATGCAAATTAACTAATTCTCTTGGATAGCTTAAAGTTAGCAGCAGGGGGTAACATAATTATGATTGTTAGGAATAAAACTTTTCTGGTTTAGAGAATCACAGATATTTTTGCAGAGAAAGTAAGCAGGAAATGATCTTATATCTTGTTTTTCATATTGCTCTGTCCATGAAAGGAAGAACTGTGAATACATCAATCAGAGAACTGTTGGGAGCAAAGTAAGTCTGTTATCTCTGGAGGGGAGAAGGAGGGAGAAGAGAAGACAATAGGAGTAGAAGTAATCTGAGAAGGATTCATATATACCAGTAAACCAACAAGTAAGTATTAAAGAGACAGTGCTGTACTTGTATGAATTATCATGCTGCAGTATTTACAAACAAGTAATAAATTACTTTATTTAACAAAGCAGTTCACAGAGTAGATGGAACAGGCAGAATTGGCAATATAGTGTAAAATGGAATAAGACCTATTACTAAATTAAGAATTCGAACCAATATTAGTGTTGCACAGTATTTGAATAGAGTTATAATTTTGGGTGCTCATATGTAGGTGTTCATGTCTTTTAATTATGTTTTGCATTGTATATTTTCTTAAGACTTGTTAAACAAAGTAATTAATGTATAATTTAATGAAATATATTTACTTTAACAGAAAGGCAACATTACTGGCATCACTGGTGTGGGAGAAATCAAATCAATTAACTTTCAGGAAGTCTGGATCCTGGTTCTAATTCTGCCATTAGAATTTTTCTTTTTTTTTTTTTTTTTTTTTTTTTACTTTTGGTAAGTGATTACTTAAAAGACCTTATTTCTATATCTATAAAAATAGAGAATTTGGAGTAGAGCAGTATTTTTCAAACTTGGTTTTCAGCCATGAAACAATTGGTCCAAGCAGAACCCTTACCTAGAACCCCAGTGTGCAAATCTAGAGCTGTTCTGCTTGAAGCTGAGGTGGGCGGTGAGAGTGTTCCCTGCCCTCACTACACTGTAAGGTCCGACAGCTGGGGGAGGTCTCTACTAGAAATGCAAGCATCAGAAAGTTAACAACCCTCTAGATGTTGTTTTTTGAAGGATCAAACATCACACCTTCCTGGAACCCTTAGTGTGATTATTTCTCCTTCCAAATCAATCCGACATTCCTGGTTTAAGGTGATCTGCTCTGGGGACAGGCTGTATGTAATTATCCTCCATTTCTTTCTTTTTTTTTTTTCAGTTTCTCACTTTGGTCATGTTTTAAATTTCCTTTTCTCTTGTCATTGGCTGTCTCCAACTATTATTAAAACTGTCTTCTGTGTCACATTAACACATTGGCTCCCCTTTGCTAATCTATTTTCGTCAGGGAAGTCTATGATTTGGATTACAGTTCCACAGCTTGGCGGAAACCTTCCCTCACCAATTTACATCAACCTGTCACTCTTCAATATCCTAAAACGGTCAGGCCACCCTCCACTCTAAGCATATGCTAGTGTTTTACAATATTAAATGCTTTATATATAGTTGTGCTAAAGGTTAGCTTATGAAATAATTAATGATCAATTCATGCAGTCATAATGTTTATGCTTATGCTGTCAACTAGAACAATCTATTTCTTTTGAGGTTGCTATTATTTTGGTCATTACTACCAGTTGGAGATTAAATAACAATTATAATAGTATTTTGCAAGTATATGTGATTCACAGATATATGTTTTTATTTTTTTAATCACAAAATACATGTGCGTTTACTTTAAATGTGTTGAGGCTTTACAAAGCTCATAAAAACAAACGAACAAACGAACAAACAAACACATTTTTAGTTATACTTCTCGCTGTTCCTGATTAATCTGGCAGTTAATCTCTTAGCACTTTCTTCTAGTATTTGCCACCATATTTATAAATAAATAATATTTTTATTAAAAAAATTTTGTTTAGATATTACCTATTGACCATTGACCAACCCCATGCAACCCCACCACCTTAAAAAGAACACATCAATTTCTATCAAACTCCTAATGCAGTTAGATCACAATTTATATAAATCAATAGTCCTGCTTACATGGTTATAGTTCTATGAATGTTATTTATGGTTGAACCATGTAAAGAGCAATGATTATATTTCTAGGTACATTCTTTTTTGTTTTTCCTGGAGTTCGTGATTGCCTTGCGCTTTCATTTTCTCTGTTATCGAAGTACTTTTTAGTCACAATCTCTCTTTAGAAGTGTTAATTCTTCATCAAATATATCCTCAAAACATCAGGTAATCTATTAGTTTTATTTTTTCCCCTTGGGATATATCAATATTCTTGTTCCAATTTGGTCTTTTTGCTGGCTTGCTTTTGCCTACAGCCACAGTTTTAGGATTTTACTTCATTGTCTTGTCTTGTATCTTCTGTTCTTTGAATCACATGTTTCCCTCTTATTGATTTATTGCCTCATTTTGGTGTTGCAATTCTATAGTGGATTTCTAATAAAAATGTAAGAACTACATTTCTTAAAAATTTGAATACCTAACAAATATCTTTTTTATACCCTTACATTTGGTTGATAGTTGGACTCCATGAGTTTTCTACACTGGAAAACATTTCCCTCAGAATTTCAAAGGCATTTAATAATTGTCATCTATCTTTCAATTTTGCTTTTAAGAAATCCAGTATCATATTGATTCCTAATCTTTTGTGATATGTTTCATTTTTGTCCTTTTTGGACATATTTAGCATCTTCCCTTTAGCCATGGTATTTTGAAAACTTACAACAATATACTGAATGAATGGCCACTTTCAATCTGAAAAGTTATGGTCTGATTCTGGAATTTTTGAGTATGATTATTTTTCACTTAATCATTTCTTCCCTTCTGCTTTTTAGTTTATTTTGTTTTGGAAATTTTATTATTTAGACTGTGAACATTCTGCACAGATTTCTTTCATTTATTTATATTTATCCCTCCTTTCCCATCTCTTTTGTTTAGCTTGTTTTGCTTTCTGGTTGAAGAAACAACCCAGGAATTACCTTATTTTCCATAAGTCTGAATGTATTTTTTATTTATCCTACCTACATGTAATGTTAGTAGTACTTTTTAAATTTTCTTAAGAAAAAAATTATCTTAAGAAAAATTTTCTTAAGAAAAAAATACACCTAATATTCTTTTTAATTACTGTAATAGCTTCTCTTATCTCTCTAATGATAGCAACAATATTTTATAATATGTTTTTCTCTTCTACTGTTAGTGTGATTCCTCAGAATTCCCTCTTACTGTTTATTTTAATCCTTGTGTTTCTGATAGAGGCTTCTCTCAAATCTCTGGTGATCCTTATCTCTCATTTATATTTGAGGTACTAAAGGTTTGATTAGAAGCTCTTTGTCCATGATCAAGACTGTAAGATGATCCAACAGGAGCTATTTGTTTAATTGAGAGTCCCAACTGTTCTTTCAGTTTCCTCTGAGAAGAATCTGTCAATCTCCTGCCTGGGAATATAAGCTTGACTGCCAGTATACTTTGTGCCTGGTGGAGGAAACGGGTTGGTAAAGTCATTGTTCTCTATGTAACATTCATTTATTCTCCTGTTTTCAGCTGTACCTGATGTCCCCAAATAGTCCCTCTGGTTGAACCTTCCCAAAGAGTATAGCTTCTATCATTCAGTCTTCTGCTGGGGTCGAGGGGGTAGATGTCTGGCTGCATGGAGTAAGGGGAGGGGATTTAGGCTGAATTCATTATATAATTTGCAGGACCCAGTGCAAAATTAAAATGTTGAGACACTTGCACAAAAATTATTAAGAATTTCAAGATGGCAGCATTAAGCTGCATTGGAGCCTCCTAAGGGTGGGGCCCTGTGCAACTGCACATGTTGCATGCCCAGAAAGCCATCCCTGGATTTAGGTGTCTGACTATTTCTTACATAAATTTCAAACGGATTTTCTATTTACAGTCCTACCTGCACCCCCAGTCTTCGGAGGCACCAAGTGCCTCCAATGACTGGGTTACCCATGCTTCTATGGCACAACTGAGTTTGTTTCTTGGTTTTCCTTTTCTCCCCCAAGTCTCTCTCTTCACAGTAATTAATTTTCATGTTGCTTTGTCATCCTTTTGCATTTGAACTTGCAAAATTGTGTTGACATCTTTCATATGTTGTCCTTAACTCTTGCTCTATTTGTACTTAGGGGTTTTTGTCTTTTCACAAATCTATTTTTGTCTTGTAGTATTGTTTTGGGAGAAATAAGCACTTGTCTTATATCTGCAGTGTTTACTGGGAAACCTAAATTTTTGTTTTATATTTCTCACAAAATAATTTCTCCTGTATTCCATTGATTTTTAATAGATCAATACTTTCTGTAAGGATCAAAGTATTCATTAGTTTGATAAATTATTATTTAAAAATATTTTTAAAGAAAACCTTAATCATAACAAGCAGTAATAAAGGCACTTAAGAACAGCTCACTTGTTTTGATCATTAAGGCAAGTTAGTTTTTAGGACATACTTTCTATATTAAAGTATCCAGATTATTTAATCATTCCACAATCACTGAGTACTTCCTATTGGTCAGGTACTGCTCTGAATGCTTGATTATATAACATAGTTGTAAAATATAACTGTATTTGGCAGTCTTAGAACTGAGAGGGATCTTGGAGAAAATTGAGTTCAATTTCCTTATTTTAAATAAGAGGAAAATTAAGCCCAGAGAGATTACTATTATGAACTTCTTTAAGAAGTTGTTAGTTACCTTGCATCAGTAAATGGATGATATATAGTATTTGTTTCTTAACGGTTTTAAAAGATAAAGCACAATTTAAAATATTACACAGTAGATGACATACATCTTGTTATAAATACAGTAAATATGTGAAAATGTACAGAGTTCTCAAACATTTTGAACATTAAAAAAAACAAATAATTTTCAAAGACTGAAATTTAGTAGAAAAGGTATAGTTTATTCTATATAAATGAATCAAATGAAGCCTCTTCACCAAAAATCCAAGAATCTTTGTTTTAGGGAAGAGTATACCATTGACAGCATCTCCTAGTATAACTTACTTGAGGCAGCAGTGGTGCCCTGAATGTGACCTTGGTCAGAAAGACTTAAGCAAGAGAAAGACCAAAAACAAACAAGAGAAAAGTCACTACTAATGAAGGTTAGGGGCTTTCACAGCAGCACCACCAGCTTCATAGGTTCTGTGGTGAACAGAGTTGGCAGTGCTCAGCCAGCTGTTCAGCTACGGCACCTTTTAATGGGGATGGTCTCAGGAGGAAAGCTGGAAATAAACTTTTAGTTTGCCTCTTGTCAATACCTTCTTGCTAACAGATAAAATAGTTCTAAAAGGCAAAAATTAGGACTCCTAGGGTCTCTTGGAAGAAAAAAGCAATTAATTTTCAGAACCATGTGCCATCCTTTTGTACTTGTTATCCCACTAAACATCGATAAGAAAATCACCAGAATTTATTGAATATCTGTGTTGCAACAGGAACTGTGCTAAATGCCTAAATTGAAACTTACAGTAACTATCCTACAATGCAGATGTTTATAGATGTAGGAATTAAGTCTCAAATAGATTAAATAATTTATTCAACATCAAAGTATACGTGAAGGAGTCAGATTTTGAACCCAGTTTTCTCTTATTTCAAAGCCCATATTCCAATCAAACATACAGAGACCAACCAAGCTTATTAGATTAATTTTTATGTGTATCATGGATTTTTTTTTTTGCTATTTATAGTAATGCCTAATTGATTACCAGATTATGGAAAAGAGTGAAATGAGGAAATTAATATTATCGATAAAGACGGTTATAGCAGACAGTGCTATATGAAAACAACTGAGAACTCTGTGTAAAGATATTCACAGGACTCTCGGATTCCAGTGTTTTACATCTGACTTCTGACAGCAGATCATCAAATATATCAATCAAATATATGATGAAACCTTAAGTTTAATATACCATATAATGAGAACTGTATAATAGACCATTCTTAATTTTCTCTACTTGTAAGTTGTCCTCTCAAAAACTAAATCAACCTAAAACAAACTCTGGATTCTTACTGCAGAATGTAGCATTATCACCAGAAAAGCATCACATATTCAATAAAACACAACTACTGAGAGAAAACATTGAATATGCATTTTAAGACTGCTCTGTTTATTCAAACACATATAAAATTTTTAGAAGATTAAAAATATCTTGCTTCTCAGTAGAAATCTATGACAAGAAAACTGTGCCCTCCAAACTAGCAGAAGTTATAAAATTTATCAAGGAAACTAATAGAATATAAGATGATCACTGATAAAAAATAAGGAAAAAATAGAGTGTAAATTAGTTTTTTTTTCTTTCCTTCCTTTTTTCTTTTAGCTGCCCAAGAGAACATTCTCTTGTTAGAAAAAGTTTAAAGTTAGTCATGAGAGAACCTAGCTTGTTAGAGTTCTCTGTGTGTATGTGCATAGTGTATGTCTGTATTTCTCACTCAATTATTTATCTTTCTCTGCTAACAATAAGGAATGATAATATTTGGATTTAGAGCAAAGAAAAACTATAGGACTATAGATTTACCTAAGAGGAGACAAAGAAGGAGGAGAGAGAAGGAGGAGAAGGATGAAGAGGATGTTAGGTCAGCTGCCAGCATGGTAAAAGCGGGCGGGGGGGGGGGGCAAGTCTTACCCCTCTGCCAAATTAGACCCCTCTCCAGGAGCCAAGTCATGTCCCTTTGCTAAATTAGACCTCTCCTCGCCTGACAGAGACTGGAGCCCCTGGCATTTCCCAGAAAAGGCAGCAGACCGCTGGTGAGATAAGCAACTTCAGACACAGCCGCTCAAGCCCGATCTGCTGCTAGGGGGGCCTGCTCATCTGCCACCTCACTCAGCCAACCTCCTCCCCCAAAATGGCATATATACCTCCCACCCTCTATCCTGGCGCGACTTCGCCGGCCCCCATCTGGGGACCCGTGAACCTCGCCCGGGCGCGCAGAATAAAGCACTCACTTTTCTCAACCCGCCTGACTAGACTCCTTATTTCTCTGCAAGCTTTACAGAGGAGGGAGAGAAGGACCAAGAGGAGGAGAAGGAAAGGAAAACAGGAAGGATGGGAGGGAGGAAGAAGGAAAGGATTTTGGCCTACTGGCATCAGAAAGATATAATCATAGCTAGGCTACGGATATGTGAAATTCAGGAAAGACAGAATACTCAGTACTGACAGAAAACAAAAAGCGAAAAACTCTGTGGGCTTTAAATCTAGTTTTCCAGCAGCCAGGCAGTTCTTGATATGATGGCTGAAGATATGAGAATACTGGGTCAGAGTCAAAGGACTTCATACTCATGGCACAGCAAGCATGGTTCCTTTTGTCTCCAACTCCTACCAAGGTGATGTGAAGGGTTCCAAGTAGATGCTGCACACATACTGCTTTTATGTCTCAGCTGAGGGACCCTGAGCTTAGGAACCCTGGATCCTTTATAATATGCAGTAAGCAAACCTGCATAACCATTGCTCCTTCAGGAGACATTATATTTATTATACTGGGTAGTATGCAAACCTGCCCTTTGTTCCAGAAGGAGACTGTACCTGTGTCTTTCAAGGTTGTTAGCTATACATATATCCTTGGAAATATAGTCCAGAACAAAAATACATGCAGGACATGCAGAAACACAACAGACCCATGGAAAATTGTCTCCTGAAAAAAAAACACAAACCCAGAGCCATGCTATTCTAAACATTCTAAGCATGGATCAGTAATGAATCCTAGGGAGAGCCCAGTTTAGAAATGCGGCAATGTGTCAGCTGGGCCTGCTCAACTGTTCTTTCATGTGTAAGCAATGGGCAAGATGATGACCGGAGTAGGAAACACTCCCCACTGCCTTGCCTCACATGGCTCCTAAGGCATATATCTGCTTCATGTAACTTAATAATTAGTAATCAAATTGTAACATGATTCTCAATTACAAATTAGATAAATTACTTGAAACTGTTTTGATCAGACTTCATTCTTCCTCAAGTCTGGCTGAAATTCATTTCCCTATTTTTCAGATATCGTACATATAATGAAGAATTTAACTGGAAGATCATGAAGGTCCTTTCTGTTTGTATATTATTTATATATGATATGATACTATATATATATATATTATACTTACAAGGCTATTTAGGGATCACAAAACCAAATGTCTACAGGAGCAGGCAGGTAACCTAAATGTGAGGAAGGTATGTATGGACTATGGCAAGGTTTTTCGAACTTGGCACCCTTGACGTTTGGGGCTGGATGATTTTTTGTTGTTGGAAGCTGTGCATTGTAGGATGTTTAATGGTATCTCTGCCTCAACTCACTAGTACCAGTAGAACAACCCACCCCTAGCTGTGACAATCAAAAATGTCTCCAGACATTGGCAGAAGTACCCTGAGGGAAAAATCACCCTAGAATGAAAACCACTGGTGGGAATACTGGCCCTTTATTGCCAAATAAATCTGACACATTTTCAAAAGAAACCAGAATTCTAGATCTCTTTAAATCTCAAAGCACAGTTTCAAAATACTAGTGCATAAGTACCTTTCCTACATTATTTCTAGAGTATGACTGTGATGAGGATGAGACATTTGAGGGTTTTCAGCAACTTCTGAGCTGGACCATCTCCAGTATAGGAACACACATTTCCATGTAAGTGCACGTCTGGGATAGGTCATTTTTGAGTATTGGCCAATAGGAAGGATGGTAGTGTAGGGCTCTGGAAGTATGTAAAACAGTAGCTTGAAATTACGGGGAAAAGGAGTTGCCCAGAGCAAAAATGAAGTAAAAAACTCACTGCTTTTAGATTGATATGTGTATTTTTCATGGACTCTCCCTAGTTTCCTTTTCCCTATCTTGGCTGTTCAAGGGCTGTACCTGTAACAAGTTGTTAGACTTTTTATAATCGCTTTGTCAGGAAGCAACCCCACTATGCTCTGGCTCTCCAAAAGAAAATCAGACTCAGAACGAAGATATGTTTCCATTGCTCATCCATCAACCATATGCACTATTTGCTGGTTTATCTGCCTGAGCGATTAGATGCACACTTTACTGGAAATAAACACCTTTATAAAACCAGCAATTTCAAAACATTTAATTCATTTGTGCTAAGATTTCTGCTCTCTTTTTATTATCAAATAAATGCCTCTGAGTCAATTCTTCAAAAACAATATTTTTATAAAAAAGCTTTAATAATAATAATAATATCACATTCATGGAAAACAGAGCAATACATAAACGATTTGCAAGATGATATTCCTTTCTCCCTCTTTAGATGAAAAAATATGCTGAAGGTGTCAGAGCTACCAGGAGCAGAGTACATTTAAGTGCAATTAAGAATTACAGTTATTTCATCATGTATTAATAGTACTAATTAGCACCAGTATTAATTATATTATATAGTAATTAAGAATAACAATTCTTTTTTATTATAAGAAGAAAAATAATTCAGAGTAATCTAAAGAACTGGTGGGAGAAAAGTGAATGCTTTGGATTTCAGGGAGATGACTGAGATTAAACTGCCACCAATCATTCACATCTGGCCTTTTATTCCAGAAATCATTTCACTGACTTAGAATCCCTGAAGTCCGGTTTTGACAAGACTAACTCTCTAAAGTGTGAAAAGATAGTGATAGCAGAGTCTAGCAGTTTAAAAGTTACATGCTCGGGAAATATTTCAAAGGGTGTTAGACTGAATAGAGAAGTCTACCATCTTTATGATGCCAAAAAAATCTAAACTTCACAACATGATATCTATGGTTGCCAAGGTGTATATTTTGTAATTCAGTGACCAAAAATGGTTTCGGAAAGCTTCACCCTCACAATTCTCCTTAGAAATAGATGGAGTTCTAAGCATAAATGTGGTGTACAGGAAGTTTTGCTCAGCTGTCCCAGGCCAATATTTTTCTTTATGTCTCTTATTGCACTCCCTACCACACCTCTGATTGTCTCACATTTATTCCCAAATCCATTCATAGGAAATGATCTGATATTTACAATTTAAGGTGTGTCTGAGTCCAACATGTTGATGTATCAAGTAAGCCTTATCTCTAACTATGGAACAAATGACTATTTCTTGTTACTGAAATTTCAATCAACAGCCCTGATATGAAGAAATGACCTTTCATATAAGAAGGAATTCTGTCTTTGGCCCTTGTAATCACAATATGAACATGACATGGAAACTTTCTTAATGCTAAAGAAACAATAGTCTTATTATGGTTGTATCTATGTCAAACTCCTAGTAGCTCGGCTCAGCCTAGGAAGAATTCTGGATTTATCAGTAATATGGTTTAACCTGAACCCTTGGCTCTAAATGAAAGGAGGTATACACATGAAACCGAGACAACATTGGAGCACCCCAGAGGGTGTTTAGGCATGTGGCCAATGACTCATGGGAACTTTTAGTTCTATTGGATAACTACTATGCTTCATTCATTTCTCTTCTTCACCCTTATCTAAAGTTCTCAAAAACTTCACCCGTATTAGAAGTATTTCTAAAACTGTGCAAGAAAAGTTGATCTGTTGAGGACTGTCTGAGTTTTTATCCAGGAGAAAGAACTAGCCCAACTGAGTAGAATTAGGGAGACAGTGGGAATAAAAAATAAAAGCAGCACGAGGATTATTAATACATCGCATGGGTTGCACCTTACTCAAGGTCAAGGTGACAATGTTTTGATTTATTTACTATCCAAAATAACCAGGTCTGCACCAGTTTTGGAAAGAGAAGAATGTGTCCAGTTTTCCCAAATCTAACAGCCCTCACTCTGCATGGCCCACATCTGGTACAAAGGAGATAATCACTTCTTGCCCTGAGAAACTCTAGGAGTGTGAGTCATCCACAGTAGTCCTGTTCCTTTGCCCAATTTCAGGTACTGATTAAAACCTCTGCAATGCTCACCTTGTATGTCACATTTTAGTACTTCATCTGCTGCTATCCTACTTAATCCACCAAATAGTCAACTGTTGGACCTATGGGCCTAGAAACATTATAATTCTCAAATGAGTCCTATGAGCTACAATTCATATGGTTCCTCTTCCCATATCCTATAAATGGGAGTTTGCAAGAATAAGGTACATGGTCACTTGATATTCTGTGAAGGTGAACACAACAGATTTTAACACCTTTGTTTTATAGTTACCTACTCCTCAAAATGAGAAGAGTGATTGTGTGTGATTCTTTTATCCAAGCATCAGTCTAGGGGAGGACCTCCCCTTAACTCCATTCTAATAAAAGCACTTCTCAATGATCTAGTATCATAAGAATTTTCTCAGCCTAGAACTAGGTTATATTCCAAAGAGGCTATCTGTAAGATCAAAGGCAATTCTTTAAGTATAAGGGCAACTTTTTATGTAGCTCAGGGCATTAACAAAATAATTTTAAACCTTCATTTTTCATTGGTTATTCCCTGAAGAACATGTCTGTCCAAGAGAATCCTCACAGAGGCTATCATGAAGTCTAAAGTTAGATAGATATAAAAGTCTCTTACATATCTGTATGGCTACCAAATTGGACAACTCCAAGGCTGCCATTCACATCAGTCAGTGTGCATGGCCTTATGTGACAGTCCTGCACATGGTTCTCATGCATTTTTTGGAAAGAGCAAGAGAAAAAAAATTTTTTTTAATAGTCACAAAGAATATGGGGTATGTGTGCGAGTGTGTGTGTTGTGTTGTGTTGACTTCTGATGAGCTTTGAGGAAGAACCTCCCGGCACCAAAAAAAAAAAAAAAAAAAAATCTGGTTGCTCACTAGAATATAAGCTCCATGATGGAAGAGCTTTTGTCTTTTATATTCACTGATGCATTCTAAGTAAGCACTTAGACCAGGGGTGTTCAAACTTTTTACAACGTTTTTTACCAAGGGTCATATGCGGTAAAATACACAAACAGCTGGGCCACTCACTCGAGGTGAAGTACGTATTGCCTCACTTGGTTTATTTAAGTAAACTAAATATATTTTTGGAATTTGCTGTGGGCCAATAAAAAATGGATTGCGGGCCGCAGTTGGCCCGCGGGCCGCAGCTTTGACACCCTTGACTTAGACTAAGTCCTGACCCATAAAGGACCCTCAATAAAATTTGTAGAATAAGCAAATCATTTGTTTCATTCTCCATAACAGACAGGTGAATGTAATACTTCCCAGTTACTCTGCAAGTCTTGAAAAAAATCTAATTTATTTTATATTAACAAGAAAAGACATTTTGGAAAAAAATTAATTTTGATAATAATTTATGAGAATTCTAATCTATGCCAGCTACAGTCCTAGGTGTTTTCCCATAAGTTATTTAATTTGATTTTTCCAATAACTCTGCAATGCAAGCATAGTTATGCATGTTTTTACAAATAAGGAAACAATGCTTAAGAGACTTACTTCCTTGCTTAAGGTAATGTATAATAAATAGCAAAACAGGGATCCAAACATTGGTGTTTTGACTTCCAGTTCAATGGTTAATTCACTTCACTGAAACATCTACTTTAATTTTTACATAGGAATTAATTAATTTTATTTTGTGACATACTTCATTACATTATATATGCCAGATTAATTTCCTGTGTTATTGTAAGAGAAACTCTTTATACTAAAGGAGAAGAAACACTAAGAATACTTTTAGTCTTGGTTCTAAACTTTTCCAAAAGTTTAGAAAAGTTCTAAACTAATCCTTCTTTTATTCAACTGAAATGAATTTTTAGGCTGGACACATTGCAGTCATGATCTGCAGTCCCTAAGAATGTAAGGGAGATGTGTTGGGTTGGATGGTAAAGGAGGGATTGACATGAGCATTGTAGTAACTAATAAGGTGTCAAAGCACCTCTCACATCTAAGACTACTTTGAAGCAAACATGTTTTTAATAAAAATAGATGTACATTAAAGACTCTTTTATGGTAATAAAAATTTGAAGCTCAGTGTCTACAACAAATATCTATTTGGCTTGGCTCCTGACTGCATTCAGAAAAGAATGTGATCCATAATTGGGAGTAAACCAATTCTGAAATGGAAAGTAGAAGAGGAATACTGATTTTGAAATATGATTATCTATATGCTTCCAATTCAAGATTTCAAAAGTTTTTGAATCATTTGAAAAAATAAATAATAAAAAGTATGGAAAAGCACAATAAAAAGGGAAATACTAAGTTTTATTTCCAATACCCTATTATGATAGTTCATAAGGTAAAATACAAAGAATAACCATATACTTTGAATTTTCTTTTTTTTTCTTTTTTTTTAAAGACTTTATTGGGGAAGGGGAACAGTGTGTATTTCTAGGACTTTATTGGGGAACAGTGTGTTTGCCCCAGGACCCATCAGCTCCAAATCAAGTTGTTGTCCTTCAATCTTAGTTGTGGAGGGCAGAGCTCAGCTCCAAGTCCAGTCATCATTTTCAATCTAGTTGCAGGGGGCACAGTGGGAGTTGAACTGGCAACCTTGTTATTAGGAGCATGCGCTCTAACCTACTGAGCCATCCGACTGCCCCTATTTTGAATTTTGTGATACTGGCAAAGTAAATTTTAGTATTGAGCCTCAATGCAAATGTTCCTCCACTGTAAGGAGATTTATTGAAATACAGAGGCAAACTTAGATGGCTTATCATCCACATGCACTCTGTATTTCTTTTAATCACTTATTTATTACCCTGTAATTACTGGTTTATTTCTCTGTCTTCCATCATTAAACGTTCATTAAATGAATCAACGAATAAGCACATGGCAATGATGTAGCTGGAATGTGTTGCTTTCTTAGATAACTTTTATTTAATATTTGTTTAAGCCATGCATACTCAAATTGTCTGTATTATAAATATGTCTCATGGTTTCTCATAAATATTGTTCTCTAGGTTTCTTCCCATTTCTAAGTGTCAACAACAGCGATATTCTTTCTCCAGACCAAATCAAATGGTAGAGATTGAATTTTGTAACAGTAACTAGCAAAGGATAAGCAATAACAAGCATTTTCTTCTAGACCAGTGGTTCTCAAACTTTAATGTGTACCAACATCATCTGGAGAGATAATAACAGAACACAGAAGAGAAGGCTGGTTGAAGAGGTGTGTCTAGTCTTTTTATTGTACCAAATTCCCAAGTGACTCTGATAACTAGCCAAAGTATGAGAACAATTTTTCTAGCAGAAAACAATTGAATTATCATCTAACTCCTCTCCGTACTCCCGATACCCTAAACCAATAAGGACCCACAAAGGAATAAAAGACACACACGTAAAGGAATAAACAGTGCTAGTAAATGACAATGCTTCTTAACACATGTAGCCAATGAAAATCTTTTTGAGTTTGAAGGAACATACAAATTGTTTAGAGGACTTTTATATTAAGTTTATGTCTCTGGGTGTCTGCATGTGCGTATTTCCATAGAATCACTTCTTCAGGTGAAATCTTATGTGTACGCTGTATATGTAAAACCCAATAAAACTGGAGATTTTCTGTTGGAAATGAATGTGGTTAAGAGTGAAGTGAGGCTTGGCCCCTTGTCCACTAGCTGCTCCTTTACCTTTTATAGTGACTTCTAAGAACTTTCCATAGAACTCCTAGGGTGTGTTAGAGAACAGTTTGAAAACCACCAATATAATTTAACATCTTTTCTCCATCATATCCTCCTGGACCCTTTTGGTAGTTACAGCCAAGGCTGATGTGATAAATCATGAAAATCCAACTTATACCTGATTCTCACATTTAGGAAGGTAGCTACAAGCCAGGAAACACATGCCAGATCTACTAAAAGAAAAAGCAAGATACAATTCTTGGCTTAAGTTTGCCCCTGGACAGAAAGTAAAGCATGAAGAACAACAACAGTGAGCATGCCAGGAAGACGAGGTTTTATCCCGCAGTTGCCAGTTTAGCTTCTTAGTCTCTTCTTCCTGTTTCAGGAGACGTGTCTTTTTCAAGGGGAAAGGGAAGAGAAAAGGTTCCTTCTGTTATTCCATGTAGGGTCATTTGCTCCCTTCCCTTCAGAAAATAATAACATGATTTGCTAATTGATTGTTGAGATTGATTCATTATTGCCTTATCTGATACAATCATTTTAATCAGAAATTAATTTTTGCTTTATACATGGATCTCAAGGAAACTTAATTTTTTTTTTTAGTTAACATTTTAAATTCCTCAGCAAACTGACTTGTGACTTTTAGGGGGGCAAGGGAACACCCAATATTGGTTATTAATCAAACTGCAGAAGCTCTGAAGACAGGAAACAAATGTATATTTCATAGAGCTCTCTGTACTTTATTTTAAAAGGAAACTGTCTGACATGAAAAATGGAAGAGGTGATAAAATATTTTACTTTTAATGTAAAAACCAATATTCAACTATGTTGCAAAGGAACCTGGACGAGAAGTACAGGCATAAAAATAAGACAAAATGCTCCTTCAGTAAACCTGTAAATACCCCTTTCATATCTGACACGACAATCTCCCTTTTACAATTGTCTCATAGGATTAAGTCACTAGAGGATAAGCTCCTTAAATCTACTTCCCAGAAAACAATTGTTAGAAGGTTCCAAAACTGATCCTTAATTCTCTTACTAGGGAGGCAGGAAAAAATTTTACTTTTCGTTTATCAGAAGAATCTCAGAATTCTTCTGGGAGACACACATGTGGACGATGTACTGGGATTTTTACTCTATGCTCTATCCTGTTTTATTGTCATTCTTCAATAGAAAAATTTGTCTTTGTCTTCAAAGAAAAATTTGTTCAACTGGCTGAATTTAGAGATATTTATGGGAGAAAATTCTCTTTAGCTTCAACAAGAACCGGGAAAGAAAAAGAGGCAAATTGCTTATTTGCATTAAAATATGCATCTATAACAGTAGAGTAAAATCCAGTATTTGCGTATTTAGAAATTGGTAGGAATAGGCGGTAAGATATGCAGTTAGCTCTTCTCTACTGCCCATATCTATATTTTTGCACATGAACTGTGTGCCCACATTCATGTGCTTATTGCAATGTGCAGGCACCGATCTTGTGCTGGGAAGTGTATGTCTTAGCCAAAGTCAAGTTTTCACTTTCAGAGCAGCACCAGAAATTTAGTCTTTAAATTCATAAGTGTCATAGATTTTCAGAAATTCGCCTTCTCTGGTTGCCACACCTAGACTCACACATTTGAAAGGAGCTTAGAATTGAAATTGGTTTTTCCTTCATGCCACACGTTTTGCCCCATATTGATTTTTTGCCTTTAAAAAGGCAGGTACAATATACATACAAAAAGCAGTGGGCAAAATATACAAAAATAAATGTAGATCAGTTTGATATTAGGCCAAATGGTCTTTTATGTAAAAAAATATGAAAATAGAAAATGAACTCAACTAAGTCAAACTTTTACTTTTATCACGAGGATATAGATGAAAATATATCGACTCCCAGCGTGAGGAAATAATAGAGATCAAATGGCCCCTTGGTTTGATAAAACTCCAAATTGTTAATGATCTGCACATACTTTCTGCAAAAGAAATCCTCATGGCTTATTATAGATTGAATTTTGACCAATCTAGAATGCTAAATATAATGAGTACTTTGGCAGTGCTGGGGAAAGAGGATTATCCTGTCTAAAATTCTTGGAAGATGGCCTAAAAAATCAGTTGAGAAAACCAAAACATCATCTATACTTGTCAGTGTTTACCACCTTCAGATGTGGAAGAAAATGTAGTTAATTCTATTAGAGTCTCAGTGTTTGTACCAATTTCTCTTCAAGATAGGAATGTTATACTATTATTTATTGTCCTTTTACAGGGTCTCAGGAATCTGAAAATATTTCCACTTCCACTGGGATAAGTTACAGGCTTTTCCTAAATGCCAATTTCTCTGAAGCAGCAATAGGAAAGCCAGGTTCTAATGAAAATCATCTATCCCCCTAACAGAGAAAGACCTCTCAAGAGAGAGAGCTGACACGAATCTTCTGGATTAAAACATTAGGAACCTTAGTCCTGGCTAGGTCCTTTTTGTAGCTGGGTCACTCATGTGGTGGCAGCTCAGCTCAGATCCCAAATTTTGATGATTACACTGCTATCTCTCTCATCTCTATCTCTATCATCTCTCTCTCTCTCTCACTCTCTCTTTCTCTCTCTCTCATCTATCTATCTATCATCTATCTATCTATCTATCTATCTATCTATCTATCTATCTATCTATCTATCTATCTATCTCCCATTGCTTCTGTTTCTCTGGAGAATCCTGACAGGGGGTAAAACTTGAATTTAATTTCTGGGGACTTAGAAATTAATAGTATTTAGCTCAGAATGAGCAAATTATAGTCACCAAATTCCCTGGTAGTTTGATGACTCCTTGATTGAACAGAACAAAAGTGGAACTGATGTTCCGTCAGGAGAGATTGAAATGTTAATTAGCAAGAGAGCCAAACTGCAAGGGTTAGGAATCCCTTAACTTTCCCATTCATCCTTTCATCTATTCATTCATTCATTCATTAAATAATCAATGAATATTTACTAATGGCTTCAAAGATGCTAGACACTGTGCTGGTCACTGAACATTCTCAGATTGTAACAATCAGGAGGTAGAAATCACACAGTAGGTTTTACAGGGGACGTTTAACATAAATATTATTGACATATATAAAATGAAGACTTTATATGATACCCTAGGGCTGAGGCAAAGCAACTAAGGAAACCTGGGGACCACATTGGAGAAGGTGTAGTTCAGTCACCAGAAAGCAGAGATATTGACTAATCTCACTACACAGGAGCTAGTCTGGAGTTGCTGGGCAAATATAAGCCAACCCTCCAGACTGCAGGTGGGGAGCAGGCCATCAGCAACTTGTGGTATGGCCATTCAGCCTGCCCTGGGACTGGCTGGGGTATTTTGGATTCCCTGTAGAAAGGACTGTAGACAGGTTATTGCCAGACCCAACCTGCAGGTGTGAGGGGTGGAGTGACTTGCATTCTGTCTGTCTGGATAACAATGGATGTTGTCTTCCTCCCCCCCCCCCTTTTCCTCCTGCACTCTCTACTGAGAAGGCTTAACATTATGCTCACCATAAGGGGGAAATGCTTGGGGGAATTCTGTGGTTTATCATACAATATATATTTAAAGATGCATGTGGAACTGAGAGGCAATTAATTGATAACTGACATGCAGGTGAGTAAAATGCTGTCCCTGGCCTCAAGCTGATCATATGTTTAATATGCAGCACAGACTGTTAAATATGTGGTTATTCAATAGAATGAAAAATGTGACAGAGGAAAGTGTGGCATTCTAAAGGAAGACACAAGAGGGGTACCTAATCCAGTCTTTCCATGGTGGAGGATAGGCATCAGGATTAGCCACAAACCCCTTATTCAATATTATTCCATCTGGTCACAGACTCATCAGGAGGAGTCTATAGTCTCCACAGCATGTCTCCTTAAGCGAATGTAACTAGAATTATCCTCCAATAGCACTCTCTACAAAGTGCTCAGAAAGCCCTCAGGATAACTTCACTTCTTCCTTCACTGAATGGGGTCCACATCTTAGAATCATTAAATTATTTTCATCGCTTGATCTGAATCAGATTTCTTGCAAGTTATTTAGATTTCTTAAATTTTAGAGTAAAACAAACAACTAAACAAGCAACTGAAAGACGAAAAGAAATGTTTTAAATCACGAATTATCCTCAGTAAGGAGAGGGCTGGAGAACTTCTTCCCAACAGCACTCACACACACACACACACACACACACACACACACCACATACAAAACAGTACAAGAACATGAACAGTTCCATGGCACAGTGCCTCATACTGAGCACATAGTACTCTCTCAATGGAAAAGTAATTTCTTTCTTTCATCTGTGTCAAAAGAACCAGGTTCCTGCTAAAGCCTCTTCAGCCAGCAAACACTCAGCACCCTCTTAATATAGATCATATACTAGACATTATTATATCAAATGACATAACATTTTGAATGTTACAAGGAACCATATGAATGTCATTATTGTTATTGCTTAAGATCATGGACCTTCAGTTTCAGGTTGGAAGATGTTATTGAAAGGAGTATTTTTCATGTGTTCAAATATAACATCAACAACAAAAAAGACCAGGATAGGCTACAGCCATGTTAGACCTTTTCTTTCATTCCAGTTACACCTCCTTCTCCAACTTGTTGCTAGCTTTTCTATTTTTACTTCTTGGGCTCATAAAGCTTGCTTTCTCAGTCAGCCACAGAATAGCTAGGGTATCCAGCTCTAAGTATTGTGTTGAGGAAGCATTTTTCTTTCAGTCATGATGGACTGGGGAGCAATTTTTTGGGTTGGATGAATCATTCCTTGCCATTTAAGAGTCATAGATGATAGAGAGAGAAAAAAAAATCACAGAAAAGAGCCCATACAGAATAGGAAGCTGACAAAATAATAATAATAATAATAATAATAATAAAAAAATGAAATTTGAGTTGCTTAATTTTTTCATCCTTAAAATAATCATATTTTACATTCTTCTCTCATATAGAAGTGATGAAAAAAGACAATACTTTTTCCTAGAGTGATTGTTTTAGCTCATAAAGAATCAGGTGGTCTCTAGCTGTCTTTGGTATCCCTGACGAAGGATTTGGCAGCTGATTGTGAAAATACATCCTTATCACAGAGTTGAAATGACAGCCATCTCCTGCTCTTAGACTCCAACTCTAGGAGAAGCTGAGAAAGTTTTTAAAAATTGTATCTGTCCATACTGCAGAGTAAACATTTTCCAGAAACAGAGCATATCGTTCTGTAAGTCCTGTGTATGCCTGAATTTCTAGCAAGCTTTCTAACACGCAGCTTGCTCTTTGTTGTTCTCTTCAACCACATTAACTAGAGAGATTTTATGTCACTATTAAAAATTTAAGAAAGGAAAAGGAAAAAAAATTCCATTTGTTATTGTCCATGTCCCTTGGAAGGAAGATGAGCCAGAAAATATATAAAATGTTTAACTGTAAAATAACTTCCTCTCTGAAATCTCCTTTAGGAAAAGCTATATTCATTGATGCCATAAAATGCCATAAAATAACTTTATATCATATTGTCTTGTTTTCTTCCTTTCTTTTTTTTTCTTTGAAGGAAGAAAAGGTTATTTTCTTCAGAATGGGACAAAGAAGGTTGTCATATGTCTCCTGCTTGATGCTTTCCCATGTTCTAATGAAACCCTCATAAGTGAATGTCCAGTCAACCAATTATTTGATTCTAGCGTTTACATTAAAATATAGGTAAAATATAAAGTGATAGTTATACAAAAAGGAATTTGTCCAATTTCTCAATAAAAAAGCCCCCTATGTCATAAAAATATCATTTCCCTAATCAAAATGTCACCTGAATGAAGTCATCACACTTAGCCTGATTGCATTTCCCTCATATATGTGCAGCTGCATTTGCCGCTCCATAAATGTCATTTGATTATGAGAAAATAAACAGGAAGGGACTCAAAGGGAGTCAGTACAGGGCCTGCTTGTTTACCTGTGGCAGCTTTCTTAGCTGAAGAACAAATGTCATGCAAATGGTGCACCAGCAATGAGCTGTCAATCACCCTGCCTTGGCATTCATGATGATTTGCTAAATCATTTAAAGAGACATGCTTTACTAAATGAAAAAATATCAGCGGCAAGGGCCTGTGTTTAAACACGGGGCTGAGTTATTATCCCAGTAGGCTGGAATGAAATGAAGACATCTTCCAATTAAAGCTTGCAGATGAACCCAGACCAACCCCCCTTTTTTCATAAAGACAGGCAGATTATGATTGGGAAGGAACAGCGACAGAGGCTTTCATTACACGCTGATTATGGTGATAAAATTCCCAGCGCTGTGTGTCTGCGGGCCCAACTTCACATTTGAAGGTTTTTAATATAATTTCCTTAGGGTGAAATGCTGAAGATTTATTAAACTTTATGAAGGGCTTACAGATCCAATTTAAGAGGACATATCATAGGGCAAAACTGACAGATGATAAAATACATTCCAACTATAAGAGGGAAAAAAAGCAAAGAGAAAGTTGAGCCGTGAAACTGTTTTTAAACATTTTTTGTTGTTGGTGGTATTCAAGTGAAATCAATCATTTCCCCCAGTGTTACAGCCTTGTTGCTTCATTGAAGTTTTCTTCATGCTTTTCACGGAAGGTGGATTATTCAGGCCATAGGAGGGATGCTTGGAGAGCTTACCTAATTTTATTTTAAAAAATAAAGTCTCCAAAATAATTTTGAGGTCACTGATTCATAAAAATTCTCAACTTATAGTTTTTTTTTTGCAATGAAACTTGCTCAATGCTCTTTTTTTCCAATCGCCACTAAGACTTTATGCTGGTACGGATGCAGATGTGTTTCCTCTCACCATTTTCATAAGAACAGATGCTTGCTAGAAAGACAGGTTTAGCAACTTCTATTGGCTCTTTTTTGTCTTCAAAAGTTTCAAAACATTTGTGGAGACTATTTCTCTTTCGTTTTTATCATGGTTTCATGAGTCTGTGCTCATGAAATTAGGTAAGACTTTTATATAGGAAAAAAAAAATAGTACAGGATCCAGGTTCTACTTGTCCAGAGAACAAACGGTATCCAGGTACCAACAAAGTTTAGATAACTCACAAGTATTGCTCATCACCCAAACAGAGTGCAGGTAAAAAAGCAGCTACTGGAAATTGATGACCTCTGGCGCCTTTATCTGGGAGATTCCAATCCCTGTAATTTGCCTAAATTGCAACATAGATAGGATTTTCTGGTCCAGATATTCTTCTGTTTCCCTTCCTTCTTTCCTTCCTTCCTTCCTTCCTTCCTTCCTTCCTTCCTTCCTTCCTTCCTTCCTTCCTTCCTTCCTTCCTTCCTTCCTTCCTTCCTTCCTTCCTTCTCTCCTCTCTCCCTCCCTCCTTCCTTCCTTCCTTCATTTCTTCCTCTTTTTTTAGGTATAATTTACGTAGCATAAAACTTACCTGTTTTAAGCTCATGATTCAATGCTCTTAGTAAATTTACAGAACTGCACAACCCTCACCACAATCCTATTTTTGAACATTTTTATCACCCCCAAAAGACCCTCCATGCCTGTTTGCAACCAATACCATTTTCACCCCACAGCCTTAGGCAACCTTTAGTCTGCTTTACTTCATATAAATGGAATGATAAAATATGCAGTTCTGCCCAGATTTTTTAAACCAATTCAGGGCTAGACTCAGAAGTCACACTGACACTTAGTAGGGATTTGATTTATATTCAAACCACGCTGGAAAACAAAGCAAGGTCAAGTCAAAGCAAATTCAGTTTTGTGGATTTTTCGGGGTAAAAGACGTTCTTAAGTAAGTAGCCCTGGTGAAACTTACTAGAGAGTTGGGAACAAAGCCTCTGAGAATTTTTTTTCTTTTTTAGTAGAAGAAAATTAATATTTCTTATAAAGAATCTATTATGTTTTATAAAAATATTTTGCTTCTCATTAGAACAAAAAGCTTTGTCTTCATTCATTTTTGTACTACACTCTCATGCAACTTCTAGAATAAGGAGGCAAACCCCAGTTAGGAGGCAAATGAAACTAAATATGACACTGGAGCATGAATTAGGGAAAATAAAATACTGTAATGATATCATTAGTGAAATTTTAATATGGACAATATACAAGAAATAGTATTATGTATATCCTAGATTTAGATCATTGCACTAAGAATGTCTTTGTTCTTAAAAATATGTCAAGAATGTGATGGGGTAAGAATGTGATATCTATATCGGTGTCTATCTATCATCTATCTATCTATCTATCTATCTATCTATCTATCTATCGATCTATCTATCATCTATCTATCTGTCTACAGAGAGAGGGAGAGGGAGAAAGTGAGAGAGAAAGGAGAATGGAAAAGGGGAGAGAGACAAATGGAGAGAAAGAGAGGGGTGAAATGTTAATAACTAATGAATCTGGATGAAGGGTATACTGGAATATTCCTTGTACTATTCTTGTAACTCTTTATAAACTTAATGTTATTTCAAGAAAAATGTTTTAAAATATGGTAATGGGGTAGCTGTGGTAATATTAGTAGTTATAAAAAAGCCCTACCCATTTGTGTCTGTTCTGTCCTCAGGATTGAGTGTTTAGAGCTCAGGACATCCAAGAAGATGATGACAATATTTATTGAGAGCTCATTACATGTTAGGCATTGCTAAGTGTTGTGATTTTATTCCTTCAAAACAAAAGCACTAAGAAAATGGCCTTAGTGCTAAATGCTTTGTATTTAAGTCTAATGGCAAGAAGGATGCCCCATAACTTTCTTTAAGACTTCTTGATCACAACACAAACACCTAGATGTCACAAGAGGCTGCAGATATATCCTGGTCCAGTTTTCCCGTGGCAGGTTAGAGGGTGCTGGAGCCCAGTACTTTGCTCCTGGCATTGAGAGGGATGTACTGAAAGGTGTGGTTGCCACATTGAAAAACTAAGAACAATTAGGTGCTTTATAATGATAAAAATACTAGGCACTTTACAATGACACAAAGTATACGTGTATAACGGGTGTTTTTGTATGTGAATGCACTTATGTGTCTAGATACATATTCTCATTAGTTTCTCACAACAATCTGTTCAGATAGTTACTAAGGCCAGAATGAAAAAGTTTAAGCTTGTTTAAGGTCTCATGGCTAGTCAGTGACAATGGAAGACTCAAAGCCAGGTCTGCTGGACATCACGAATGGCTTTTCACCTCTAATCTACTGCATCTCCGTCAGCCTATCCATTCCTGTATGAGAAATAAAAATATGTGTCCCTTATGTGCTTTGTAAGGATGGTAAGCGGATTTATGAAACAAATATATTATGATATGTTTCATGTAAAAAAGAAAATGAAGTTCCTTTTACAGAACAACTGGAGCACTTAGGGACATGACTACTTAGTAAAGAAAACCCAGTTTCCAGTCTGCTGGCTGCGTCATTCTCATGTACACTAATTATGTATCCAACAGATTAATAACAGGACTGAGGTATGAAGGAAGGAGATGTTGCTTGTTACCTAACTATTACTAAAAGATTTATTTACCAGTGCAACTACTCATGACTAATATTATAATAGATTCCTGAGAACAGATTAATTTGACTAGTAATTGTGATATAAATATGTATTTTATCATATAACACAAATAACATTTATAATTATATAATATTATCATATAATACCTAATAATGATTGAGAGCAATAGCGATATCTTCTATTATTTCAACCATTTATTTTCATCATCTAGTAAATATTCCACATGTGTGATTTATTTTTATTTTGTTGTTGTTATTTTCATTTTTTACCCTAGTTGCTGCCACATATTTTCTGTGGAGGAAAGCACATATTTTCTGTGCTCCAATCACTGTTGCTTCTCTCATTTCCTTATTCATTTCTAGTTAGAGCTAGAAAGTACTTCAAAAACATCTTGGGTATCAGCATTAACTTATATGCCCCCTACATACACTTTTCTGTCATCTTCTAGAAACGAAAAGTAGGCAAGAGTTAAATCTTGTGATACATAGTTCTTTCAAAATTGTCTCATTTAATTTATATTCCTGGGGCATTACACTGATATACAATCCCTTAAAGTACCTTGGGAACTGGCAACATTGTTATTGCACAATTTGATAAAAATATAAAACACCCCCTAAAGGCATGCTGAAAACAAAGAGACAGAGTAAGCAGCCTGCCTTTCCTTGAACATCTAGACAATCAAGTTTCCAGTGTGCAATTCTGCTGTGAAGCTAGAAACACATCCTGATCTCCGCCCTTCACAGAATCCCTTTCCAGACTGGAGGCTTCACTAGCTAGCAAATGACTCACCCTCCCTTCCCAAAGACCTTTCTAGCACTTTATTATTACAGTGGAGCTAAAAATAAGAAAGACTAATGGGAACACAAGTGTTAAGTTTGTAATAACTTGGATTGTTAAGTATGAAACTTGTTAAACCGTTTGACTAATGAAACAGAGAAATCTTTGATCATCTGAACTGACATCCAGTGTTCTCGAGTGATGCACTGGTTTGCTTAGAGTTGGGGGTAAAACTGAAGGAAAAAGTAGAAAAGAAGTGAAAGAAAAAGTTTAAATGGCAGAGAAAGGAGGTGAAGATACAGTGCAAAGGAAAAGAAAATGAAAGAAGTTCATTTTCTACAGGGAATTGTAAAGTGACATTTAAATTCTAAGAGTGAGAAATAAAGTGGAATTGAAAGATGATATTGAGAATTAGAGAAGTACAAAATAGAGTGTTCTGCCCTTTATGGATAAGTATAAATGAATTTTAAGAGACTCAATTCAAACAAATATTTATTGAAACCCATTACGTGAAAGGCATTCTGCCAGGTGCTGTATTATACCAAGATGAGTCAAACATGATTCCTGATTAGAAAAGAATTCAAATGATGGAGACACAAAGAAATCCCCAACAAAGTAGAGTTCATGTCATTTAGGAATAAAGAAAAAAAATAAGGATAGATTTAATGGAAGATTGTACCTTAGGGCTAGGGTAAAAAGACAAGAGAGATTACAATGGTTGCAGGGAGCAGTCTAGAGGTATAGCCATTCTAGATAGACTGAGTCTCATCAGCAAAATGACATTGATAGGAAAGATTAGGAAACTTCCGGAACCAACAAAAAATGCAGTTAGGCTAGCATATAGATTTTATGTCAACCAGTACTGGGAAATAAGGCTGTCATATGTTGGAAGAGTTTGTAATATTGTAGGAAATAAAGAACAGTGGATATTGACTTGGGGTGTACAGTGACTCTTGAACAATGTGGCGGTTAGGGTACCAACCCCCTTTGAAGTTGAAAAATCCATATATGACTTTTGACTCCAGTTGTCCCTCTGTACCCATAGCGCATTAGTTCCAGGACCCTCACGGATACCAAAATCTGCAGATGCTCAGTTCTCTTACATAAAATTGTGTAGGACAATGAATCCAGTCAGCTCTCCTCTTTCCTGGATTCCCAACCATGGATCGAAAATATTGTTTTGGATCTGAAATTTGTTGAATCCATGGACACGAAACTCAGGGACATAGAGGGCCAATTGTATATTTATTGAAAAAAATCCCTATATAAGGGGACCTAAACAGTTCAAACCCATGTTGTTCAAGGGTCAACTGTATTTGTTTGTTTGCTTTTTATTTTATACAAAAGACTGTACATGAACAGGATTTGAAGCAGTGAGTAGAAAGGAAGGAGTAGAGGGCAGAGTGAGGAATAAAAAGAGACTACAACCAGAGAGCTATGCTTCGTGAGCTAAACTGAGAATTTAAACTAGGACAATAGCAGAAGAAAGACAATGGATTCAAGAAACATTTAAAAAAAAAAAAAGACTGAAAATTGACAAATGGTTAAGAAAAGAAAATTAGGAAAAGTTTCAGTTTACAGATTTTCCTACAGGGAAACATAAATTTGGGAATCAAAATTTCCTTTGATTCATTTAACATATAGATACTTAGCATCTACTATGGGCCAGGCACCATGCTAAGTGCTCTGTGGGTTAAACAGAAGAATTATGCAGATCTGTACTCAAGGAACTTACAGTCTGTAATCAAGATAAAACAAGACATATACGAGGTCTGACAATTAAGTTCGCGAACTTGTTCCTATGATGTTGCTAACATTTAGCAGAGGGATTATTCATTACGAATTTCGACAGTTAACCACGTTTTCTATTTCAAAGTACTGAAAAGGCTGTGTGAAAAAGACAGACGACCTAAACTTTTTGCCAACAATTCATGGCTCTTGCATCACGACAATGCACCAGCTCACACAGCACTGTCTGTAAGGGAGTTTTTAGACAGTAAACAAATCACTGTATTGGAACACCCTCCCTATTCACCTGACTTAGCCCCCAACGACTTCTTTCTTTACCTGATGATAAAGGAAATATTGAAAGGAAGACATTTTGGTGACATGCAGGACATCAAGGGTAATACGATGACAGCTCTGATGGCCATTCCAGAAAAAAAGTTCCAAAATTGCTTTGAAGGGTGGACTAGGTGCTGGCATCGATGCATAGCTTCCCAAGGGGACCACTTCAAAGGTGACCGTAATGATATTCAGCAATGAGGTATGGAGCACTTTCTAGGACGAGTTCGTGAACTTAATTGTCACACCTCGTATAAACTTTGTACACAATAGAATAGGACAGGTTTTGTTACACAGGTAAAAATTCAGTTCTATGGGGCTTCATGGAGAGAAGGGATCATTTCTTAAGTGGGAAGGTAATACTGAGAAAGGATTTGGGAAGGACGGGGCCTTTGGACCAGGCCAGGGAAGAAGAAAACAATTTTGACAGACTGAGATATTGGAATGAGTGGCAAAAGGAAGATAAAGAAATATAGACTTAACCTGGACAAATTTCAGGAAGTGTTTAGATTGGTGGGAAATCCCTATGTCTGTGTCTGTCTCTGTTTCTCTCTCTTCTTCTCTCCGTCTCTCTCTTTCTCTCATGCCTTCCTCCTGGTTTTGTCTATGTTTATATGGTTGCAAGTAGAGAGGCAACTTCCCCTCATCTTAATCTTTATCCACATGTCTCATGTGGATAGTGTTAGGATTAACTAAAATATGTAAAGTCCTGCCATAAATTCAAAACAAAAGCACCAGAGAAACATGTATAAAATATAAATGAATAAGGCTGGTTTTCATTATCAGCTTACAAATAGTTTGAATACAGCTACACCGCTGATCATTCAAGACAGTCCCTATCAAAGACTTCTCATATGTTCCCAAAAGGGAGAAGAAGGTATATTTTATTCCATTTTTTCAAAAAAAAAAAATAAAACTTCCCTGAACTCATTCAGCTATGTAGATTGTTTTATTACATGGGATCTCCTGAAAACTTTGAAAATCAGGTAAATATAGCTGATGCTTAAAAAAAAGAAAAAAGCTGATGCTTAGCCTCTGAAATAAAACCTTACAGTGGGCTTTTGTAAGTAATGTCTGTTGCAGAGGTCATGAATTAAAAAAACCACAATTCTAAGTTCACATCAGAACCAGCTCATCTTTAAGGCCAAGTGGTGTTAATAATGAATCTGAGTCGTCTGGAAGACTAAATTGTCAAGAAGCTACTTTTAGCCCTGGGCAAAGATTTCAGAACTAAATGAAACAATATCACATATATCTTAAAACAAAGGGTTTTATGAGGCTTGTATGCTATTTGTGACCTGGTTTCTCAATGAACCAACTCAAAGGGAAGAAAAATAACCACTACAGAAAAAGGACTGGAATTAAGCAATGTTTACTTATTCATCTTCAAAATCATTTGAATGGCCTTTCATGAAGCATGGGGAAGCCTAAGAAAAGAGCTGGGCATTGGTGTGTCTTCCCTGATAATAAGTCAAGTTAGCTCTCTTGGGGATGGCCGCAGAAGGCCAAGTGCTCGGAGTTAAACTGCATGCTTCAGCAGTGATCTCTGTGATCTGGCAAATGTCTCTCTCTGGTTTCCCTTCAGCCATGAAAATACTAGCTACTTATTTTTCCCTCTTTCAAGGGTTACTACTGGATTCTTTATTGAGTAGTGTCTTCATTTGCAACAGCGGTGAAGAAACAGAATATATAGCAACCTTGTTCCTACTGTAGTGGTTCATTCAGAGAACTGGCTAAGAGAAGAAACTGCCAGAGGTTATTATCCAAGTCTGCTAGTCACCGCCCCCAGCTGCCCACTGCTCCCCACACATTAGATTAGAGAACTCCGTGACCTGCCTGGGTTCCAGGATGTCTACCTGAGTGATACCACCTGATAGAGAGAAGAAACATTTTTAGCTGTATGCACAGGAACAGACTGACAGCACATGTGATGAACAATCGATATTTTTCCTTATTTTTATTCTATTTTAAGCAGAGAGGCTCCTTGTCATTGAATTAAAAAAAAAAATTGTGATCCCCAGTCACAAAAGGAGACAAAATAAATAATTTGGATAATCCAAGTAATAATTTCTTTCTAACATATTGTCAATTACCGTCTTGCCATGTATGCAATACACAGTAGTAGCAATAGTAGAGAGTATCAGTTTTGATCACCATACATACACGTAGTTGGTTTCCCTATTAGTAAATTCACTAGGCGTTTTCCAGGCATAATTTTTATTAATAGTTCCACTATTGCTGCAGGGCTATGCAGGAGAAACCAGATCCAAACAAACCACTTCAGAATTCTTGGACATGGCTCAGGCATGTGATGGACCACGTCTGCTTCACTTAGATATTGAATATCGGAACTTATACTCAGGGCCTAGGGAGCAATATGCCAACTTCTAGTTAACAGCTAACAGCGACAGACAAACCTGCAACATTCCAAACAAGAAACACTAAATGTTGCCATGCATTATAATTTATGTCTTGCTTTCTATGAGCAGCTATTCCTAAAGGGAGCCTTATCTTGATCCCACCCCCTAGCCCTCCCTCCACATTCTTCATTTTTCTTTCAGTCTTTGGCCTTGGCCAAGAAGTCTGCTGTGCATTAGCCCTTGATTGACTGCTCTCAGAACTTTCCACCTCCTGTTGTATGCTAGTGAGCATTGACTCTCAGTATTGGCGCTCTCTCTCCATGTCCCGTACCAGCCACTATTAAGTCTGTAATATGTTCTTTCGGCAATGCAACACTTTCAGTTGCTTGAGTATAAGTAGAAGTGTAGAATCACTGAATCTCAGAGCTAATAGGAACCTTACCATTAATGCAGTTCAACTCCATCATTTCACAAATGATGAAATTGAAGCCTAGAGAGGTTAAGAGGCTTGCATATGACCCAGATCAACCAACGATTGAAAGTGAAGGATCAAGGACCCAAATCCATTGATTCTGTTGGCAAGCCCAGCCCCGTGCTTTACTACCTTGTACAGTGTTCATCTCCTAGAATTCTGAGGCTTACTAATGAAGTAAACCTATCACCCAATGGGCTCAGCTGTAACAAAGGGACACATTAAGGAAGGAATCCAGCATAGAATATTACATATTACATAGAATATTACGTATTTACTAAATGCTAGTAAAATGCTAAAGTATTTAAAATATGATTACTACCACCCAAAAGATTTCCCTGTGGCACCCTGGAGGAAAATAGGGAATTAAAAAAAAAATGTTTCCAAAATTGCAGGCAAATAGATTTCTTATGGTTGGCCAATCATTCTCTTGTACCTGTCTAATGTCTTAACAAATCCAGTTGTTGATTAATTTGTTCTCCTTTACTTGGAGAGTATAGAAACATGCAGAAGAGAGGCAGAAGTATAAGGTTGGTTGGATATGGAAGACAAGGGGGACATGGCTCATCTGCTGTTCATTTTCCAATAGCCCATCCCTGTTCATTTATTCTCCACCTGCTCGGCATTGATAACTTGCCTGGGCTTGCGGGAGACAGAAGACTACTGTGACCTTTACCACTGCATCGACCAGACTCCCTTCATCACTAGCTTTGGGTTGGAATAAGCCAATAAGAAGCCCTGGCAGGAAATCAAAGGGCAAGAGAAGAGAGCAGATAGGGCATTTTCCCTACTACTCTCTTCCTGCTTTATGCTATGGTTCTGGCGATGCCGCCATCCCTCAACTGCAGCTTCTGTGAGGTGGCTCTTCTCTATGGCTCCAGCTCTCACTAGAATTCTCTACGACTATTCCCTCCCCTGCCTCTTCAGCTCTCAGGATGTTACTGGCTTCCTTCCATTTATTGCTCGTCTCTGGGTGCTCAGTGTCCGCTGGAGGGTCCCTTAATGCTGCTCTTTAAAGAGGCTCTTCACGCTCTGTAAATTACCTCCTCATACTTTTTCTGAGCAGGCTTTCTTTGCTTGTCCAGGCGCTGACTGAAACAGTTCATTTGGGGTTAATCATAGTCTGAAGTCACCATTTATCTTCTTTGCTGCAGCAAGAAAGCCATCATTAGCAAGGATAGGATCAATTCTTGCTCATTTTATATCTCACAGATCCACTAATCCACGAGAAGTGCTGCTGAGCTGAACAGAGGGCTGACTCTCACCTCCATTTGCATTTTTGCCTTTTGGGTTTGGTTGACATCAAATGTGAAAAAGATCCTTAGTGGACAAGGGGATGCAGAAGCAAATGTTATATCTGGTCTATGTCTATACATCCTAACACTTTCTCCCGAATTATGGAGCTGATGTAAAAACTTTATATAGGACCTAGTAATAGTCAGTGGACCAAAATATGCCTGGTTTTGTTGAATTATTGAAGGATGAACAAATATACCGGGAGAAAAATATCACCAACTTTACTTATAAAAGTGCATGGTTACTGGGTAGGTTTGAAACTGGCCTCAATTTTCCTCCAGAATAGAATTATTATTGGCTTATTTGTAATTTTTTTCTTTTTTCTCAGTTATCGCAAAACTATCCAGTGTTGATTAATGAGAATTCATTTACTAATGCTTCCAAATATCATCAACTGCTCTTTAGGCTGTGAGTATAATTTCTGCCAGTGGAAGGAATTATATACCTGGGTTTTTTTGATGGGGGAGGGAGGGAAGGATGTTGTGTGTTTGTTCTTTTCCACTAATCTCTGTGAGTTCAGGAGGACAAAGATGTTATTTAAAAAATAGGAAGTGGGACAAGAGGCAGAGTATGGAGTTTCTAAGTCTATCCTAAATGTTGATTGGACTTAGGTTGTAAGTCACTCATTTTTTTCAGTCCATTAATATTTATTAAGTTAATATTTACTAAGTCCAATTAAGTGCCAGGAGCTGGGGGTGGAAAGATGAATAAGACATGCTTATGTCACACGGGGCTCACAATCTAAGAGAGAAGGAGGTATCTGGGGAAGTCACTGTCCTTCACTAAGTAGGGAGATGGCACCAGCTGTCACATGTTCTCACTTAGCTAGTTAGTTTGGTTTAAGAGAAAGAGAGACTGGAGTTCTGGCTCCTTGGCTTCATCATTTTGAAATTGAACTCTAGGGCAAGATTCTGGCTCCACTTTAGGGAGCAGAATATGGCAGGATGGTCTTGAAGGAGGAGCTCTAGTTCCCTATGAAAGATTTTTTTTTTGAAAGAAAGTTTTGGAAGGAAGGAAGGAAGGAAGGAAGGAAGGAAGGGAGGGAGGGAGGGAGGGAGGGAGGGAGGGAGGGAGGGAGGGAGGGAGGAAAGAAAGGAAGAAAGGAAGGAAAGAAGGAAGGTAGATAAGAAGGAGGGAGAGAAGGAGGGAGGGAAGAAGAGAAAGAAAAAGAAAGAGAGAAAAAGAGAAAAAAAGGAAACCCATTTGGTCAGCAAATATTTTCTGTCAAGGGCCAGATAAATATTTTAGGCTTTGTGGGCCAATGGTCTTTGTCACCACTATTCTGATATGCTTTGTAGCACAAAAGCAGCAAGAGACAGTAAGTAAACAAATGGGCACAGCTGTGTTCCAGTTAAACTTTACTTACAGAACAATGAATCTGAATTTCATACAGTTTTCATATATCGTGAAATATTACTCTTCTTTTCCAACCATTTAAAAATGTATGAATTATTTTTAACTCATGGACCATACAAAAGGAGGCAGTAATCCAGATTTGGCCCATAGGCCATAGCTTGCCAATTCATGGCCTAAAGAAGCCTAAAGAATTAGGAGAAGCATTGTTTACTACTGTTGCTCTGCTAGAATACCTAATCATTGGATCTCTCAGCCCCTCCATTCTGTGCATCCACTGATGAGGATAAGTGGTTAAGTAGGAACAGCATATGCATTTCCTGTGACCACGAGGGGATCCGTTGGCCTACATGAACTTTGCTTTCTTGCCTGTAAAACAGACAACTTTACCCGAACTTTTTAAACTCACAGGTTTTGATGAGAATAAATGAAATAAAATCTATGGAAAGTACTTTTAGCTCTTAGGAAGAAAAGCATTATACAAACCCAATGTATTATTAAAGAAAAAGCACATCTGTCAGAGGGAATTGGAAAGCCCCAAGCATAGTGCAAAATGACTGAAAAATGCTGCCCAAGATGGAGTTCTTCCCGCTAAGATAAATGATATGGCTTTCCCTCCCTCACATGGTCTCCCCATATTTCATCATCTGCAAATGGGATGACTTGACTGCCTGTTCTTTTTCTTTCTTTTCTTATCCCCCCCTACTTCATTAATGCATTGAGAGCACCACATTGTTCTTCAAATGGATGGTTCTGTGGCACTTTGCTGGCTCCCTCATCTGATGCAGCTTGCAGGGCTGTACTTATCTGGCCAAGACCTGTGCTTGCCTCTCAAGTTTAATAATTATTTGACAGATTACCCCTGTGTATAGCATGGTATCAAAAGCTTTCTTACAAAGTCCAGGTAAAATATGCCCATGGTTTTTCTAGAGTCAACTCATGTAGATACTTAATCAAATTGCCTTTTCAAGGGTGATAGAACGTGATTGTTTTTGTGAATTAGACCTTCCTTATTCTTGGTAAGGTGAGCATTTCTTAGTATTTTATAACTTTTTTTCCCCAGGATTAATTCTTCTGTCAAAGTAATCTTTCCCTGTCAAAGTAATTCTAAAAGTTCCCTCATTATCCTCATTCCCTCCACACCCGTCCCAAGTAGAGTGGACTAGTTACATTAAACTTTATTTGTCTACCATAGTTGACCCACGTTTCTGCCTGATAGTTTTGAGTTTCCTGTCTTCAAATATTATGGTTCCCAGATTTTGTTCTAGCTGAGTGCAGCTGTAATTTCTAAGAATGACTAAAACAAGATTCCATAAAACCTTCTTTGTCATAAGGGAACTTCTTTCCAGTGAAAGTTGCCTTATCCTCCAGTTCTTTGTGTTTCTGTTTTAGAAATTATTCTAATTTTCTATGCATCACCTGCTGTTGTTATTGTTGTTTTTAACCTTCCAAAGCTTGCTTTCCAGAGTAGAATTAGACATAAACACACTCCAATAGGAGACACTGAAGAGAATTTTACATAATAAAAAGAGGGGTTATATTGACTTTGGTTAAGGTTAAACTTTAGTCACTTAGCTTTTACAGATGGTATAATTAAACCTCATCTTTTCTGTAATATCACCATTCACATGATATTCCTTTCCTTCTTGACCTTTAGGGTTCTTTTCCTTGTCCTGGATTTATTACTCTGTGTTCTTGGAAATATACCAACAATATTTCCATATGAATAAATGACATCAATTAGCCTCATATTATTTTATAGTTCTGCTTTTCCATTTATTTCTTCCAAACCTTCCTTTGTATGATATAGCACTAATATTCTATAACAACCATCCTCATTGTAGTTTGATACAAACTTATAATGTCAGTGCAGGCAGAATAAAAAATATCTTTCCAGAGCCTTGTTTCATGAAACTTGAACCATAATTTATAGCAGATAGAAAAAGAGCGCTCCTAGTAGAGGGGTAGAGAAGAAAAGCACTTCTTTCCTTTAAAAGGAATTTTGAGTAGTTTTAATAACAAACCATCTGGGCCATCGCTATTGTGTCTAAGAGATACCAAAGTCCCTCACTTCTGCAGTTTGTGCTTAAAACAGTGTCACTTGTATTCAGTCAAGTATAGTCCTCTGATTACTTTTATTTCTGGGACAGATTTTTAAGAGCAACTTCTAATTTTAGGTATTGTAGCTGAGATTCTTCCCATCTCTGCACTCCATTGATGTTCTCTGTGCATTAGCGTCCCTCAAAAGGCGACGGTCATAGGCCTTCCATAGATGAAGCAGAAAGCTTGTGTGGGTGGATGTGAGGGAGGGCAGAGAGGGAGGTAGATTTGTGTCTGTGTGTTTAATTTTACACAACCATTTTTACAAATAAGCAACTTTTCAACACCTGTTTTAATTATTGTAATCCTAGAGACTAGAATATAGCCTGGAGCTATTGTAAAAATTTAGAATACAGTGTAACATCTCTTTCTTTTCTTTTGTGTATGAATCTCAGGTGCATTCTTACTGTACTCATGATACAGATAACACATACTGCATCCTCCTGGATATTTTAAGTGTGCGCATTGCTCTCCAAACTTTTTTTTATTTGTGCTGTCAATGCAAAAAGCAGAGCAGATGAGCTGAAGAGGAGTCAGTATGCAGGTATAAACTAGGAAGCTTTGAAGTTTAATTCTGAAGTATACACACGCCCTGGGTTGTGATGCTCGCCCAGACAATTCCAACTCTCATAAAATGAAGCCCTCCAAGTTAATTTCCTCGCCGTTCTGAATTGTCTAGAACTCTAGGTTCTGACCCATTTGAATGCAAAGCCCTGATTGTGGGCAGGGATTAGGCTTAAGGCAGGAACCTCAGAGATATTGGTCAGAAAGAATATGAATATCCTAAGGACTGGAGAATAATGCAAATGCGGAAAGCTTAAAGAATCTATCATCTTTCTGTGTTAGGAATATGGAGTCACCATTTCTGTTTCCTATTCTAAACTGAACTATTCACTACATGTAATTCACTACATACTTACATACATGTAAGTATGGTTCCCATTATGTCCCAAATCAATGTCCTTGAAGTTGAACATGGGTACTGTACTTGCTACTCCCTGTGTAAATCCAGATCCCAGCCAGAACCAGACGGCATTTTCCTGTGCACTTAATAAAGTGACTACTTACAAAGGTGTGAGCTACAGTTGCGGGAAACAAGTATGAGATGATGCCCACCCCTGGACTCGCAAAAGTGGGAGGCCATTACCAACCACAGGCCTGAAAGGCAAGAGCAGCAAGCTGGTGAGGGTTCAGAATATACCAAGACCAGGCAGGCAGAAGCGAGGGAAGAAGCAAACCTCTCCCTATGCTTTTCCTCTGATTTTCTTCAAGTGGCTCCCATTGTATGATACCAACTAGTTGTGGGGGGCACAGGAGCCTTTTGGCAATGCAGTCCTCAGAATCCAGCCTCCTGACCAAAAATCGGGGCAGAGAAGCCAAGAGCAGAGCTGAAGGGGTAAATGGAAGATGCCCACACGTTGTCCTCAGATAACCCTGCTTCTATACTTTTCTGAAGTCTTTGGCGTTCCTTCTTGATTTTCTCCTCCTGTCCTTATGCTCTCAGTTTCCCTGCTTAGCAGTATTTCCTCACTCTCTGCTCACTGTCTGTGCCATCCCATCGTGGGATTGGCACCCAAAGGCCTCTTCCATCTGCCTGCTCCAGCACCTCCCTCCAGCTCCTGCACAGCTTCACTTCAACATCCAGTGGGCCTGTAACTCTTCTCTCACATCGTCACTCTCACCTGCGGGTGCTTTGCGTGGTGTGTCTCAACTGCTTTCCGGAAATGGAAATCTTTCCGGCACCAATATTTTGAAGTCACGCTTTGAGGTTGCAAATCTGTCACTTACATAGCTTTTAACATAACACCATTTGTATTTTGAGTGTTGCGTAGTAAATCCTAGCTGCCACCAACTAAAATAGATATAGGAAATAGGAAGTGTGGGCATCTCTTATGATTTACCATTCACATTGAATCTTCTCTTCAATGTGAGTGCAATAACAGCTCTTGCATAAAACACTAAGTAACATGTTGGTCTGAACAGAACAAAGCTCCTTATTTGCTCCAAATTGCATTAAGCTTCCAGTTTCAGGCCTAGCAGGTTTTCTCTCCACAGGAATTTTGAAGATGCCCATGGTTAAGGTGCCTACTTGCCAAAGCCCAGTTGAGTCATTGAAATGGTTAGCCTTGTGGTCACTGGGAGGGCATGAATGTAAGAAGGAATGGTATTTACTTCACAGTCACCCTTGTTATGAGAAGTGGGAGGAAAAGCTGCAGATTGCGGTACGAAGAAATGCCATGCTTCTTCTGCTACAGCTGGTGGATTTGTATCCTCTGGACATGGGGAATTTTGTGTGTAGGAATTATGATTTTCTCTTGGCTTCAGCAGAAAAATCTCCGTGAAATTTGAGATTCACCCCTAAGGTGAGCTTTGTATACAACATCACCCTCATCATTATTTTATGTTTTCACTTTCGTTTCCTCACATTCAATCTATGAAAAAGCTGTTGGTTCTACTTCCAAAATATATTTGAATCCATCTTTTCCACCTTCAACTTTGCTTTTAATGTCCACTGCAATGATCAAGGGAGCCACCAGCATGTCTATCCTGGACCACTTTGATAGACCCCCTGACGACTCTTGTATATTCCCACTCACCCTTCTTAATTTCTTCCCCAAACAACACCTTGAGTAACTTTTAAAAAACATGAATCTAATTGTTTCCTCAAATGTTTTATTTAGAAAAAAGAAAAAGAAGAAGAAGAAAATTTGCAAGAATAAGACAATGAATCCTGGGCCCACATCACTGGGTTCATATTTTATCCCTGAAACATTCCTCATATATATGGTAACATAAGAACATCCTATATAACCATGTCTTTGTCACACTCAGGAAACTTAACATCGATACAATAGTATCATCTAGTAGATAGTGATAGTCAAATTTCCATAATTGTCTCAATCAGCTCCTTCATAGCTTTTTTTTTTTTGTTTTTTTGCTGTTGTCTATGTGTGGTATTCATGATTTAATCTAGGATCATGCACTGCTGTTAGCTGTCTTGTCTCTTTACTCTCAGTTTGGAGTTTAGGTCCACAAGGTTGCAGAATATCTCAGTTAGGATTTGTCTGACTGTTTTCTCATGGTTAGCTTTAGGTTAAAATTTCTATTTTGGTAAAATTTTCATTGTATTATTGAGTAGATGGCTTTTCCTCAGTCCATCACAGCAGGGCATAGATGGTGACATTATAGGTGACATAAAATTTGACCATTTGGTCAAAGTATTGCCCACCAGATTTTTCCACTGTACATGTTCCCTTTTCCCTTTGTAGTTTATATGTAATATTCAGAGGGCTGATTCTAAATATTTTAAAGATATAAATCTAATCTTCAGAGAAATTATATAGTTAAAGCCCTTTGAACTATCTTCTACCTAAAGGTCTTTGTATATGTTGTTCTCACCTCTGTGCTCACTGCTAGCTAGTAGCTCCTTCATATGCTTTATGTCTAAGATCAAATGTCCTCCTTCAGAGGGGCTTTCTCTAATTATCCAATTAAAATAGACCTATCACCAACCACCATCTATTCAGTATTACAGTGCCCTTGTTTGTTTGATTAAGGTGTTTTTTTTTGGGGGGGTGAGGGTGGGCTGGCTACTTATTATTATCTATAACTATAACTAGACTATAAACTCTTGAGAGTAAAAATACCAGGACTGTTTTTGTTATTATTATAATCCCGATGATAGAATATATAGGTCCATACACATGGAAGACTATCAAAGAAACATATGTTTAATGAGAAAATTAATGCACGTATAAATAAATGCTATCACTTGGTAGACTTTACATATTCATATATTTTAAAACAATTCTTATAGTAAGAAGTTCAAGTAAATGGAGCAGAGCTGTGGAGCTCGGTATCAAAATTCATGCTTCCCCTTTCATAGTGTTGTCACTGGGAAACAGCTGCACAAGCAGGAACTACATTTTCTAGCACTCCTTTCATCCAGGTGGCCATGTGATTAATTCTTGCCAATCAATGTAGGGAGTGTTGTATGTTTCACTTCCTGCCCCTGTTTTTCAGAAGCAGGTGAGACTTCTCCATGGGCTCTTTCTCCCTGCCAGCTGGAAATTGAGAACTTCAAGCTGTTAGGGCTCATCCTAACCACAGATAGAAGAATTCCTAAGTTATAATGAGGAAGAAAGCTACCTGTCAGACTGTGATAAGAAAAAAAAAAAAGCACAAAAAAAACCTTTTAATGTTTGTATCCATTTAAAATTTGTGATTTATTTATAATAGCATCTACCATTACTCTGAATAATACAGAAATAAAAGCTGAAAAACTGGTAGTTAGAAAAAAAATTTTTTAAGTGAGAAGAAAGTTGTGATTATTTAAGATTCACTATCACATTACTATTTTTTGCAGTGTATGTTTTCCAGATTCCTCAAATTATGCAAAGTAGGATTAGGCCCAGAAACACTCAAGCAGGAGACTTTGATGATAATTTTACTGTAGAGTAAAACCAAGGGCCACCCTTGTCTTTGGAAAAGGTGAAAATGCAGTTGCTTAGCTTTTAGAATGGCGTGATTAAACCTCATTGTTTCTAAGATCCTATAACCACTGCCAAACTAATCTGCAGAAATTCCATTGTGATTTAAGAGACAATCCATCAAATCCTTTCTTTGTTGCTTCTGATGAATTTTGTTTGCTGTGGGTAGCATTACTAATGGAACAACAATCTATCTAGTAATTATTTATTATCAAACCACTGAGTAAAAGGATTCCCTGAATTTTAGAGATGGAGGAGACCTGAAGTTTATTTTACAGCGGAGTCCGATAATGTAAGTGCTTGCCTTTCAGAGTATGATACAGAGTTTGTACAAGCCAAGTTGACTCCAGAAACTAGAGCTCCTGACTATAGTAGTTAGGCATTTACTGGATACAATGCTCTATGACACTCAGACCATGGCTCAGTAGGAGTTTAAAGGACTTTAGTGGACATTATCCAGCCTCTGATTTGTTTCAGTTGTAACAGGGAAAAGTTGGTAGTGCATTTACAATTATGTATCATATATATGTACAATTCTACCTTATTTTTAAACAAACAACCCAAACACATTCAATTACTTGTGAACCCTTAAAGGTTATATATTTATTCCAGCGATGGAGTCATTACCCAGCATTACTCAGCATTTTTAAAATTTGTATTTAGAATTATCTTTAAGACTCAAATTGTTTTCTCCCCTTTGATTACAAAAGTAACTGTATATACTCTGAAAATTAGAGAAAGAAGAAGAAAATTAAAACCACCTATAACTTGATCACTCACAGGTAACCATTGTAAACATTGTAAAGTAATTCCTTATGCAAATGTGTGTAGGTGTATGCTTTTGTGTGTGTCTTACATAATTCTGCAAGGATGGTTTTGCATTTAAAGTTTTATCATGTATATTTGCCTATACAATTAATTTCTTAATTTTAGCTATCACATTAAGTTGTATAGCAAACAGAGTTTTGTTCAATATGCCAGCTATTGTAAGTTATTAGATAAAAGTTTAAAGGCTTTTAAACTTTAAGTGGGAACATTTTTTGACTGTCCTTTGTATTGGTAAACATTGATTCTTGGAGTTGTCGTTTGAAAATAAGCAAAAGATATTAAACCCAAGTCTGGTAAATAAGGTAAATGATTAATCCAAGGAATGCATTTTGAGTCAAATAGAGAGTGGTTAAAATGTAATGAAACACTGAAACTGTCAGAGGAGGCAGGTTCAAAAGAGAAGTTTCAAAATATTTTGAATAATGGAGGCAATTACTAATTATGTATTCTCATACGATGGCTACTTTGAAGAAAAACAATCCCTTCAATGTTTAAGATTCGGTGTGCCTGTCAAAAAAACAGCACCTTGACTTCATAGATGTTTCCAGACATTTGTGCACACCATCTCATAAAAGTGGACAATAAGAAATCACTATCTACCATTGTGTGTGTAGGAGAAAGCTAGATTTTGTCATTTCCTATATCCTGTTTTATTACAAAGAAAGAAAAAGAAAGAAGGAAGGAGGGAAGACAGGAAGAAAGGAAAGAAAAAAGATAAATGAAGGGGAAAAAAAGAGAGGGAAGGAGAGAGAGAGAAAGTAAGGAAGTGAAGACAGAAAGGGAAGGAAGGAGAGAAATTGAAGGAAGGAAAACAAGAAAGAAATTGAAGGAAGGAAGACAGGTAGGAAGGCAAATTGTTATCCCAATATTCCTGTGAAATAGTTTATCAATAGTAGTTTTATCAATGTTTTAAGATAAATTTATAAAGCAAGTCTTAAACTAAGTGCAGACTGATGGTTTCCAAATTTGGGGGATAATGGTACTCTTCTGTAATCTTTCCAATACGCTGGAACTCCAATTACAGTAGAGTTTGAGAATGAATTGGAAATGATAGAACAGATACACACAGACACACATTAGATATCACTTTTACAATCACATCGATTCCAGAGAACAATTTTTAAAAGCCAGTTTTATGATTCTGGTTGCTGAACACATAACGGAATACACAGAAGATGTAGGATTGTATACTTGAAACCTATGTAGTTTTGTTGATCATTGTCATCCCAATAAATTTTAATTAAAACATTAAAAAAGCCAGTTTTAGGCTGATGAAGCCCATTAGTATAGTTAGCCTGTATAACCAAGACTTCAAAAGAAGGGATGCTCATGAATACCAGATAAAGCTAATTGAACAAAGTTTTCAGAATTCAGGGTCATTATAGGTAAAGCACCCTGACCAGAAATGGAATGTTGGTGCCTTTATTGACTCATTATCCTGTTTGTCCTCTAAAATGGACCATTGTGTGGAATGTGCCCATTAAAACCCACCACTTTCAAGGATCGAATTCTCTCCAGAATTACAGCCTATCTTTAATCATATTTTAATATAAGTCTTTAAAGAAAACTTAACATTAGCGATGCATTTGTTTTTCCAGTTCTGGAAAATCCAGTCACTGCTTTCAATAAATTTAATTTTACTATCATTTCAATGAATATATTTTTAAAATTAGGCACATAAACACAGAGACTCACAATTCAGAAACAAAAATCTCTTTTCTATTTCCACCTGAATGCATTACACATTTCTGGAATTAAGCCATAGTATGCAAAATCCTTACAACAGTAGTTTGATTGTTATATAATAAATCCTATACACGTAACAATTAGAATGGTACATGTTGGAAGGATTGCTCACCTGTTACTCCTCCATTTTATGTGGTGAAATACTTTTTAGTAATATCAAAATATAGAAATAACAGATTAAGTAATGAAAAAAAACACTTTCAAATCTGCTATTTTCTTAATTGTGCTCATCAATAAAAATCCAGGGAAAGAAAGTAAATAATATAATTATTAAAGAGAATTTGTTTTGTTAATGTTTGGGGTTGGGCAAACTCTTTTCTAAAATGACACGATAATCAAGGTCTATTTCTGGAAGCTTACATTTTGAGAGCAACTAAGACAAGAATAGACCAACACAAAAATTACAGAAGTTAAACATTATCTGTAATCACAAAAGAAAATAGGGGAAGGAGTGGCTAAAAGAAAGAATATAGTGTCAAAAAAGTTATTGTTTATTGCATTTTGATGTCAAATATCATTTTATCTGCCTTCTTATATTTCAGTAACTGAAAATATCAATAATAAGGTAAGTAAACGATGTAGAAATAGTGAATGAAAAATAAATTTCAACTCATAGGGGTGGTGAAGAGTAGACCTTCGAAATCAAAGCATTTTATAAGGTTTTTATTAGTCATGGTAGGCAGAATAATGGCCTCCCAAATATGTCCATGTCCTAATCCCCAGAACCTGTGTCTATGTTACTTTACATGGCAAAGGGGACTTTACTGTAAGTTAAGTTTAAGGATCTTGACATGGGAAAATTATGCTGTGTTATCTGAGTGGGCCCAGTGTTATCATGAGAGTCCTTATAAGGAAAAAAAGGGGAGGTGGCAGAGTCAGAAAACGAGATATGACAATTGAAACAGAGTGGGAGTGATGAGGCTGTGAGGCAAGGAGTGTGGGCAGCACGTAGAAAACTGAAAACGACAAGGAAACAGATACTCCTCTAGAGACTTCAGAAGGTATGCACCCCTGCCAACCCATTTTGGACTTCTGACCTGCAGAACTGTAAGATGATAAACCTGTATTTTTTTAAGCCACAGAATAGGTGCCAATTTGTTACAGCAGCCATAGGAAACTAATACATTAGATTTGCAGTTGGAGGGGAAGTTAGTCTTAAAAGAAAATTCACACATAGTCAGACTCAGTTTCTCTCCAAAAAGATGAGTTTTCATTTCATAAAGGGTCATGCCAGAAGAATAGGTACTTTAATTTTTTTCTAAAAACTTTTTTGGTCCTGCATTACCTTCATATTAAGAGAAGAGGAAAAGAACTATCCTTTCTTGTAACTCTACTAGGTGCAATCAGAATAATTTTTTGTTATTATTTCATTTAATCCTTATAAGAACTCTAAAATGGAATTGTCAGCTTCTATTTACAAAAGAAGTAACATTCTCAGAGAAAATAAACAACTCAAAACATTTCAAGTTGGTGGTCAAACTAGAAAATTCAATAATGGGACAAAAATTAGAATTTGAATGTAGGTAATTCATATTCCGTTTAGAGTGCAACCATACGAGAGAGAGAAAAAGAGAGTGAAGGAGAGAGAGGCAAGTAGATAAGAGTATTGGATAAAAATCACACAGAATTTTACAAATAGAATTCAGTGTGTCCAAAAGTGTGCAGAGCAAAGTCTGGCCTAGATAGTTATTAGAAAGAAAAAAAAAATCTTTTGGACATTCTGCCTAACCCCCTGGTTTCCTCCTCTATAAAAGAATGGTAACAATAGATGTCTCTCTCATAAAGAATTCCAAGAAATAGAACTGAATACTGTTACATTGAAGAGCTCTTTAAATGTTGATTCAACACTCTGTGGTCTACTTAGGATCCCCAAACCAATCTGTAACATTCAATACTAAGAGGTTATCTGTTCTAAAGGAGAAAAAGAGACACTGTAAATCAGGTGGCAAAGAGTGATTCCAAAGGGAATGGAACATATTCTTTGTCCAAGTGAACAGAAGATGTTGGTATGAGTTGTGTGCACTCAGAGAGAAGTAGACAGAGCTGAAGCTGGTTACCAGAGGGTGAGTACAATGCAAGAGAAACTTCAAGAACAGCAGCTCCCAAGACATCTTGGATAAGTATCTCAAGTGAGGTCATCAAGATGAATGAGGTCATCTAGTTATAGTTTAGACAACTGCAAAGCAGAACAATATGACCCAAGACTGGCTTAAGACCTCAATGCAACTACAGAGCCAACGGCAGCTGGAAACTCTTAAAGACTAAATGCAAAGGAGAGAGTAATTTTGACATCAAAGGGATCAGTTTGACAAATGAAAATCAAATCGGATGGATTTTAATGCAAACAGCTGGGTGTGATGCAACCTAAAGAGGCAGATTTCCTGGAGTCAGCCAAACACATTTATTAGAATCCTCCATACCTCCCAAGGAGAATGTAAATATAGAGCTTTACATTTTCAAGTTTTTCTATCCTAAGCAATGGAAGGGAGAGTATAGTAAGATAAATAATCTGCACCACTATCCTTGGAATGGACTGGTGGTTATGCTTACTTTATCTGTGCCAAGATGTTTTCTCTGTTCCATCCACATTTTTCCTCCCGTCCTTTCTCCCATCTTTCCTTCTAATGTGTAACATATTTTATCTTCAGATAATGTATCTGAATGTGAGGTGATTGATTCAAAGAGTAAATATTTTCCTGCTAAAGGATTTCGGATATTGGAAGCGCCTCTGAATGAATGGGCCAGGACTGCATGACGCCGGGTGTGAGTGAGAATGATAGATAAATTTGCTTTCTAACATGTGCTTGGCAACCAGCCTTCTGCACCAAGTGCAATATGGATGTACATCAGCTGTGGTTTAGACCAAAGAGTAGGTAACTAGCTTGCTGATGGAGAAATCAGACTCAGTGTAAGTGGAAGAAAGAGCAAAAGTTTATCATCAGCCAACAAAGTACTGTGCAATGGCTTCAGGAACATCTGTCTGTTGTGTTTTATAATAGTGATGCAACCTAAATTCTGTTATCAGTGGTAACTCATCTGAATCAATATTCAAACATCCAGTAGAAAGGATTAAAGTTGTTGGAAAAGGCAACACTATAGAAAGTCTTAGTGCCCTAAATGCTCTGCTATAGTATAACAGAAGCTCTTAAAGACAGAAACACCTACCCAAGAAGCATAGAAGCTCCTTGATATTGCTCACTATTGTATCCCCATAAATGTATCAAACTATAGGACACCTAGTAGGCACACAATACATATGTAATATGGTAGTGAGCAATATGAGTCTAGACATGATTAAGTGTAAAGGGAGAGATAGCGCATCTTCGGTTTCATTAAGTTATCGTTATCCATGTAACCGATCTCACAGGATCTACAGAGCCAACTCAAAGTCATGAAAATCTAAATTCAGAATTAATTTGGGAGTTCAAATAAGTCAAAGCAGAAAAACATTCTGTAGTTTTTGGTATCACTTAGGGTCTGTTTAGTAAGGTCTGTTTGCCCCATTTCAGGACCTCTGCAATGATGGCTGAGCAGCATGTAGGAATTTTTAAGTCAATACACTGCTTATCGTGTTTTGCTGGTGGATCGGTAAATGATTTCATTGACCTGAAGCTTTGTTCTTGTTATTGTGCCCTCCTAGATTATTTCATTGATATGCTGAAGACAGACATGCAGGTGAGAACTAATGGGCTCAGCAGAGATTAAGCCTGTTTTCTTTCTGTTTACTACCTGCAACTCCTGTTTGGTTTGAAGGTAAGTTTTGTTGACATAATAAGCTATTCAAGGCCAAACCTGAACTGAGGTGAAAGTTTCCCTGCAAATGCAGGCTTGCAAATCAGCAAAATAGAAAATGGAGTGATTTATGCCCAGGAAATCCTGTGTGCACTTAGCTCATGAACCTGCAGCAGAGCCTTGGGAACTGAAATGGAGGTGCATTCTACTAACCATATTTGGGGTAACAGCCTTGAGATCTTTCTAAATTTACTAATCTAAAGAGTTTAAGACTTCAAAAAAATCACAATAAAGTGAGGAACTCAAGATCTAACTTTTCAAACTTGATTTTGCAACCCAGATAGCGTATTCATTTTTTAGAATAGTTCAGAGAAGACAATGCTAGTGTTTTATGTATACATGTGTATGCAAGGGTGTGCATGTACACATCAGATATAATAAAACCTAACCACTGAACTATGATTACATTAGGTTACAAAAGCCAATATGGCTGGCGAAGAACTTCTAAACTGGAAACAAAAATGTAAAAATATGTTTTGGATAGCAGATAACTTTAGCATTAGCAAAGAGGGTGAGATCAATTTTATTCAACTGAACAATCATGGACTGTTCAAACACATTGGATATCAGTTCATAATAGCAGTTGACATTAATGTTAGCTGGATGAAAGAAACATTCTTCAAATATAAATGAGCTCATGTAATGTCGAGACTTGGTTGGTCTAGATTTAACTTTAAAATAGTTTCCAGTATGCTTAGTTCCATTAAAATTATTTTCAATTCACCAAAGTCACCTTTTTTTCCCATTTTATCAAAACCCTCTCCTTTCTCCTCACCTTTTATTGGGAAGAAAATAGAATAGATGGAAATCTTTTTGTTTTTTTCAGATTTTTTTTTATTGGGGAAGGGGTACAGGACTTTATTGGGGAATAGTGTGTACTTCCAGGACTTTTTTCCAAGTCAAGTTGTTGTCCTTTCAATCTTAGTTGTGGAGGGTGCTGTTCAGCTTCAAGTTGTTGTCCTTTCAGTCTTAGTTGTGGAGGGCGCAGCTCAGCTCCAGGTCCAGTTGCCGTTGCTAGTTGCAGGGGGCGCTGCCCACCATCCCTTGCGGGAGTCGAACCAGCAACCTTGTGGTTGAGAGGATGCGCTCCAACCAATTGAGCCATCGGGGAGGCAGCTCAGCTCAAGGTGCTGTGTTTAATTTTAGTTGCAGGGGGCAGAGCTCACCATCCCTTGCGGGACTCGAGGAATTGAACTTGCAACCTTGTGGTTGAGAGCCCCCTGGCCCATGTGGGAATCGAACTGGCAGCTTTTGGAATTAGGAGCATGGAGCTCTAACTGCTTGAGCCACCGGGCTGGCCCAAATAGATGGAAATTTAAGTCTTCACTGCTATGAACTCAACACATGTCTAAGATTGACCCAATTTAGGCAAATCCTGTGTGTTTGGGGTGAACTAGCCCTGTGTTACTTTCAGTTCCTATGAAACTTCTACTTTTGTCTCTTAATCACTGGGCAGTGGGCATATTCATTTACATACTGAGGCCTGTAGGAAGCTAGTTCACCCTGAAACAAAACAGTGTTGAGTCAAATTGTTTTGAGAATAACACTAGACTTTAGAATGTGTGGACAAAAAAAAAAAAAAAAAAAGATTAAATAAAAAAAAAAGGTGGCTTCACAATGGCAGGAAAAAACGTAGAGGAGAAGGGAGGTCAAAATCAGTGTCAGTCATTTGTGGGTCATTCTGACTTTGCGGAAAGGGTTATTTCAGCAGTTAGGAGTGTTCTACGTAGTTAGCAATGGGAGCCAGAGAGGTTAAAACAGCTCATCACTTTATCAGGATTACTGAGGGTATGAGGGAGGCCTTAATGGTCTGGCAGTCTTTTTTGTCACAATTTAATGGCATATCGATCTTTCAGAGTGAACAATCATGACCTTCAACTGTTTACAGATGCTTTGGAGGGAAAAGGCTTAAGGAGCTTATTCCAGGGAAGCCGAGAAGGTTCAGCCCTGACCAGTCAAGTTGGGGAACTCAAACAGTAATCAAAACATCCCAGTTTGGAGCAACTTTTCACTGGGGGTGGCACTTACAACTGGGAAGATCACAAGTGCTTCGAGAAAAGCCAGCGGTGTTACAGGCAATCAATAAATCAACCAGGAGTGTTATTGACAGAGAGAGAAGAGGGTGCCGTGTGTGTGTGTGTGTGTGTGTGTGTGTGTGTGTGTGTGTGTGTGTGTGTGTGTGTGGCCCTTGCATCAAGTTGTGCATTTCTGCTAGAACAGGTTTTCAAAGAAAGTTTTCCTTTAGGTGCCTGCAAGGTTTGCAACCTTCGCACAAGCCAGTTAGTAAGTCTAGGAAGGTGTAACCACATTTTACAAGACAAATCTGAGCAAAGAACAATATGACACAGTGTTTTTCTACATAACATAATTATTGTGAGGGTTGTGGAAGGCACTTTTTAAAATTCACATAAAACTGCCTGCTAAGATATGGAAAAATGCTTTTCAAGAGAAGATGACAGCACTGGAATGAAATTCTCAGAAGGGGTGGGAATTTAGATGTTTATTTCTACCATCTATTTCAGCGACTCCAATCCACAGCACAGTTGCATTCTAAAACAAAGTTTGCAGCCTTGATTTTGTTGAACCTTCACTATGTGATCTGCAAGATCCTGGTTGCTAATCAAGGTATAAAACATAACTCCTGCCCTCGAGGAGTTTGTAAGAGCTCTAAGCAGCTACAAAGTCATGTACTGTTTCTGGCTAGAAGACTCTAAGTCTTTGACCTCTGTAGTGGATTGAATGGTAGCCACTCAAAAACTTATCTGCATATTATTCTCTAAGCCTGTGAATATGACCTTATTTGGAAAAGGAGACATTGCAAGTACAATTAAGAAACTTGAGAGGTCATCCTGGATTCCCTGAGTGCCCCCTAAATTCAATTACAAGTGCCCTTGTAAGAGACCCACAGAGAGGAGAAGGTGATCTGAAAACAGACACTTGAGGGATGCAGCCACAAGTCAAGGAAGACCAAATGTTGCCAGCAGCCACCAGAAGCTTAGGAGGCATGGAAAGGATCCCTCCTAGAGCCTCCAGGTGGAGTGCTGCCCATGCTAACACCTTAATTTTGGACTTTGGCTTCCAGAACTGTGAAGGAACAAATTTCTGTTGTTTTAAGACACCAAATTAGTGGTAATTCATTACAGCCAACCTAGGAAGTTAATACAGACTCTTACCTCAATTAGTTTAACCTTACCTCTCATATATTTGACTTCCTGGTGATACACAATGAGAACCAAGATGTGTGATATCTGCAAATAGTTACTATACTGTAATAACAAAATGCACCTTTATTATTCATTACCAATTTGTTTGTGTCCCCTAATCTAAGGGATTTAAGAGGGCTGTGCAGTCAGAGAAGGGATTTACCCCGTAATCTGTTGAATGGTGAGCAGGAAAGAAGCAAGATGGCAGGATTTATAGCATTGCAATCGGTGGATGGGAGGAGACCTGGAGGTAATGCTGAACATCAGCATTGGGATGTTCAAAGTGCATGGCAGCAAATAAGCTAATATTTAATTATCCTCAAAAATGTATTAAAACTTTGTAAAATATGGGCAGAATGTGCTACACACATCTTTAAAGCTATCTCAAATTATAGTTGTAGGAAATGGAGCTCAAGCTTAGCCAATCATTTGCTGGTCTTCCTGAGTCTGCAGGAAGGATTATCCGAGCAGTTAGGTGTTTTCTATATAAGTAGCAAAGGATAAAGAAATAAATGTATATGCTGTGTGCTGATTAAGTCTGTTTGGCTTCTCAAGGCACAGGATTGGTGACAGAATATTCTCAGTCAGGCAGAGCCATATGGTGCTTATTCTGCAATGGCTGCTCTAGGAAATGCTCAGAGAGACAACTCCCCTCTCCCCCTCCACTTGTCCAGCTTTTGTATGAGATGGGGTCTAAACTGTGAACCACCTCGCTTTAATCCAGCCTCCAGCTTCCCCTCCTTCAACCATTTCTCCTGCTGACATAGACATCTTTCCACCCTGCACATCTGATCACAGTTCTCTTCAACCTAAAATTCTTCAGAAACCACAGTGTGGTCATATGTAAAGCCTTTATGATCTGTTCCCACCTAACTCCACCTCCTGCCTCACATTCTCCTAGGTTTTCTCCCTGTGGAGTTGCACTTCTGCCATTCTCCTCTATTTACCTGGTGTCTGCAAAGGTGCCATTTTTTTTTGCATGTGTTAGTATGTCTTCTAGAATGCTCTTCCTGTTTATACACTTGGCAAACACATTTATATTTAAAATTCAGCTCAATAGTCTCCTGTCATGAGAATCCCCCTGACTACTAAGACAGAGTTAATTATTCTCTTGTCTAGGCAATCACTAGTCTATACTGTTGTACTAATCACACTGTACTACAATATGTTTATATAACCATCTCTCATAATAGACTGTGAATGCAGAGGGTAGAAACTGCCTTCTCTGTGAAGGTAAAAGCATATCTACTGTGCCATCGTAACTCTAGTGCCTGGCTTAGTGCCGGACAAATAATTGGTATTCAATAAATGTTTGATGAATAAATGAAAGAATGACTAGTTCTTTCTGTGATTAGTAAGCTCTTAAAAGCTCTTAAGACATGTACATTTACTCACAAGTCATTAATGTACAAGAAGCTTGTCTCTGCACTTACAAGAACTTTGAAAAAGGAGATTGCTTTTTTCCCTTGTTTAAAAATTTAATAAGCTTAATATTTTCTAATAAAAAAGTAATACAAGTTCCTTATAGAAAATCTGAAAAATAGGAGTAAATATGAAAACAAAATTTATCTCTAATCCCATCACCAAAAGATAAACGCAATTTTTATGTACATGTAATTAAAACTACATCCATATGGTCATGGGAGCAAATAATTGTGACCAAGTGAAAACAGACATTATATACTAATTCTCTCTCTCTCTCTCTCTCTCTCTCTCTCTCTCTCTCACACACACACACACACACACACACACACTTTAATCATCATCTACATAAGTTAAGGAAGCAAGTTGTTATAAAACCCAGCCCCAAAAGATATAATGGTTTAAACATTATAGAAATCTATATCTCACTTGCATAATGCATAAATTAGGTGTTTGTAATCATTAAGAAGAGGACCTAGACTATTTCCATCTTGTGGCTCCATCAACTTTATCCAAGGAGTCTATGTTCCCACAGAAGAAGAAGCATGGTTATCAAATGTGAGAGGATCTAAGGGACGGGCCTAGAAGTGGCATGGATTACTTCCACTCACAATCCACTGGCTAGAACTCAATCTACATGGCCCCATACAAGTGTAAGAGAGAAATCTTTATCTGTGTGCCCAGGAAGACAGAAAATGAGTGTACTGAGCTATTAATCAGCCTCTGCCATATATTGAACATATTCTTTTGTAACCTGATATTTTTATTTAAAAATATTTAATTTGAATGATGTAATAACATTACTCTTGTAGAATTATTGAGGCAAGTAGTAATCTGTTGGTTTTGCTAAACTGTCAACTTTTAAAAGTATTTGAAAACAATTGTTTCATATATTGTGATCATATGTAATAAGCTATATATAAATCCTTGACACTTAAATCTTCATTGTGGATTTTACTATTTAGCAACATAATATGACTCTATTCATCAATGCTTCTGTCTTGGGTTCTATTTTGCCTTAAGTCATTGCTATCAATCCTTCATCCTTTGTATTTGCCTTTGCCTGGCCATCATCCTACTATGTGAATTATTTTGTTTTATGTGTGCATCTTACAGATTACATATAGTTACATATTTTGACGCAATCTAAGGGTCTTTGTCCTTAAATAGAGACTTTTAACCCTTTTAATATGTATTTATTTGTCAATTAACCTATTAGCTGTAGTTCTATGAGGTGTGATAAAAAAATACAGTGACTATTTAAAGAAAAAGAATTATTACAGTAAAAGTCACATTGCCATTAATCCCCCTCAAAATACTCCCCCTCACTTCAAACACACTTATCCCATCGTTCTTTTGAAAGAGGTTCTGGAAGTCCTCTTTTGTTAGTGTCTTTAGTTGTGCTGTCGTGGCTGCCTCGATGTCCTGAATCAATTCAAAACGTTTTCCTTTCATGGTCATTTTGACTTTGGGGAAGAGCCAGAAGTCACACAGTACCAGATCTGGTGAATAAGGTGGATGAGGACACACCATAATATTTTTATTTGATAGAAATTGCTGTACCAGAAGCAACGTGTGACATGGAGCATAGTCATGATGGAGGATGATTTACAGCACACTTTAAAATACACTTTCTTCTCAACTGTAGCTCACACCTGACTGACTGCACCAAACAAGTTGAAACTTGTCACACACGGTTACTAAGGTCTGACATGCTGCTTCCCATATTGGACATCCCTGACTTTCTATTGGATGGCACTCGGCAGCAGCATTCACCGTATGTTTTTATCACAATGGAAAGGCTCCATGTCATACATCACTTCTGGTATGGCAATTTCTGTCAAATAAAAACACTACGGTGTGTCCTCATCCACCTTATTCACTGGATCTGGCACCCTGTGACTCCTGGCTCTTCCCCAAAGTCAAAATGACCATGAAAGGTAAACATTTTGAATGGATTCAGGACATCGAGTCAGCCACGACAGTGCAACTAAAGACTTTAGAAAGTGGCAAGAACAATGACATAAGTGTGTTTGAAGTGAGGGGGAGTATTCTGAAGGGGATTAATGGCAATGTGTCTTTTACTGTAATATATTTTTTTTAAATCTAAACAGTCACCATATTGTTTGATCACATCTCGTATTATCATGTTTTGATTTCTGAGTCATTGCCCTTACATACAGATTAACACATTTCATGTTTATTTTGTCAATCCGCACACTAATTTGTACAATTATTATCTTATAATTTACTTTTCTTAGTTATTTTTATCTAGTAAATTGGAAAATAGTCATTTTGTTTTATATCTTACAACTTGTTTTCTTCTTTTTTAAAATGGTGCTTTAATAAATACCTGAGTTTTCCAAAGTGCTTGTTCCAATCAATGAATGACCAAAAGAAATAAAGGATGAAGGATGAAGCAAATCATCTCTCTCTAAATATGAGTAAAAAATTTTTCTGCTTTTGTTTCCTCCTACCCATTTGCACACACTACTTAGTTTTAATGAAAGGGGATTTGCATAATCTGAGCTACTAGATCCAATTTAACATTAGTAATATTTTCATTATATGTCTCTTTCATATATAAACAGCAACTTTCCTAGCTATAGAATTGTGAGGTATCATTATCACAACACTTCTATTTCTACAACAATCTCTTTCATATTTAGCTGGAGTCAAAACTCCTTCCTAAAATCCTCAGTATAGCTTACTTCTGAAATAAAAGGTAATTTGTTCTGATAATTTCACAGCAGAGATAGGTTACTGTAGTAAAAAGCGTTGCACAACCATACTCCACATAGGACTCCATGCCATTCATCCAATCTTATTTTCATTGTACAAGGAGTAATTAATTCAAGCTCCTCCTCCATTAAGGAGATATGCCTCTTCCTTGCACCCTCTTCTGTCCTTTAATGTTCACAGTTTATGTTTCATAATTAATTCATTAATTATAATCCAGTTCCTATTATCTCTCATTTCTTGCATGCTTGTCTTATCTCACCAACTAAATAGTAATTACCTCGATGGTAGGGCAATGTTCTATTTTCTCTGTATAGCCAATCATCTAGAATGGCAATGTGCACTGTGGGCACCAGCTATGTATTTCTTGCTTGTTTGATCATAGTAAAGGTAAATTTCAGTTGTTAATTTCAAATATCTTCTCTCATTTGTAAAAGTTAACCAGAGTATAGCAGCCTAGTCCTGATACATCATTTGTTTTTGATCTTCATTCTATGTACAAAATGACCGAAAAAGATTAAATGGTTGAAAGATAAGCAACTAACTGAAATAAAGATGGAAACAAATTCTGTGAGAGACAGAAACATTTACTTTATTTACAATTACAACATCAACTATAATTATAATCAGGAGCAACAATAATAACTAACTTTTAATAGTTGCCAGATATGATGCTAAGTGCGCCCATTAATTATCCGAGATAGTCCTTATCTTAAACCTATGGGTAGCTACTGTTCTCCCTATTTGTAAATATGAGAAATCTGAAGATTAGAAACAGGGGAGAGATAGAAAGAAGGGGGGGGGGGATTTGCTTTTGATTTATGTTCAGAACTATGGCACCACACTTATTGGTTATTCATTGTGAAAATGTCTATCGACAAATTTTGCTTTTAGATGCAGCATTCTCTATTGAGAACAGTGCAGATTTTACACTAAACAAAAATGGCTTAGAATTTTTATTCTTCTGCTTGTTGCCTGTGTGACCTTGGTAATATTATTTAACATTCTTGTTGCCAATTTCATCATCTATAAAACAAGAATCATATATACATCACAAGGCTTTTAGGATAATGAATGCTAACGTATAGAATGTGTTGGTACATGGTAGTTGTTCAATTGGTACCTATTATTATTGTTAAAATAATTATCATTCATTATCACTCTACCCTCTCCCTATCTCAAGCTATAAAAATCTAATTTTCCTGTTCAAGGCTCGTCTTAAATGACATCTCCTTCCTCTGTGATATCCGTAATTAGCATGTGAACAATATCCCTTGCCTTTTAATCTTATTATCTCCTTATTTGTGTTATATATGTGTCATATGCTTTTAATACTTTCTATTTTATCAATTATTTCTATATTTGTTTTCACTCTCTCAAGTTGTTACTTTTTTTAGGCTGAGAACTGCCTGTTATTTTCCTTCACATCTTATGAAGTCTCACCTGGTGACTCACTCAGAGTAGGTCTCCAACAGCATTTGTCAATTTTGATTGGCATGGCACTGTGTGTTTATTAACTTCAATATTTATTGAATTGTTTTTTAAAATACATATTTCCTTTTTATCACTGACTTCAACATTTTATTAGCTCATTTCACTGCAGAATTTTATCTGTAGGTATGAAGTCGGATCAAGCAAGTGAATGGGCAACATGTTCTTAAATGCCTTTAAAAGGAAAGGCTAAATTTTTATTATTCTTATGGTAAGACTGTGGACCTTAGTTTCGGTTGATTGGGTTGACACTTGACATGGTTTTTAATAATCACCATTGCTTTGAGTGAAAATGAGTTCAAGTGAGCTAAGGAGAACTTTAATGACCTTTAAAATATTATATTAAATAAAATACAGGGAAATTGGCATGTTAAGCCAACAGTGAATGCATTTTATCAAGGAAGAAAAATGTAGAAAGACTGAGCTAGAATCCCGTAAATAGCCAATAAAAATTCACCTTGTCTGCGTATTGTCCTAGGAGACACAATCTCATTTACATTTATTAGAAGTAATGATGTAGTGTCCTACAGATAATTAACACAATAAAATGCTGCTAATTTCACAGTGTCATTATAAAATTTGCCAGTTCAAATTAGAAAGTGATTAACCCTCTGAGTGAGGCAATGACATTTCCATTCCCAGTTTGTGAATTAAATTTGAAAGGATGTTTCTTCTAGTTGGAAAGTTTAGCTCTCTCTCATCATCCTTGTGTTCTTTTATCTTTATCATGCCTTTTTAAGAATGAAGCCTCTGGACTTAAACAAGAGAATTTATGACAATTTTGTATCCCAGAGCATCCAGGTTCTCAACAAAAGCATAGGTTTGTTTGAAATGGGAATGAAGCCAATTTTCTTTATTTAAAAAGAGGGATGGAAGGAAGAAAGGAAAGAAGGAAGAAGAAAGGAAGGAAAGAGGGAAGAGAGGAAAGGAACCAATAATCTCAGATGAATGCAATTTCTTTGAGTAATGAACTTGCTGATGTGTGTAAGTATGAAAATTCTCCATTAATAAGTTGCATTCAGATGTGCTTCATCTCACTTAATGTCAGTTACTCCTTAACCTTTGCCTGGACACTGCTTTATTCATTTACTGCATATCTCTTGTCCATAACTGATTTTAATTAATTCTATAAAAAGAAATAAATTAATTAAAGAGAAAAGATTTACGGCACCTCATTTTAAATATTCCTATTCAACTAAACTTCTCTTAAAAATATTTAATGAGGGAATGATATTGTAAATGAATGAAACCTCAAATTAATGATAAGATCGTCCAATCTGCTAAGACAACTATTAATTGAATAAATCTAATACCATGTTTCCCCGAAAATAAGACCTAGCCAGACCATCAGCTCTAATGCATCTTTTGGAGCAAAAATTAATATAAGACCTGGTATTATATTAATTATATTACATTACATTATATTGCATTATATTATATTATATTATATTATATTATATAAGACCCGATCTTATAGTAAAATAATCTTATAGTAAAATAAGACCGGGTCTTATATTAATTTTTGCTCCAAAAGACACATTAGAGCTGATGGTCTGGCTAGGTCTTATTTTCGGGGAAACAGTACATACATTTAAAAGGTGCTAAAAAATATGGTGCCATGGCATTTCCTCCTCCTTAAACACCTTTTCTTCCTCTAAAGATTTAAAAGAAAAAGAATATATAGCTGATGTAAGTAGGATACTCTCTTAAAAAGTAGGGATTCATTTCCAAAGCACTAAACCATGGTAGGTATCTTCAAGGAATAAAAACAATGAGAAATTATCAGAGAGTTTTAAAAAAACATTCTAAGAGCATTTAATTTTATAATTTCCTCTATATTTTTGGGTGCATTTGTTATTGCTGACAACTTCTTCACAAAGTTGTGCAATTTTAATGCTGACCGTTTCCAAGGATTTTGTCTCAGGATTTTTTAGGTTGTACAGGGCTAAAATCTAACCTGCACTAGATTTAAAAAAAGGAATCTGTTGGCTAATTATACAGGATCCAAGTCTTCACATGATAACATGAAGACTCTGTTTCTCCATCTTGTATCTCTTTTTTCCTTTATGTGGCTTTATCTCAGGCATTATTTTCTTTACATGTGTCCTTCAGCAACCGCAGGCCCATATTCTCCCAGCTAAACCACGCTTGTGGAGAGAAATCAAAACCCCAACCTGCTTCTCATTGGCAACTATGTTGGGTGGACTGCTGGGACCATCCACTGTGATGCTGATGGGGCAAGCCTGAGACACATGCCCACCATTAGCAGAGGGGTTATTGCCACCCACACCAAGTGATGAAAACTAAGAAAGAGGAGGTTCTCCAAGGGTTAAGGGGATACTGTTAACCAAAACAAGTGACATTACATAGTTAAAATTCACTGATACCCAGAATAATTACCAAAACAAACTCACTTCCCTAAGCGAATGGAGACTGAAGAGTCTATACCCAGGTAGCTAGGTAGTGCCAGAATTCTAGAATCAAGCTGGATTTCTAGATTTCTTCTATTATTCATCTGTGCTTTCGAAAACTGATGGACTAAATGGATTCTAGTGTCCCTCATTACTCTGACACCCTGAGATTCTGTGGTTCTGTTTGGAAGACAGGGGCCAGGTAACTGAACACTTAGTCAACTACCAGTAATCTTAGTTCCAGCTCTATCATTTAAAAGCTGTGTGACTTTGAGAAATTCACTTTAGCTCCTTAACCTTTAGTTTCCTTGTCCGTAAGAAGAAATGATTAGTATTAATAGTTTTTTAAATTTTTATTATGGTAGAGCTTATTTTTTTATAAACTACATATTAAAAACCCTCAAGTAAGCAGTTCTTGGTTCACATATATTTAATTCATATATGCTTAGGTGCTTTATTAATGCATCCCTGTTCAAAGAAAGTATTTGGCAATGAGGACAAAAGCTGCTATAAGTGGTCATGACAGCACACAATGGGATTATTGCTAGGCAGTGGTGTAGGTAATATGGAGAGTCACCAGTGAATGGCTCCTCAAGGCATCCCAAATATTTGCCACTCCCATTTGGGACGTGATGTTTGTCTCCCTACACTGAGAAATTGCTTCTGTTATGGGGTCACTTGTGTTTGGCCATATGTAGGCCAGGAACAGGAACCTTCTTATCTTAAAAGCCATCTTGTCTTGCTTTGTACTTTGTCTCCCAGGGGCTTGTGATCAGCAAGCTTGGGCACCAGACAGAGGCCTGGAGGCCAGGGTGTGGAACTGGAGGGCTTGGTCATGCCCCCAAACCCTTTGTTGCTAGAGACAATGCAGAAAAAAAAAAAAAGAACCCTGAAGCATTGAAGGGGGAACAACATTTTTTACCTCCTACTATAAAACTCCATACCCCATTTTGTTCGGAGAGGTTATGGTCTTTTTCAGCCTGACCTCCCACACCTCAAACATGACATATAAATTGTAATAGACCAATTTTGGTCTCCCACAACTCATTCTTCTGGCCATGCCTAACAACTTGTGCTTTAGGTTAACAATTTGTGATTATCAGAAAAGTGTCTTTCAGTGGTTCAGAGAGAAACTCTGGTGCTGAAATCTATAAAAGACCTTCCGGAAACTACATGGCCCAAACAGGTGTCTAGGTGAGACTATGGGGAGATTGAGGAGTGGACTAGCGCTGAGGGTCAGGCAACAGGCAACAGGCTGATTCCTAGTTTTGTTGAGTCCCTCCTCGTGTTGAGTTCTCTGGGAGTTGACTACCAAGAATTGGCACAATGGAGTCTTAAGTCTTAACTACCTAGAAACAAATCCTTTTAAAGTCACAAATGCTTTTTTAAGTCACACTTGACTTAAAATGACTGCTTTTCTAATGCTTTTCAAGATGCATCCCTCTTGTTTGTTAGCGAATTAGCCTACAACAGGAATCAAATGTGTGTGTTGCGGGGGGGTGGGTCAACCTGCTAACTCCCTCTGTGAAACATTTGGGCTCTTGGGAATGTGGTTGGAAAACTAGTGAACCAGATAATCTTTCACATCCCTCTAGCTCTAAAGTGAGAAACACAATAAAAAGTCAGCTGTTCTCAAGTTTTTAAATGTCCCTCCGTGGCCAAGCTAAGAATTTTCGCACATGTGCATTTTTATTTATTTAAAACGCACATGCACACACGGTGGGGCGGGGGAGAGAGAAAGTGAGAGAGAGAGAGACTTCTAATAAAGTCCTTATCTATAACCTAGAGGCACCATTCTATGTTTGGTATTACTAGTTTCTTCCCAATGCAACTTTGCAAAAAATTAAAGTTGCTTTGCTATGTCATCTGCTGAAAGGCAGAATGAGGGAAAGTACATATTTAAATTGGATTTGATTACAGCTCCACAAAAACCCCATGTGGAGATTATGTCCTATTGGTATGTCCTATTACAAAGCACATATGTAAAGCCACTCCCTGATTTATGGGTGAAATCTTAAGGGTGGGTGTGCCTTGGAGCAAAGGGTGCAATTGTTGAGTATGCTGATTAGAAAGATAGAAGACAAACCTCTGGTTACACAATAGGTTTTTAGTGCATTTAAACTGAGAATATTTCATCCACTGTCAAGGAAACAAATTGCTTAACCTTAATCTATGCAATAATTTCTCCTACACATAAATGCCCTTTTGCTATTAAACAGGTTCCTCCTTTCCTGCAAACCAGACCACAGCTCATTGTATCTTTTCTAGGAAGCTTGGCCCTGCTTATCTCCCTCCACCTCCATCATGCCTTTTCCCTAATGAACATAGGTCTCTCTTTATTACTGTCCACTCTATGTAACTTTGATAATCATATTATTTATAGTATAATTATAGCTTAGAATGCATGTATTTAATTAACTAAAAAACCTTAAACTCATTTGTGAAACTGTGGTTACATGAGTAAGTCATTCTTTTCTGGTTTCGGGCTAATTCTTGGAGTAGGGAGGCTAGGTCCCCTAATTTCCATTTTATACCAGTGGAAATCTAAAGGAAGGGAAGATTAAATGATGTGCCCATATCTTCAATTCTTTAAATACTCCTTAAATCCAAGAGCTATGTGTTTAATTTCTTTTCTTTTAGAGTTCAGGCAGAGCTGGGAATGTTTTAATAATATATTATTATTTTTTCTTTCTTTTTTGAGTAAAAAAGTGAAACTATGCTATACATAATATAAACATTTCATGTACCTGTTTTTATTTAACCCTCATAACAACTCCATGAGATAGTTAATTTTATACCCATTTTACATATGGGAACATTGAGCCTCAAATTTAACTTGACTGATCTAAGAATCAGACAGCTAGCATTTGTGCTGGGTTGGTCTGACTTTAATGTCCATGCCTATTCACTACATCATGGAGCTCTCTGTGCAAACCAATTTATTTTTGTATGTCAAATTTATGGGAATTCAGGAAGTGCATTGACTTAACCATAGAGAAACCAAAACAGTATTATTCAGTGTTCATTGATATCCACTAGTCGTGACCACAGACCCACTGGATCTGATGTTTCCCTATTTGAAACATCATTTTTCTCCATAATGAGTTGAACAAGGCTATCAATAAGATTTCTTCCAGTGCTAACAATTCAAGAGTGTGTATTATTTAATTGAATGTTTTAGCTTAGACTTCTGCAACTATATAGATATTAAGACCTGAAAAAGAAAATACATGAATTCGAATTCTCATGAGTTTATAAACCTAATATACAGTAAGATAAGGATGTCAACCTAAGAAACGTCCAAACCTGTAGAGAATTTTTATGAGTTTATTTGATCCACACTGATGACATATGCCGGCGAGCAAGATCTCAAATGCTGTGAAAAATAAGATTTGCAGATTCTTTTATGCATTTCAAATTAAGGAGGGAACATAAGGAAGATTGGAGAGAGCAAGGTGGGGGTTGGATTAGAAGATAGTTAACAAAATTATATGCTCTCTGGAGGGTTAATATCCCATCAAGGGGTATTACTTCTGGAATTTCAAAGGTGTGTTAACCTAGGTGCACAAGAACATGGACAGGGCTGGCTTAAAACCTCACTAAAGAAGTTATAGGTCTGGGACGTGACTACCCACTATGACCTGCCCAGTTAGGAATTTATAATCAGATCACCCTATGAAGTTACTTTCCAGAGAACCCTTGTTTTTTCCACAAGGAGAAGACTCAGAGAAACAAAAGGCAGAAGAAATGGTTATATGTACCTTATTTTGCTGCCTTGCTACAGAATTCCACCCCATCCCCCACCCCATCCCCAGGGGCAAGTTTTGGGAATAAAACACAAGGTAGCATCATGGGCCTTTGTACTATTACAAAGAGTCAAAGATTTTTCTTTTATTATTTCACCTGGAGATATTTTTGTGCTACCATTGATTTAGCTGTATTTATTGTCCTCCTTTTGGATTGCATTAAAGTCTAGATAACATGCATCTCAAACAAATCAAGAACAAAAGCTCTTTTAAAGATGTTGTAATCATTTTAACTGGGTATCTTGGCTGAGTCAGTGCAGCAGCTGCCAAGACCCCGGGGAGCTGAAGTAGTTATTGCTGCTCGAGCACTCGGCTTGTGGTACTTCTGCCAGGTCCTCCTAGTATGATGATGTTTAGGAGGTGGTTGATATAAAACCAGACAAGCTTTGCGACTTGACATGGAACATGATAAGGTACAGACTTGATTGCTTGCAAGAAAGGAATACAGTTTGTATATGGTTCCTTATTTTCCTGGGTATGATTAGAAGTAAGTTTCCCATGTGGGAGGAACAAAATAGAATGCCTTGAGTGAGAGAATAAGTAGGGAAATGCAAGGAAATACATAGGTGGCTATAGTAAAAGTTCTAGAGAGAAATAGGCAGGACCAAAATGGCAGTGGCAATAAGAATTGAAAGAAAAATGGGCAGAAAGGTTATTTTTCTTAAACAAAAATCTATAGATGTGGAGGTCAATTACATATAGAGGGTGAGAGAGAAAGGAGGCCCAAAGATGTCTCTGAGGATCTTGGCTTGAACAACTGGGTAGAGAGTGGTGCCAATAAGTAAAACATGGGAAGCACAAAGAGGAATGTAGGGGTTCAGAATGACTCACCCCAAGATGTGCCTCTGTTGTATATGGATTATTTTGAGCTAAAGACAACTGAGACCCTGGGGGCTCGAGAGAAACTTGTGCCCCTCCACTCCCTTAACTACCTAAGAAGAATTTAAATTAGAGGCCTTGCCCACAATAAGAGATTATCAGAGATAACCTTCTTTGATCTATCTATAGGACAGGACAAACTACTAATTACTGAACATCTGCTCTTTTTATTATCCTGCAATGACCCTTTGAAGCCCTAAGACACCTTGTCTCATCCGTAGCTCTCAATGTCATATATACGTAATTTTCCTTTTCTGTCTCTGAACCTCTCATGAATGTAGGGTTTCTGACTCGCTCGTATATATGTGGGGTTCCCATATGTATGTATGTAATTAAATTTGTGTTTTTTTCTCTTGTTAATCTGTCTCATGTACGTTTAATTTTTAGACCAGCTGAAAGAACATTGAAGGGTAGAGGAGAGTTTCTTCCTTCATCACAGGAGCATGTGTAGAACAACATATCAGTTCGACTTAGGGATGTGTTGAGCTCATAGTAGGTTATCGAGACAGAGATATCAAGTACTAGTAGAGGAGTCTGAATGAGGAATATGAAATTTGTGTGGGGTCAATATACAGGTGGTAGCAGAAGCTACAGGAAGATATCCTCTAGGAATATTTACTGAAAGAAGAGAAGGGTTTAGGGCAGAACTCTGAGGAACACCTGCATGTTAGGTAAAGCTGGGCAGAGAAAGATTATCTGTGAAGGGGAATAAAAAAATGCCTTGGAGGGGTCGGCCGGTGGCTCAGGTGGTTAGAGCTCCATGCTCCTAACTCCAAAGGCTGCCGGTTCGATTCCCACATGTGCCAGTGGGCTCCCAAGCACAAGGTTGCCAGTTCAACTCCTCGAGTCCTGCAAGGGATGGTGGGCTGCTCCCCCTGCAACTAGCAATGGCAACTGGATCTGGAGCTGAGCTGCGCCCTCCACAACTCAGACTGAGAGGACAACAACTTGAAGCTGAACAGCACCCTCCACAACTAAGATTGAAAGGACAACTTGACTTGGAAAAAAGTTCTGGAAGTACACACTGTTCCCCAATAAAGTCCTGTTCCCCTTCCCCAATAATAATAAAAAAAAAGTTTTAAAAAATATGCCTTGGAGGTAGGAAGAAGTGTGTAATGGAGACAAGGATCAAGAAAGCTTCCAAAAGGGTATAAGGATAAAGAAAAGCCCAGAATAGGAAGCTGAATCAAATACGATCATCTTCACCGATTTTGCAGCTTTGCCTGTTTCCAAGCCTATTCAAATGCATAACGTCGTGACACATGACTTAGTAGAGAGATGATTGACTTTCTTCAGTTTGGCCTTGAGCAACTGCTTGGAGCCTCATAATCACATGTGTAAAATAGGAGACAGATTAACATTTATGTTTAGAGGACTGACTCAAGAATATACAAAGAATATACATAGTTCTCTGAAAATAGCGATTTTTTTTGTGTGTGTAACATATATATTGTCTAATAGGCTTTGAATACTTATTAAAACCTTGTCATGAAAATTACCATTATTACAATGAATAAGTCAAACTCTCTTCTAAAGCAAAAACTTAATTGCCAAGCTGTACTAAAGTTACATTTGGCAGCAAATATTTCCATTCAAAAAGAGAATAATATACATTGTGAAGAGTTCCACAAATGAAGTGCTCTCCCACTCAAAAGGAGGAAAATTTTTTGAAGCCATTCATACATTCCAACCCAACTAAAGTTCTGATCATTTAAGTTGCTCTCTTCTAATCCCTTACTGGTATGGAATGAAGTGATGCCTGGTCACTGGCCATAGTAGGCATTAAAGATAATGAATTTCTTAGAATCTTATTTCTTAACTATAATGAAAATATCATCCACCTATATCATATAAGCAAGATGTTAAATTAGTCGTGAAAGATCTTGGCAGAATTTGCTGAAGTGGGTGAAACCAATGTTAGAAGCTGTGACTTGCTAATTACTTTGTATCCTTCATTATAGTTGAGCACTAAATACTGGGATGCCGAAGAAAATGTGTACAAGAGAACACTTTGGTCAACGTTGCTCAAGCAGTAGTTCACTGTAATCAGAAGTGTCTGACACTGATGGTAATGACTTTGAGCACCTCTTGTATTTGCGAAGTCAAATGTAACTTATATTCATCTTTTGTTATTGGTATATATTATTACAATTTTTATAAAGTTCTCCTTTCTTAAAATGTGTATACATTTTTCAGCACCCTCTGTATAGACATATTCCATAAATACTGGTTCTTGTACATAAAAAAACGTACGGCATCTTTCTTAGATTCTATGGCTTTACTAACAGTCTAAACTTAGAAAAGGTTAGAGTTAGTATTTTCCTGCCATCATTGGAGTTTTTATTTACTTAAACCACCTGGTAAAAATTAATAACTGTGTGGAATTGTGTTTGCCAAAAACTGACAGGTAGCTTAAATATACATATTATCAGAGCATAATGTTTAAGACCTTAATTCTGGTCTGTTGTCATAATGACTTTTTCTGGCTGATTTGAGTACTAACAGAGATGGTCTAAAGAGGTAGTAATAGTTCAAAGAAAGAGTAAAAGGTGAGGTATCTAGCATCTGGGATTCTGAATCCACACTGTGCTTCTAATTTGTGAAAGAAAGGAAGGAAGGAAAGAAGGAATGAAAAAAGGAAGGAAGGAAGGAAGGAAGGAAGGAAGGAAGGAAGGAAGGAAGGAAGGAAGGAAGGAAGAAAAGCTGAGATTAATTTTCAAAATCAATATAACATACCAATAAAGAGAAACAACTAAAAGTCACTGTTGTGGATTTTTAAGCATTAATGAATACTTACTGAGACTTTTTAATATGCTGGGAATTAGACCGTTGCATTCTATGACCACTTTTAAAGGAAATTCAATAGTTGCTTGTAATCTTTATAAAAGAGTCACTGAGGAATTCCTCAGTGCTTGGTGTTATATCATGTGCTGTGGATACAGAAATCAATCAGATATTTACTCCAGTCTTTCATGCTTATACAAAGCTGTAGCATGTCCAGTAGAAGGAGGAAAACCAGTGTAATGATCTGAGGGTCCCTGTGATAGGTAACCTACAGTGTTCTAGAGAGATAGCATGCCCCATGTTAGGCAATCAACCATTCCAAAGAAAAGAAGAGTTCACTGAAATGAAAGAGCTCCAAGAATGTGACTGGTACTTTTCAAGGTAATAAAGTAAGCTTTAAGTAAGCAAAGGCAGAGAGTTTACATATATCATTTTATCATCTGAAAAGTGCATGTCTGCTTCTCCCATTTGCAAATGAGCGAACTGATTCAGAAATTTTAAGTTACTTGTTCAAGTTCCCACAGTTGTGTGGTTTTATCTACCATGACTGTTGTGATTGACTGGGTGATAGAAACTTGATTTAAAATATAGTAGGCAGAAAAAAGACTTGGTTCACTTAACCAAACCATGGGAAAGAGGAAGTACAACTGGGCCTCAAGGATAACTGGAATCAAGTTCAAATGCTGCCAGGAGTCCCTCCTCTAATTTCTACTACTTCTGGCTTCATTGTTTCATGTAGCTCTCTCCTTGAAACTAGAAAATGCCTATTTGACAACCCCAAATTTGCAATTCCAAAAATCTCCTGGATTTCAAGTTAAAAGTTTTTGAGGAAAGCAGTGATTGGTTCAACCTGGGTAATTTTGCTCGGGTACAACCTGGATTTGGTGCTCATGTTTGAACCAATCAATGATCCTGGATATTGGGTTATATAATGGCACTTCAGTCAGGAACCCAGGTAATTGTGGTCATGAATCTTTAAGAATGTAGAAGTTTCTTTTCTACCATGTGTTCTGGGCTGACAAACAGATGTCAATTACAATTTTTTTTTTTTTAAATATGGAATGCTTCACAAATTTGCATGTCATCCTTGCGCAGGGGCCATGCTAATCTTCTCTGTATCGTTCCAATTTTAGTATATGTGCTGCCGAAGCGAGCACCAATTTTCTTTTTTAATCACCTATAGTTGCTTCCAAAGAAAAAGACTAGATCTGTGTTAATTAAGGGATTTAAAAATTCACTGGGGCAATAAAACAAAACAAAACAAACATAAAAACTCCCTGGGTTCAAATTCTGGGTCTGTCATTTACTAGCTGTGTGACCCTAGACAAATTACTACTGCTTTTTGCCTAAGTTCCACATTTGTAAATTGTATAGGGTTATTTACTTCATAGAGATTTTGAAATTCAGTAGCTCTGGATTTGAATTTAGCTTCTTTTCTCAAAACTGACACTTACTCACAGCTCCCCTTTATCAGTCAATGGCACCTTGAATTCCTCCAGTTTCCAGGTCCAAAATCTTAGTTATTTTTGAGATTTCCCTTTCTTCTATACAATAAAGAAGACAAATGGTCTCCCAAACTTGTTATTTCTTCTTTGAAAATGTCTTTTACGACAATCTCAGTTTCTCCTTTCCAATTGCCAACATGTTAGAAGAGGCCCAATCAGCATTTATCTGGATTATAGTTCTAACTTCCTAATTGGTCTCCTTCCTTAGAAAGTCTAAACTTTTCAATCCACTTTTTATTTTTTTTAATTGGGTAACAGTGTGTTTTTTCCAGGACCCATCAGCTTCAACTCAAGTCGTTGTCCTTCAGTCTACTTGTGGAGGGCTCAGCTCAGCTCCAAGTCCAGTCATTGTTTTCAATCTTTAGTTGCAGGGGGCATAGCCCACAATCCCATGCAGGAATTGCATTGGCAACCTTGTTGTCAAGAGCGCATGCTCTAACTAACTGAGCCATCCGGCTGCTCTCAATCCACTTTTGACAGTACTTCCAACTTATTCTTTCATTCTCTTTGAAATAGTCTCTGACTCAATAGTCTGAATAAAAAGATAGAATTATGATTTCTGCTACCCTAAAATACTTGATTTTTGGCTTCTTGACATTCTTAACCAGAAAAAGAGTAAATGTTGGACTAACGAAAAGAAGTATCAATATATATGCATAAATATTTCATACTTAATAAACAAATTTATGTTTATAAAATATTTATGCTCCATATTAAAACATTATTTTATAAATATAAGTATTTTTATATATAGTTAACAGACTATATTACAGCATTATTTTATAAATAAACTAGAAACATATGGTTTTAATTTATGTATTAATATAAATACATGGTATTAATATAGCTTAATATAAATTATATATTCAAAGGCCAGATTATAAATTATTTTCCATTTATTTCGTTGCAAATACTTTTATTTTAGTTAAATTTTATTTTGCTTTTAAGTGGGATTTGAAATATTAGATTTGAGGAAAGGAGTTACAGAATTTTGGAAACACAGAAGTTGTATCCAGTGCGAATGTACTTGTGAAAGAAGAAGCTGATTCTATTTGGATTAGTATATTGAATGGGATGAAATAATTGGATGAAGACAGCAGGTCAGGTGAATCATTAAATGGAAAAAGATCATCACATTATTTCTGCTTTGTTTTGTTTTGTTCCTCATTGTAAGATTTTTTTGAAAGACATATTGTAAAACACTAGCTAGTTTCTTAATTGTTGGAAAATTCGGGGAAAAGAAGAAAATGGAGAACTTTTGAGTTTTTAATTTTGAAGAGCAATAGAATGGGTGATTTTGCTCGGGTACAATTTTTGAAGGGAAATAGAATGGGTAATCCTTACAGCATAGGGAACATAGTCAATAATATTGTGATAGCATGGTACGGTGTTAGATGGTTGCTGGACTTAGCATGGTGATCACTTCTTTAGGTATATAAATGTTGAATAACTATGGTGTACCCCTGAAACTAATATAATTTTGTATGTTAGCTGTATTTTAATAAAAATTTTTCAAAATTAAAAAAGAAGGAATATTATTTGTGAAACAGTGAGATTTCAAAATGTGGTTTAAAAACAGATTTTATCGGCATTTAAAAATCCCTAGCACTAATCTAGAAAATATAGCATGAGTATTTACTTATTTATTCTCAAAATTATTTAAAGTGACTTCAGTGTGGGTTTATAGATTGTAAACACAAACCACTTGAAAGTTATCAAAAAACCTGTCTATTGTTCCAAGATTTTGTATCTCTTTAAATGTTGCTGTAAGTTGTATAATATCCTCTTAAATATATAAAGTATTCAGTAAACAGTTGTGCTTTTCTGTGGTTAAGATTTCTCTTTTTATAGTAAACACGTAATTGAATTTAAGCCTTATTAATATTAAACAATATAGAGTAAGTGACATGAAGTAAATAAAAAGAAATGCTGAAAATTACGCTATCTTCTCTGCGGCATATGCCTTCTATTAATATTAGTGTATACAGATTTTCATTATTATTTTTTGCAACCTGCGTCATATCCCATATTATATGTATCACTTAGGATGACTTGAGAAGCAAGTAACATATGAGTATAACCTAGTTGAAAACATAAAAAGGATGTAGAGGCTCATTCATTGGCAAGAACATACGAGGTCTGACAATTAAGTTTGTGAACTTGTTGCAACGATGTTGCTAACCTTTTTTGATATCAGAGGGATTATTCACTATGAATTTGCACCAACTGGACAAATAGTTAACCAAGTTTACTATTTGGAAGGGCTGAAAAGGCCACATGAAAAAGTTAGGCAACTGGAACTTTTTGCCAACAATTTATGGCTCTTACGTTGTGACAATGCACCAGCTCACACTCCACTGTCTGTGATGGAGTTTTTAGATAGTAAACAAATCACTGTATTGGAACACCCTCCCTACTCACCTGAACTGGCCCCCAATGTCTTTTTTCTTTATCTGAACTTAAAGGAAATATTGAAAGGAAGACATTTTGATGACATTAAAGACATCAAGTGTAATACAACAGCTCTGATGGCCATTCTAGAAAAAGAGTTCCAAAATTGCTTTGAAGGGTGGACTAGGCACTGACGTCGGTGCATAGCTTCCCAAGGGAAGAACTTCGAAGGTGACTGTAATGATATTCAGCAATGAGGAAAGTAGCACGTTTTCTAAGATGAGTTCGAGAACTTAATTGTCCCACCTCATAGGTGGGGTAACCTCAGGTTTGAATCAGCAGATCAATAATGTCATCAAAGACTCAGTTTATTTCCATTGTTCTTTAAGCTTAACCTTGTATGGCTTTCTTCGTGGTTGGAACAAATTGATATAGCAGGTCTAATGTTCACATCTAACAGCACAGCATCAAGAACAATAAAGTTTGTGAATGCATGCTTCTCTCCATCCTTACCAATGCTGGGTTTTCCTACTGAATCACAAAGCATATTCTTATTGCATACTGTTAATCAGAACCCTTAAATGATATTTAGTATCTTGTAGTACGAATCAGAGATTGATGTGAAGAAATTAGATTGAAGTGTGGTGAAGATGATGGTTTTGATAAAGGAGGTAAGGAAGTTGAGTCCAAGGAAAGGTTATACAAGGAGCTTGAGATGTTTGGTCAGTTTAAGTTGAAGGCAGGCAGGATGAAGATGGGCTGGTATGCAAAACAGAAGAGGCAAGAAGTCCCAGTTGAAAAAAAATTCTCCCTTCTCTGCTGCCTGATGCTTAAAACATAATCACAAGAGATTTGATCCTTCATCATATATCTGTTCTTGCTTAAATGTTGTCATAGTTAGAAAACTTAGCACGTATATCATTCTATATCAAGGATGGTGTGTTAGGATAAATGAAGCATCACACAACAGGGAGAGGAAGAAAGATACTCTGAGAACAACTGGACAAGTGGGGATGAGGGGGAATAAAGGGAGTGAGTGGAAGTGGCCCACCGGGGAAGGAAAAGTTTTCAGTTACACACTGCCCTTTCCAGGATTTTGCTTAAAGCAAGAGCTAAAACATCTAGTCTATGAAGTCTTATTAATTCTGTTTTTTTACAAAGAGGAAAAGTGTTATTCAAGATGATAAGCAAGAGGTAGTAACATGGTGTATGTGCTGGGGAGGGTTAGAGAGTATGGTGCTCAGTGCTCTGTGAATGAACTCAGAACAAAAAGTTCAGCTTAAATTTCACATGCCGGTAGTTACACACATATGCATGTACAGACAGATTTAGGCCACCATATTCAGATTACTTACACACACACACACACACACACACACATACACACACACGGGAATTTAGGACTTCAAACCATCAGACTTGGCTAATGATGTTAGTAATAATCAACAGACTTAAATTGTAGATGAGGGACTCCACTCCAGGTAGGATAAAAGGCATTAAGGGCCCACAATTAAACCAGAACAGATGTCACTTTCCTAGTATGTGCTAGGTGTGGTCCTGCCCCTAGGCAGTGAAACAGACTCAAGCACCTACCTGTGAGCACAGGTTCAATGCTTTCCTCTAAGATGCAGGCATGTTTGGAGGGTTAATCACTTGGTATTTGTAAGGAATTTGAACTCTTAAGAAAGGCCCCAAACAACTTCCCTGCTGTGTTATTATCACCCTATGACTCCCTCAGCAGAATTATAACCAATCCTGCTGTGATGAGATTCTGGAACCTCAACCACAACTGAAATTCTAAACTTACATTTGGTTGAAGTTAGCCTTTCATTAGAGCTATTGTTCATTTTTCCAGAGAGTGTCTGTCGAAAGTGATTATTTCATCAAAGGCAAACTGTCAAAATCTCTGCTCGCCTCCCTTCCCAACTGTCCCCAAAAGGAGAGAAGAGTTGGGAACAGACAGAAAACTCTCCATCCCCACAGAAGAGGGAACCTTTCGAATGTAACTAATCACAACATAGCAACCAAGTGGTTGGAAGCACCAAGAAAATTTCAGACAAACACATAGGACACAGAAGGTCAAATGGAGACCGCACTTGGCAGACAGTTTTGCAATCAGCTCAAAAAAACGTAGTCCTTCTAGTCAACTAAGAATTTGCTGAACTCCAACTACTGTTTTTCAACTGGTGGGACAGAGAGATAACTAGCTCCACATTTCTTAGGAATCTTACTCACATTCCCCTTAAAATATGTGGGTTCTCAAAAATTGAATATATTGAACTGAATAGATGTTGTACATGGTCAAAATGTGAGAATTTAACGTTCATTCATTCATTCACTCACTTATTCATACATATTTTTATTCATTCAATAACACATCATTATGCACCTATTTTATGTCAAACTGAATTAGATATTGGGGATACAGAAATGTATAAAATCCTGCCGTCGCAATTATTACCTTCAGTCTACATGGGGAGACACATAGGGAAAAGGGTAAGTACAGCACAGAATGGTCATGGCAATGATACAGCTATGTCTAGGATGAGATGAGAAGACGAATAAGGGCATTTGGATTAGCCTGTGGTTGTGTGGTGTATATGGACATGGGTTTATATATGTAGGGGAGAGGAGGGGGTGAAAGTGTAGGGAAGGACAATTCAAAGAAGTCTTCAGAGCTGGCAATTCTTTAGTTGTGAGGGGGGAAATGAATAGGAATTCGTCAATTAGAGGGAGGCCTGAAAATGTACAAAGCTGAGGAAATCTGTGTGCACCGTACAGTGGTGTGAGAAAGCAGCCTCAGAACACTGCAACTGGTTCCAAAGGACTAGAACATTCAGTGCTTGTGGGGTAGATTGGGAGAAGAAAGTAAAGAAGATAAGGTTTCTTGCATATAGTGCAAAAGAGTTTAGATTTTATCACCACACTGATAAGGAGCCAGGGAAAGGCTTTTCAATCATTTAAATATCATTCTGGAGACACAAAGACAAGTTGGAAGCTGTTGCCACTGGAGGCAGTAACCAATTAAGAGTCTGCGATTTTAGTCTACATGAGAAGAGACAGAGGCTCAAATTGGAGCAATTGCAGTGGGACTGGAAGGGAGAAGATAAGAAATATATAAAAAATTATGTAGATAGACCATTTTGAAGGGGTTTTAGAAAAGGGGGGACATCTAATATGACTATGCTAATTCTGCTTTGGAAAAAAGATTTGGGGTGTTGCCTTTACCTGAGACACTGAAAATTGTAAAGAATGAAATTTGTGGAATGACAATAGTAAAGTAAAAATGAAGAATTAGTGGAGGCATGAGATACATAGGCATTGAGGAGATATCTGTACTTTATAAGTACTTTTGAAGCTTGTCAATGTCCAGGTACTCTTACAACCATGGGCATGGGTGAGGCCACTGAAGGAAAATAAATGAAGTGACTAGAGAAAAGGGCTGAGGAAAAACCATAGAGAAAATGAAAATTTAGTAAGTAAGCAAGATGGAAGAGTATATTGTTGATGTAAGAAATGTCTATACCTGTACAGAATTTCTATAAGAGTTTATGTGAGCCAAACGGACAACATATGTGCAGGAGCTACATCTCAAATGCTCCAGAGAATAACGGTTTCACAGCTTCTTTTATGTATTTGAAATTAGGGAGGGACTGTAAGAAAGGTTACATGGAGAAAGCAAGGAGGGAATTGGATTACAGGATAGTTAACAAGATTATGTGTTCTCTCGAGGGTGGTTATGGCGTATTTCGAAGGTGTGTAAACCGAGATGCACAGAAACAATGGACAGGGTTTGCTTAAGGCAAAGATAAACGCTTTATTGGAAAGTTATATGCATGAGGCATGACTACCCACCACAACCTACCCAGTTGGGAATTTACGATCAGATCACCCTGTGAGGTTACTTTCCAGAGAACCCCTTTTTTCATCCACAATATGATGAACATTAAGAGGCAAAGTCAGAGAGGGAGAAGGAAGACCAGAATAGAGTAGTACTCTCAGAAGCCAAGAGAGTTTTTACAGTGGGAGAGGTTAACGATGCCGAGTTTTGCCTGTTTCAAATAAGATCATGAAAGTGTGAATTGAGATATCAACTTGAGTACCAACTAGATATTGGTGGAAGGATAAAGCAAATAAGTTATAGGTCTCTACAAGAAGCTCCTAATCTTATCTCTACATATTTGTCATAATATACATACATACATACTTTACTGTCCATAAACAGTTAAATGTAATGCAAAAGAAAGCTAGTTCGGAATGCAAAAGAACTCTTTTTATGAGTATTTCAATATTGTCCTATGGACCTTCAAATTTTGATAAATAAGATATAGGCGACCACCTCTAAAACTGCCCTTACTGACCCCCACCTCCTGGTCTTCATGCCCTTGTGTTGTCCCCTTTCCTTGAGTGTGGCTGGAATAGTGACTTGCTCCTAGAGAATCTAGTGCAACAGAAATGTTGGGGTGTCACTTGTGAGATTAGGCAACAAAAAAATTATGGATTCCATCTTGGGTCAGTCTCTCTCTCTCTCTCTTTCTCTCTCATTCTCTCTCAGCTCTTGAGAGCAACCTTTCACATTATGAAGAGCCCCATGGATAAGGCTGCATGGCAAAAAACTGCAATCTCTACACAACAGCCAGAGAGGGCCTGAGGCCTGCCAACAGCCACATGACCGGGCTTAGGAATGGATCTGAGGGCTGACAACTGTCATGTGAATGAGATAGGAAGTGGATCCTTCCCAATTTGAGCCTTGAGATGACTGCAGCCTCTGCCAACACCTTCACTGGAGCTTTATGAGACGCCCTCGACTAGAGGCACCCAACTAACCTATATCTGGGTTCCTGATGCATAGAAACTGTGAGATAAATGTGTATTGTTTGAAACCACTAAGCTTTGGTGTAATTTATTACACAGCAATAAGTAACAAACACCTAGGATAAATAGCAGGTATGTATGTTCACCAAAATGAATTTCTCTTAAAATATGCCTTCAGTTATAATCTCAAACACAAGAGGTAGTAATTTAATATCAGGAATTTAGGACACAATTTACCTCCTAATTTTTTCAAATACAAAGCGACAACTCTCACACCTAGCCCAAAATCAACAGCAATTACAGAGTTTTTAGAATTTCTTAACATTATAGTCATACATGTGCTCAATTCATAATGGCAGTTTAGAGATGGATGAGAAGTCATCTTGGTGCATTCATTCCCTGCTAGAAACAAGCAGACTTAGGCCATTATCTCCCTACTTTCCTGGTGATTAATTCATCACATCTGTCTTTCCTAACCTATACCTTCCTCAGCTGGCATCTTGTCTATTCTGTTTACTAGACTCAGAAATGCCATGTTTCCTAATCCTCCAATCCTCACGTATAATCCTGTGCTCAACTCAAATGTTTCTTGATTGTATTGGATGTTATCACATCCTATTGACTGCCTGGAGTTTGCTGTTATCTCCAGAGGGTGTTCATCCTTTTGTAATTAACAGCTTATTTGATTCAATGGTAACTGAGGTCAGGCTGTGTGTATTTTACCATTCTGAGTTTGCAGGGGTATTTACCCTTCCCTTTGATATCTTTATTTTAATTACTTCTGAGATTTGTGTCTGTATCCGCAGGATGTGGAGTGTGTTATTTTAAATATCCCTCTTCTTTTTAATATAGTTTGTGAATACCTCATTCACTCCTGAAAGACGCCATGCCAGGTTTAACAAGCCTTTGCTTCCTGCACTTATTTTTATTTATTTTTTAGTTTTTGGCTCAGCTCCATTTTCCTCCAACCTTAACAACCAATTTTCAGTTTGCATATTTTGATGCAGACATCACAAAAGGCTAGCTGAATCTCTCCCAGGTGGAAGTTAAAATAAATATCGGGAGATAAAAACCAAACATATTTTTATGTGCAGTATATATCTTGTTTCTACATTTTCTGAAACATAGAATGTAAGATGAATAAATATGATTGGCTCGCATAATGTTTACCAAAACGTTCTGCAATTATCCAAAGAATCTTGTCGGTCAGTGAACATGAAAGGCTTTTTTTTTAGGTAAAAATGGTGAAGTTTTTTTGAAATTAAAAAAAAAAAACAATAATAGCTCCATATCACCTGCTGTTGGTATCAGTCATTTAGTTTAAGAAAATATCTTTTATTAAAGACATACAGTAAAGGCTCAATCCATAACATTAGAATATCTGTAGCATCCAAAGAACAAAATCAAGATTTTGTTTTTTCCTCAGGATAGCAAGATTAAATATGCTTCCAGTTTATTGCAATAATCAGTGCCATATTTTGTCTTCAGTTAATTTGGCCTTTGCATTTGGTTAGGGACAACCTGGTTATTCACAGATGGACACACAAATTGGCAAATAGGCATATTCAATTTTGTAACGTATTCATATGAATATCCCAGGTCATTAAGCAGGACTTATAAGTGGGGTGGGGCATAGGTATTTAAAATCGATGAGGGGGAAACTCAAGTAGTTAACTAGCCTGAAAGAAAGAACCAAGACAAAATTTCAAAAGTCATAGCAGGCTATGTCATGATTCTAGGTGGTTAGGCTAATGATAAAAATTTCACATAGACCAGTGGATAATGAAGATACAAATTTCTGACTTAGTTTCCCCCATGTTACTGAGATGAGGACACTGCAGTGAAATTTGCATTCATATATATTTTATGTAGCAACTTTCTGGGCAGCTGTGATATTTTATAGTCACCGAAGTAACTCTTCCTTCCAGAATATCAACAAGATAAAAGCGGACACATTTTTTGTTTTTACATTCAAATGTTGTATAAGCAATACAAGTGAACTATATTTCTTATTCTGATTAGTTCCCTGGATGTTGCTAATATTTTAAAGTAGTCAAATTATATGCAAAACCAATTAAAATGTCTCAATTATTACATAGTGTGGTACTGGTGCACCAAAACAATGAAAGAAATTGGAAAAACCCAGGAATAGACTAAAGTTTATAACTGAATTTAATGTATGATCAAGGAGACATCTCAAATCAAGGAGGAGATGAAATTTTTTTTTTAAATGGTTTTGGAAAAGTTAGGTAGAATGATGACTCTCTATAGAATATTTTCAGATGTTATGTGAAATAGGGAAACCTCATATCCACACTTCAAACTACTTGGCCTTTCAGGTTGTTTGAAAAGAAAGAACCTTTGAAAGCAGCTAGTTCCAGGTTTCCCTTTATAGACCAGGAAGCACAGCGATAGTGTCTTCCCCAAGATAATGTGATGGCAATGGTAAATTTAGACTCTGGACTCTTGTTGATGGATGCATGGATTCCAGGCTTGGTGGACTTTTCTTTGCACCACACCATTTTCAGCAATTATGTACCGGAAACTGAAAGGCCTTCTGATGTTGGCCTCATAGAAAGCAAAGAGGAGAAAACACCTACATTAGCATTTCCCCAAATGAGTTCCTTGAAGTATCAGTCTGGCATGGCAAGACATTTTACTAGTGCACGCGTGCGTGCTCACACACACGAAAACAAAACAAAACTTCCTTAGGCAACTAGGTTTGTGCAAATGCTACATTCTTCTCTCAAATGGTCAGTGCACATAAAAACTTTCAGGTCCTGCAATGATAAAGCCTGCTTAACGTTACTTAACGCAGCATTTCCAAATTAATGCTGCAGAGAAGAGTACACTTTAGAAAACTGCTCTGGACTCGGGCAAAAGTAAGATAATTTCCGAAAGTAGGCAGACAAGGAAAGAAAGTGGGGGGTCAAGATCCTGTTCTTCTTCCCAAACTCCTTTGGTAGTTGCCTCAATTCTCCATTTTACTTTGTAGTGCCAGGCCTATAATTAGGTGTGTTCCCGTGCCTCTCCCAGCAGCATGCAGCTGAGTCACTGACGCCTGCCACCTGAAGTCTGAGACTTGCCCAGATCCTGAACTGAGCCTGCAAATGATAGGGAGTGCGTGTGGATGTAGGCCACCACAGCCCTCCAGACATGGGATGTGGCGTTAGTCACATTGACATTGACTGCACTGAGTCATAACATGCTGTACTCCCTTCCTATGTTGACTGAAGTTATTTGAGGGTTTTTACTCCCATTGGGTTTCTGGTTTGAATTTTATCCAGAATCCCATATCAGGAACCTCTTGTTCCAGGACTGCCACCTCCCAGCAGTATTCTTTTCACATTACTGAACTTCATTCTAGTCATTGGTTGGGGTCTGAATATGAATGAGTTATCATCATTATCATCATCACCTCTACCTAGTTCCAAACACTTTCATCATCCCAAAATGATACCCCATATCCACAAAGAAATCACTCCCCATCCCCCTTTTCTTTCAGCCCCTTTTTCTTGCCTAATTTCTTGGTGATAACGTCCAGTACAATGTTACTTAGAAGTAGCAAAAGCAGTCGTTCTTGTCCTATTTCAGATCTTAAGGGAATATCTTTTTTTTCACCATTGAGTATAATATTAGCTGTGGGATTTTCCCAACCACTCTTTATCATGTGCGGAAGTTCCTTTCTGTTTATAGTTTGTTGGTGCGTGTTTTAAATCATATCAGAGTGTTCACTTTTGTCAAATACTTTTTCTGTATCAATTAATGTATCAGTTCGTTAATTTTCTAGCAAATTTCTACCTTAATTAATGTATTGCTGGCATCATAGACTAAATAAAAAAGTCTCCCTTTTCTATCTTTTAGAAGAGTTTGAGAAGAATTGGTCTTCATTATTCTTTAGATGTTTGATAGAATTCATCAGTGAAGTCATATGGTTCTGGGCTTTTCTTTGCTGGGGAATTTTTGATTGTTGGTTCAATATCTTTACTTGCTATTGGTCTGTTCAGACTAGGAATTTCTCCAATTCTTTTAGGTTATCCAATTTGTTGGTATATATCTGTCATAATTGTCTTATAATCCTTTGTATTTCTGTGGTATCAGTTATAATGTCTCTTCTTTCATTTCCGATTTTATTTATTTGAATCTTCTCTCTTTTTTCTTAGTCTAGCTAATGGTTTGTCAATTTTGTTTATCTTTTCAAAAAAACCAGCTGTTAGTTTCATCAATCATTTCAATTGGTTTTCTAGTCTCTATTTCATTATTTCTGCTCTGATCTTTGTTATTTCTTTCCTTTTGCTAACTTGGGGCTTGGTTTGTTCTCCTTACAATTCTTTGACTGGTAAAGTTAGGTTGTCTTTCTTTTTTCTTAATGTAGGTGTTTATTACTATAACCTTTCCTCTTAGAATTTCTTCTGCTGTATCCCATACATTGACATGATTGTCTGTCAGTAAGAAAGGTTCTTTTCAAAAGAATCAAATATTAAAGAGAAAAACAAAAAACTCCCAGAGCTCAGAAGTGATGATAGCAAGGTTGGAGAATACAAAGTTTATATATGAAAGGCAATCACTTTCCTACATACCAGGATTGAGCATTTGCAATTTGAAATTAAAAACACAATACCATTTACATAAGCACTCCCCCAAATGAAATACTCAGGTATAAATCTAATAAAATATGTATATATTCAGATATATGCATACTTTTCATATATATTCATATATGAAAAATTATAAAAACTGATGAAAGATATCAAAGAAGTAAATAAATGGAGACCTGTTCCATGTTTATAGATAAGAAGACTCACTGTTACCAAGCTGTCATTTCTTTTCAATGTGCTCGATCTATTCAATGCAATGACAATCAAAATCCCAGCAAGTTCTTTTGAGGATATTGACAACTTTATTCTAAAGTTTATATGAAGAGGCAAAAGACCCACAATACTGAACACAATATAAAAGAAGAACAAAGTCAGAAAATTGACACAACCTGACGTCAAAACTTACTATAAAACTATGATAATCAATACAGTGTGGTAATGGTGAAAAAAAAACAAAAACAGACAAATAGATCAATGGAACAAAATAGCTCAGAAACAGACCCACATAAATATAGTCAACTAATCTTTGACAAAGGAGCAAAAACAATATTCTGGAGAAAATTGCAACAAATGGTGCTGGAAAAAATTGGACATCTACATGCAAAAAAAAAAAAATGAATAGAGACACAGACCTTACATCCTTCACAAAAATTGGCTCAAAATAGATCACAGACATAAATGTAAAATGCAAAGCTATATAACTCCTGGAACAGAAACAGGAAAAAATTTAGATGACTGTGAGTTTAGTGATGCCTTTTTAGATTCAACACTGAATATGTGATTCATGAAAGATATAACTGATAAGTCGGACTTCATTAAAATTAAAAATTTCTTCTCTGTAAAAAATACTGTGAGGAGAATGAGAAGACAAGCCACAGACTGGGAGAAAATATTTGCAAAAGGCGTATGAAATAAAGGACTGTTATGCAAAGTATATAAAGAACAACTAAAATTCAGTAATAAAAAAATTAACAAACTGATTTAAAAATGGGCAAAAGATCTAAACAGGCAAATCACCAAAGATACAGATGTCAAATATGAAGGAAGCTTAAATCCAAATGCTGAGTGAAGCCAATCTGAAAAGGCTACATACTATGTAATTCCTACTACATGATATTTTGGAAAAGGTGAAACTATGGAGACTATAAACAGATAATTGATCAGCAAGGGTTGTAGGGAAGCGGGGGATGAGTATGCAGAACACAAAGGATTTTAGAGTATCACACTATTCTATATGATACCATACTGGTGGATATTTGTTAAAACTCATGGACTATACAATACCAAAAGTGCACCCTAATGTAAACTATGGACCTTGGGTAATAATGATGTGTCAATGTAAGTTCACTGATTGTAACAAATGTACTTCTCTGGTGCAGAATATTGATAGTAAAAGAGGCTGTGTATATGGGGGTCAGGGGTTACATGGGAACTTTCTGTACATCCTGTTCAATTTTGCTGTAAATCTAAAATTGCTCTAAAAAATAAAGTTTAGTTTTAAAAAATGGCACTGCTCTTTCTTACTGCATTGTAGCAGCTTCTTTTTTCATTCACTTCCCTTAGTTGTTGTGTTTATGACTAGATTCCAGAGTTCTGCAAAAGTTGATTCTGACCATTTTTGCCAGCTTATTAGTCACTTTTGTGAAAGGATGGAGACCTGGAATTCTGTACTCCACTGCTTTTGGTGAACTATAATGGCCTTTTTTTTGAATGAAGTAGTGAGCTACTGGATAGTTTTAAGCAGAGAAGTGATTTGATCTGACATTTTAAAAAATCCACTTATGCTTCTACAGTAGAAGCTCAACAAGACCTAGCCAGACCATCAGTTCTAATGCATTTTTTGAAGAAATAATTAATATAAGAAAATTATAGTAAAATAAGACCCAGTCTTATATTAATTTTTGCTTCAAAGATGCATTAGAGCTAATGGTCTGGCTAGTTCTTATTTTCAGGGAAACACAGTATGTCAAGCTAGACAATATGAGGATGAGGGTAGACACAAGGAGACCAGTCAGGAGGATACTGCATAATCCAAGAAAGAGATGCTGATAGATTGCAGCAGAAAATAGAGAGGTGATCAGGACTCTACATGTAAATGTGTAGATGTCAGGTATGAAAGCAAGGGAAACATCAAGGAGGAGTTCTTAATTAATTTTTCCTTGCTCATACGCTAGAATAGTTTTAAGTGGGGTATGGTATAATACATTGAAAAGTATACCAGTTTGGGAGTCAGGGACATCTGAATAAATTCATCACTCACCAATAATGTGATCTGTGTCCTAATGACCTCATCTAACTTGGTATAAGAAGACCAAGCTCTCAAAAGTTGAGTATAAAACAAGATAACAATGTAACATATCTAGCCTTGTGCCTTCCTTAGGTGGTAAGAAATAAATGAGTTAAACTTGTTTTACATCTCACTGTTTTTCTAAACCTGGTAACAGTGCGCCCATTTTAGAGTTTCTTTGTAATTAAATAAACCTCCAGCCACTTTTTGGACGTCCAATTCTGTAAGCTTTTCTAATTGAAAATTTCAGTTTGCTCTCTTCAGAAGAATAGAGAAAGAGACCAAGAATCCACTTCTCATAGAATGTGAAGTAGACATCAGAATCTGACTCCTAGAATAACAGCCTGTTATAAACTTGAATTATGTCGTTTCATTCTAACACTGTAGGGTCTTGCAGGGGATTACACTGTGGAGAGTTCCCCGCCTCCCTTTCTTATCAAAGGAACCTTGAGAAAACTCAGAATTTTCTAGATCTTTTCCAATTAGTAACACAAAAAGGATAATTTTGTAAACTAAGGTTTTCGGGCATTGTCACAATACTTACAAAGATCTGACCGATGGAAAGACATAACAAGACAGAGGAAAAACATAAGTTCCATTAATGTAGATCAAAGACATAAGGAGATACCTAAATAAAAATGCTGCTCTCACCAGGGAACACTACAGCACTGCCAGTTAAAGAGGATGCTTCCATAGCCATCAAGTTCCCACAAAGATGAACAGCTCCCCTTGATGGTCATAAATATTCCAGCATGCTCATCAAGGAGCTGCTCTTTACCACTCACATGGGTGGTCTTAATCTCTTCTGTACCTTTCCAGTTGTTCTGGATACTTCAGGCGTGTGTCTTACTACAAACCAGGTGCAAGTATCATAAAAACCACAGGCAATTTCTGTTTCCTGGGAGATTCACTGGCTCAGAGTTCATTTCTCCAAGCATTCCACCGCTCTAGCCAATCTCAGGCCTAACATAAGACCTGTTCCTGCAGATCTCCAAAGTAGATAGACTAAGTAAATTATCATAAAATCCCAGGATACTTTTACTGGGTACGAAATATAGAAAGTTCGCAGTTCCTTCTTTGCTAAATTTCCTTATTTCCTGACACCTCTTCTACTAACACACATAAATAAAGACAAGAAATCCAGCCACAGGGCCATGCCTGAGGGCTGATTTGGTCTGTCAGATATCTCTCTGCTGGTGTAACCGTTTTGGATTATCTCTGGTGTTTGTAGGAGATGGACTGTCTTGGTGGGGAAGGCTCCATGGTCACCTGCTCCTGTAAGTTGTAGACTGAAACCCTGGAGCTCCAAAAGGCTGGTAAGAATTTGCCCACAGGAGAAGCACTGAGCTACTTGGAAACTGATGGGATTAAAGAAAGACCTAAAAAGGCTAAGGGAGGAACACTGTGAGGCCCCGGGGGAGAATAAGAACTATTTAACATGTGTGATAGCATCCCTGGAATGGATTTTTTAATCAACAACAGTTCTCATTTAGTCCAAGAGTGAGCCAATGAATAGACTAATACTGACTGACATTATGGCCCATTCGTCTGCTTAAGTTGTCTAAAATTTTCAGCTGCCAGCAAAGGATTAATATTGATTTTTAGGCGGTCTTTGTTAAATACCTGCTATAGCGTACCACTCTCATAATCTCCTTGCCAACTCTTTCCACAGTTGTCACTAGAATTGAAAGGAAACCTACCTATTAAGAAATCAATCATGACTGGCAATACTATTCAGAAAGAAGGGAGCATCCATCATCTTTGCCATCAACACGAAGCCTGAATTTTTTTTTTTCTTTTTGTTGGTCAACCTGGAATTGCTAGTACAATTAATCAAAATTGTTTACAGAATTAATGTAAGAAACCAAACATGAACTATATCTGTGGAAGGACAGTGAGTTCAAGGGGAGGCAAACTAACATTTTTATAGATGCATGAGAATATCTTTTTTTTTTGTATGGATCCCTTAATAATTTTTTTTAAAGTTTATTGGGGTGACAATTGTTAGTAAAATTACATAGATTTCAGGTGTACAATTCTGTATTACATCATCTATAAATCCCATTGTGTGTTCACCACCCAGAGTCAGTTCTCCTTCCATCACCATATATATTTGATCCCCCTTATCCTCATCTCCCTCCCCCCACCTCCCTTACCCTCTGGTAACCACTAAACTATTGTCTCTGTCTATGAGTTCTTGTTTCTCATTTATTTGTCTTGTTCTTTTGTTGTTTTTGGTCTATATACCACATATCAGTGAAATCATAGGGTTCTCTGCTTTTTCTGTCTGACTTATTTCGCTTAGAATTATACTCTCAAGATCCATCCATGTTGTCACAAATGGTCCTATTTCATCTTTTCTTACCGCCAAATAGTATTCCATTGTGTATATATACCACAACTTCTTTATCCATTCATCTATTGAAGGACATTTTGGTTGTTTCCATGTCTTGGCCACCGTAAACAAAGCTGCAATGAACATTGCAGCACACTTGTCTTTATGTATAAATGTTTTCAGAGTTTTTGGTAGATACCAAGGAGATGGATTGCTGGATCATACAGTAATTCTATTCATAATTTTTTGAGGAACCTCCGCACTGCCTTCCATAGCGGCTGCACCAGTCTGCATTCCCACCAACAGCGTATGAGGGTTCCTTTTTCTCCACAGCCTCTCCAACACTTGTTAATATTTGTCTTTTTGATGATAGCCATTCTAACTGGGGTGAGGTGATATCTCATTGTGGTTTTTATTTGCATTTCTCTGATGATTAGTGATGTTGAGCATTTTTTCATATGTCTATTTGCCATTTGTATATCCTCTTTGGAGAAATGTCTCTTCAGGTCCTCTGTCCATTTTTCAATTGGGTTGTTTGTTTTTTTGTTGTTGAGTTTCATGAGTTCCTTGTATATGTACTTATGTCAGAACAGGCTTATTGCCTCCTTGTGTGTTTGTTTTGTTGTGTGTGTTTTAATTGCATGAGCACTCTAGATGGTCAAGTTTTCAGAGTTCATTTTATGCAGGGCCATTCTCTGTCCTCAATGTACTCCCACAGGTCTTTTTCATAGCCTTCATGCACATGCTGTAACAAAACCCTTTGCCGACTCTCACAGTATCTGTACTTATCTTGTACTTTCTGCTTTATATCCTGTAGAGAATCTTGGGAAATATCTCGTTCGAGGTAGCCCATAGCATTTTCTAGGTCTGCCTGGTTTTTCTCAAAGATAATGGACTGGTTATTCTTTTTGAGGTAGAAAGCGAAGACATAAGTGTACATGAGTGTTGGCACGACACTGGCAGAGGACATCGACTGCTTTATTCAGGAACTGCACCTCGATCCAGGACATGTTGTGCTGCTGCCTCTCCTCCATCTTCTGCTTCACCTGAGCGTACAGCTTATGCTCAAAGCGCAGACTCTGCATGTGGTTCATGCAGCGATTACAGTAGAACAGGTACCGTTGCAGGGCTGCCCTAGATCGCTCCTGAGCGTCTCTTGCCGCCTTTGTACCATCCTCATTATAGCGATTACAGTTGTACCTTCTCATCTTCTCTTTTATAAACCAGAACACCAACAGCTGACAGACTACTGTGCAACAGATACTGCGTTACGTGCTCTACACACTAATACAGTTTATACGTCCCTGAAATCCGAACGAACCAGAAAATGAGGAGCAGGGAAAAGCCTGCCCAGAGAAGGCAGCAGAATGGAGACGATTAAGGCAGGCACGTCCCTGTCCTGCTTATTCTACCTCTTCCTGGATGGGAGCCTGATCCTTTGTATTTCTGTGGCGTCGGTGATAACTTCCCCTTTTTCATTTCTGATTTTGTTAGTGTCTTCTCTCTTTTTTTCTTAGTGAGTCTAGACAAGGGTTTGTCAATTTTGTTAATCTTTTCAAAGAACCAGCTCTTTGTCACATTAATTTTTTCTATTTTTTTTTGTTCTCTATTTCATTTAGTTCTGCTCTGATTTTTGTTATTTCTTTTCTTCTGCTGACCTTGGGTTTCATTTGTTATTCTTTTTCTAGTTCTTTAAGGTGTAAAGTGAGGTTATTTATTTGAGATTTTTCTTGTTTCTTGAGATAGGCCTGTAAAGATATAAATCTCCCTCTTAAAACTGCTTTTGCTGCATCCCCCAAATTTTGGTAGGATGTATTTTCATTGTCATTTGTTTCTATGTATCTTTTGATCTCTCCTCTAATTTCTTCTTTGACCCAGTCGTTCTTTAGAAGTATGTTGTTTAGTCTCTATGTATTTGTGTTTTTTCCTGCTTTCTTTTTGCAGTTGATATCCAATTTCAAAGACTTGTGATCAGAGAATATGCTTGGTATGATTTCAATCTTCTTAAATTTGGTGAGGCTGATTTTATTTCCCAATATATGGTCTATCCTTGAGAATGTTCCATGTACATTAGAAAAAAATGTATAGTCTGATGTTTTAGGATGAAGTGCTCTCTATATGTCAATTATGCCCATTTTATCCAATGTGTCATTTAGGGCTGCTATTTCGTTATTTATTTTCTGTTTGGATGATCTATCCATAGCTGTCAATGATGTATTTAAGTCCCCTAGTATTGTCCCCTAGAAATTGTGTTTTAGTCAATTTCTCTCTTTAGTTCTGTTAGTAGTTGCTTGGTATATTTTTGTTCTCCCTAATTGGGGGCATAAATATTGATGACTGTTATGTCTTTTTGTTGTATAATCCCCTTTACCATTATGAAATGTCCATCTTTGTCTCTTGTTACCTTTTTCACCCTGAAGTCTGTTTCATCTGATATCAGTATGACTACACCTGATTTTCTCTGGATACCATTTGCTTGGAGTGTCAATTTCTACCCTTTCACTTTGAGTCTATGCTTGTCCTTGTAGCTGAAATGTGTCTCTTGGACACAACATATGGTTGGGTTTAGTTTTTTGATCCAATCTGCTACTCTGTGTCTTTTTACTGGTGAGTTCAGTCCATTTACACTTAGGGTGATTATCGATATGTGAGGATTTCCTGTCATTTTATCTTTAGTTTTCTGATAAGGCTGTGCCTCCATTGTTTCTCTGCCTTTTTGTTGTTGCCTGTTATTTCTGTGTGGTGGTATTCTATGATGTTTCCCTCTGTTTCTTCTTTCGTTACAGTATATATTTCAGTTCTAAATTTTTTTTGAGTGGTTACCCTTAAATTTATGTAAAAGAAAGTTTGATATTTAGAGTATTCATTTTTCTTCAGCACACTTACATTCTCCATTCCCATATTGCAGTTCAGGCCTTTACTCTCCCCCTTTTTATGTTTTGGTTGCCACAAATTGTCCCTGTTGATGGTGGTCAAATAGCCTTCTTTGGTATTTCTTGTAGTGCAGGTCGTGCATTAGAAAATTCCCTCAGCTTCTGTATGTCTGGAAATGTCTATATTCCTCCTTCATATCTAAAGGATATCTTTGCTGGATATATTATTCTTGGCTCATAATTTCTCTCCTTCAATAGTTTGAATATTTGGTTCCACTCCCTCCTGACTTGTAGAGTTTCTGCTGAAAGATCTGATTATAATCTAATTTTTTTTAGGTTACTGTCTTCTTTTTCATGGCTACCTTGAGGATTCTTTCTTTGTTGTTGATTTTAGACAGCTTGAATACAATGTGCCTTGGAGAAGGCCTGTTGGGGTTGAGGTAATTAGGTGTTCTATTTGCTTCTTGGATTCGAGGATCCAGTTCTGTCCACAAGTTTGTGAAGTTCTCATCAACAATTTGTTTGAATATATTCTCTGTTCCCTTCTCTCTTTCTTTTCCTTCTGGTATGCCCATTATTCTTATATTGCTCTTTCTGATGGAATCAGAAAGTTCTTGTAGAGTTCTTTCATTTCTTTTAAGTCTCAAGTCTCTTTCTTCTTCCATCCGTGTCATTTCCAGGTTTCTATCTTCGATGTCACTGATTCTTTCCTCCATCTGGTCAACTCTACTACCTAAGCTGGCTATTTCATTCTTAATTTCTTCTACTGAGTTCTTAATCTCCAGAAATTCTATTTGGCTTTTTTTAAAAATTTCAATCTCTTTCGTAAAATGCTCATGGTGTTCTTTGATTGTGTTTCTGAGTTCATTAAACTGCCTTTCTGTGTTTTCTTGCATCTTGTTAAATTTTTTCAGAACTGCAATCTTGAATTCTCTGTCATTTAAGTCACATATTTTCATATCTTGAAGTTCCTTTTCTGGAGACTTTTCACTTTCTTTCTGAGCTGTCTTGTTGCCTTGGTGATTCATGGCAATTACTGATCTATTATTTCTCTTCCTAGACATCAACAGGAGACGCTTCTGCAACAGGTTGATAGTAAGAGGTCTTTCTTTTGTTTTCCAGTACTTGTTGGTAGAATGTTTTATTTTCTGTCCAACTGCAGCCTTTGTTTCTCTCTCTCACATGGTAGTGCTATGTTTTCTCTGCACTATTCCAGCTTCTCAAACAATGGGGGGATTCTCTGGGAAATGGGCTTCTCCTCTGTTAATAGTTCGCCTGGGTCACAGGGCGCAGTGTCCTTTTGGGTATGTGGAGAGCTTTTTGAGTTCCAAAGCTCTTCCTGCACCAGATTCAGAGCCCATATGTTTCAGCAGTTCTGTTTACTCCTGCAGGGATCCGCCCAGATAGGTGGGGCCAGGGGTGGAGTGAGTTGTGAGAGGGGGCCCAGAGCAATGGTGGCACCCACCACCACAGCTGGTTCTGCTTCCACAGCTCCCTCCCCTCCCCTTGCCGGAACTAGTTGGGCTGCGAATCTGTGTCAGCAGCCCACAGTTCTCAGAACAGCAAATATTCTGTTCTTTTGATCTGACACTGCTACTTTTCTGTTTCTGGAACCAGGCACGTGGGTGATGGCTGAACTCTTGGAGAGTAGGAAGGGGGCGGCTAGTCTCAGTGCCTAAGGCTTCCATTCTCTGCTCGGCAGTGAGGGCTTAAACCACCGTTTTCAGCCTTCTTCCCTCAGTCTTTTCTCTGAGCCTCTGCCGTGAGCGTTGGGTTCAGCCGTGTTATATGCTGCCCCCTCAGCCCTGTGGGCCGTAAGCGGAGCCCTAGCAATCCGAGTTCTTCACTCTTCCGCAGCTGCTGTAGCTCAGGGATGCAGCGAGCTCGGAGAACTGAGCTAGGTCTGCGTCCTGCGCCCACAGGGCTCTGTCTCCACACTTCTCCCTTCCCCGCTTCCCCGCTCTCGCCATTCGACAACCTTTAGGTGAATTTAGTAGTGGGTCTGTTCGTCTTGCCTGTCTGCTGTGCAGGGAGTCCTTTGTGGAGTGACAGTTGTTCCATTTGTTGTAAATTCCAGGGGAGATTTACAGAGGCTCACCTCAGGCCGCCATTTTGATGACGTCTATGAGGATATCTTTATTCTGAGCTTCTAACAGCTCACATCATGAGGCAATGCTGACATGTTTGACTCTCAGAGGCCTAGTTTTTCCAGCGTGGCTCCATAAGCAGTGTGAATGAGCTTGAACATAATGGCTTAGGTGAACTCATGACCTTTTTGTGCTCATGTCCTATGTTTTTGCTATACCACTTTGCTATACCACTTAAGCCTTACTATTTCTCACCCCTGCATCTTTCTCTAGGCTGTTCTCTGCCTAGAACACTCTCAGTCTTGTATTCCTAGTAGACCCTGCTCATCCTCTGAGAAAATCCCTCAGTTCTTCTACTAAGCAATCTCAGGCCAACCTGGGTAGGCTGGTGAATCCTTTGAAGGTGACTGCACTGTCCATTGTTCCAACCCTTAGCATAGACCTCATGATCTAGAATCACCCCCTAAAACTCTGCGAACACGCTGAGGACAGAAGCTCTTCCTCTTTTCAGCTTTGAAACCAGCAAGGGATTGTTGAAAAACCTCACAGAGTAGCTGCATGATAAATATTTATTGACTGAATGAATGAGTGGGCTTTGAAGTACATGATTCCCACCTGGTTTTCTTGTACAGAATTTACATTTTCTGAGTCTATTTAAAAAGCAGTAGAGCATAATGACTACTAAGACTTCAGGTTATAAAGTCAGACTTGCCTGTTTTGAAATCAAGATCAATCACTTGATTAGCTGGGATGTTGGCAAGAACTAAACAATAGCTAAACCATAACTCAACTATATCTCAACTTCCTCATTTGTACTCTGAGGTAAAAAAAAGATAGCCCTCAGTAGGGTGGATATATGCATCAAAAAAGAGAATCCACATAAAGCACTTAGCATAGTATCAGATGCTTATATTGAACACCCAGCAGTTATTTCCACCTGTAAGTTTGCTGCACGTTTTAGGAAATGAGTTCTGCCCATTGCCACAGAACTTACAGAATACTCACTCAGCCAGTATTCCTAAAGGGCACCATGCATTATGAGGGGTAATTAACATAACTTAATTCCTTAAAGCAACAAACTACATTCATTTAGGAAATTCCTTTTGACAAATACTTATTGATTACTTATTATACTCGTATACCTACCATACATATATAAGTCTGTGTATTCAGTGGAGCACACAGTCTCCAAAGAGATTCTAACAATACTTTAAGTGGTTTAGAAAGTTAGGAGGTAAAGGTAAAAGTTACCTCGTATCTTTTCTCTTTTATATGTGAACACAGGCAATGTTTACGATAAGGACGTGCATCATGTGAACTTTATTCTAAAATGCCAGTAGATAAATATAGGAGCCCTAATTGGAGACTTCATAATGACCACTGAAAGGACCCATACAAATACAGTGGATGCCCCTAATAGTTTAACCATCACATAGTATACATCATACACATGGTTATGAAAGAATGGTATAAAAACAAATATTCCTTGTTACTACCTGTGTGCCGAAACACAGCATGCTTTACTTAGAACATAGATTTAAAGTATCTATGGATGTTCTAAGCAAGCTTTACTATAGATGATAAATTAATGATTTAATTCAATATGAATGTAGTTCAATCTGTATCTTTAAAATAGTATATCAAATAACAACAAAAACATAGCACGCTTTTATTCTTACTTTTCCCATCTTATGCGCTATTCTCTGGCAGTGCCCTAATAACTACTGGAGCGTGTGGGTTCTAAGGCAGGCCTGTTTACTCTTTTGATAAAAGTAATCATAAATGAGAGTAAAGACAAAACAGACTCTAGGAATATAGTATCACCTTTCTACTCTACAGTCACACAACAGAAATAGAGTCTATCTACAAAGAACCTAAGCAAAAAATCTTTGTCTCATAACCGTTTACGATTAATTTTCATGATCAAATTAGAGATGTATTCTCCTGGGACAAAATCAGGTATACATGTTTAAATAATTACAGAATTTTGCAAACTTTTAATCACTAATCATATACAGAAAGATAATTATTATATTCACATGGGTTTCATATTTGATACATATCATTGTGTTTTGGCTAACAATAAGAACAACATTCATTATTGGTTTCTAGATGTAAATTCAAAGGAGCAAGGCAAAGTTTAGTTTAGTGCAACGGATTAAAGTCTTAAAGGAGACAAGCGGTGCTAGTTCAGCCTCTGTCTGGCTAAAGGCTTCATATGGCTTTCACATACTTCCCCAGCAGGAGGTTCCCTGTGAATCTTCTTGGTTGGCAACCTGTTTTGCTGTGCTGTCTCTACGCTCATTATTGGCATGAAAGACCCACCTGAATTTACTTTATTAAAAAAAAGAAAGAAAGAAAAGGAAAAGCTTAGGAAGCAGGCACTTAGGAAGAGAAAAAATGGAAGCTACCCCAAAAGTTTACTCCGGTAAGTCACAACCAGGTATATCCATCCTGATGCCCTGACAGGCAAATTTCTCATTTGTCCTCATGTCACAGTTGCTGTTCTTACTACTGTTACTTTTACCCCAAAACAAGATGAACTATTGTGAGAACAGATATAGAATTCAGAGTTCATTCACTGTGTCTCATCCATGTACCAAAAAAAAAAAAAAGTCATTGAAAATCCACCATTTTTTTGTAACTATTGTGGATAGAGAGATGAAAAAATACAATTTCCAATCTCAAAGAGCTTATAAACTACCAGGAGAGATAAATGTTAAAACAAACAATTATGCTTTAAAGCCAAATGGAATAAACCCAGACCAAAATCATAACCATGGTAACTTATCTAATTTAATTTTCAAAACAAATATTTGTTGAAACTGTTGTTTTCCCCCATTTAACAGACAAGGGTATTGAGGCTTAAAAAAGTTAGGTGATTTGTCCAGCTCCAGGATCTGTGCTTGTAAACTGTCTTGTGTTGTGTTTGTTTTAAAAATATAGGGGTCATTTCCTACTGGAGAGTCAAAGAAATCATCACGGAAAAGTGAGGTATGAATTGGTCTGTAAGTAATTTTTCCTCCGCTTTATTGAGGTATGATTGACATATAATACTGTGTAAGTTTAAGGTGTGCAATTTGATGACTTGATATACATGTATTGTAAAATCATTACTACAATAAGGTTAATTAACATCCATCACCTGATGTAGCTATGTGTGTGTGTGTGTGTGTGTGTGTGTGTGTGTGTGTGGTGAGAACATTTAAGGTCTACTCATTTAGTAATTTCCAAGTATTTAATACAATATTATTAATTATACTCACCATTATGCTAAGTAAAATAAGTCTGACAAAGACTAATACTGCATTATCTCACTTATATATGGAATTTAAAAGTCAAATTCCTAGAAATTCCTAGTAGATTGGTGGTTGCCACGGGCTGAGTAAATGTATCTTAATGATTTCTAAGAAGGTGGAATAAAGTGTGCAAAGGCTCAGAAGCCCTTATGTCTACCTCTAGGAAGAGAAAGTTGTCTGGTTTGGCTGGAGTGTAAGGTACATGTATAGAGTAGCAGAAATATAATATCCAAAGGTAGGTTAGATTCAGATTATAATAGTATTGGAAAAATTAACAAATCAGATTATATGTAATTGTTAGTAATGGGGCACTATTACATTTATTTTCTTTCTCACTGCTGTCCCAAAGGCATTCTTTCTGAGTTAAGAATTCATATGCAAAGAAGAGGATAAAATGGCTAAAATGGGTGAGTAAAATACTGTATGAGAAGTGTGTAATCCCACCACTGACAAAGCCCACCACTAGCTAGCACAAGTCATTTGTAACACCAGTTCTTATAATGACTTGCTTAACAGATACAGCCACTTTCGTATTTACTTTTTATTATCCTCCCAATTGCTATAGTTACCAATCATCCAAAGGAAGCTGTCAGGTTTCATTCCAAATTTAGCAAGTATGAGAATAAGTAAATAAATTGCAGATAAATATAGAGGCAATTAGAATGTTAGGCCTAACTTAAAATATTTACATCAGTTTTTAAACAATCACTTCAATATCCATTTAAATATTATTAATTCTTTCTGAAACATTTTGAATACTCTGACAAAAATTGGGAAGTACTATTTTAGCTGCCATAGACTTTAAATATAATAGGGTTTAATGTTCAGGATCTTTTTGCAATGTTTACTAGCTTAGGGTGTCAGCTTATTTCTGTATTAGCTGAGATATAAAAGCCTAACTGCATAAATAGTCACTGTAGAATGTTCGTGATTGACAATGACTTTATAGCTACGGGATTTTCCCCTACCTCTCCATTTTTCATACCTTATTATGCTTGAGTGTAACTACTTATAGGAAACTATATCACTGAGTAGATTCTAACTTCTCTCACACCATAGTTCCAACAGAGCTCCAAGACAACTCTTAAAGTTACTTTCTCCCTTTGTATGGCAGGAATGCATTCTCATGTTAATTTCGAGAGGAGGGAAAAGTTTCCCAGCTTTCTCACTGCTTTGGAGGCACAAGTGGAAAGTGAACGAAGAGGTGAGTGAAGACTATACCATTAGACAGAAGTAATACAGTAGCAAGTTACCTGTAGAGTATAATTTGAGGGACCTCTGACCCCCTGAATGCCCTAGATACAGACATTCCCACAATTAAAGTTCTTCTTAGGTATCTTTTGGAATTTTTTTCTATCTTTACTGTTTGAAGCATTATATTAACAAGAAGATACAATGTACAATTAAAATGCCAAAAGAGATCATCCTATTTAAAAAATACAGTACCATTCATTGTCATTCGCCAGAGCATAAGAAACCATAAGATTGAGATTCAGAGGGAGCGTTTCTTATGACCAAGAAGGTAATTTGAGGAAAGCATAAGCAATCTACCAGGGTGTGTGTGTGTGTGTGTGTGTGTGTGTGTGTGTGTGTTTGATGGAGTGGACAGAACATGAAACGATTAGTGCTTTCAATGAAGCATAGTGTATTAGTTCAGGTCTGCCAAGAAGCAGATATCAAGACAGAATTAGATGAACAGGAGATTTATTACGGGAGAGAATAAGAGAATATGGGGAGAGGGAGCAAGAGGAGGCAGAGAAAGCCTTTAGCAGGACAATGATGCAGGTCTGCCACATACATCACAGAGATGAAGGAGAGAGGGTAGGAAGGAGGATAGAGTAGGAAGAATTGTGGACTGCAATACAGTTACAAGGAAGAGTCAGCCAGGCCAGGGGGTATCCCCTGAGGCAAAGCCACTATATCAGGAGTTCTGCATCTCACTGGAATCCGTCTGCCTTATTACCCACTCTGTGCTCAGGCATTAGCTAGAAGAAGCCTATGAGAAGCGTGGCTTTGGTGGCTTTTGGTGATTCAGAGGGTCAGCAGATGGGGCTAACCTCATATCATATCGTATCGTATCGTATCATATCACATGAGTCAATTATGCTCTCTAATATGATTGGTTCATTTTGATGGCCACCAAAAGTAGCAAAAAAATTAGCATTGTGTATATGTATTTGCCCCTCATAATTATTATGTTAACTATTACCAGAAAAAAAGCTTGTCATATTTATTACTCATTTCCATTGTATAAGAAATTTATTTCATTTCTATGTTATCATACATAATTAAATCTTTTTATAATTTTAAAATAAGTGAAATGTGTGATGTCATTTTTTATTGCTTCTACTTGCTTTCAAGAGCATCACAAAATCCAAGGACAACTGTTCTCAACATATTCACACCAACACATTCGTGACAAAGAAATCCTCCATTACTAAGGGTGACTTCCCTGGAGTGACTCCGTCCTTGTGGTAGAGATATTCCTTGAGTATTATATCATTATTTCCAAACTGGGATGTGGTGGCATAATTTGAACTCTCCTATCCATAACCATTTCCACCAAACCTAATGTGTGAGTTGCCAGTTCTATAACGGATGTGCCTGCATTTTTAAGGAACTTCCCAGGTTTGTGCACAGCCCTACTGAGGATTGCTGCTCTAAGGGAAGAAATTCAAATTTGAATGTGGATAAAAATAGACAGGGAGGCTCAAAATGATCTGTTTTGGTAGGGCTGGGTTAGGTAGCATCAATGAGCGTTTTTAGTAAGTGTTCTAGATGAATCTATGTATTTAGGTGGGCCACAGAAGCATACCACATTTCCCCAAAAATAAGACCTAGCTGGAACATCAGCTCTAATTAATATAAGACCCGGTCCTGTATTATATTACATAAGACCCGGTCTTACGTTATATTAAAATAAGACCGGGTCTTACATTAATTTTTGCTCCAAAAGACACATTAGAGCTGATAATCTGGCTAGGTCTTATTTTCTGGGAAACGCAGTATTTCCAGAAGTACTGAATCAGGGCCATGATTAGCCGTTCCTAATTTATAATGAACTAAATATCATCTAGATCCAATGGAGCCATGTAGCAGAATGGGGCATGGGCACGGTGCAGAGTGAGGGTACCACTAGATGGAGAAATACCAAGATGGTGAAACAGAAAGAATGGGGAAAACCAAAGAATGGAAAAGTATATATGACCTATATTTCTATATCCATCAATCTATCCATATATCCTATCATCAAATTCATCAGGACAATCTATTTCAGTTTGGAGAATGGAAATGAATGCATCCAAAAATAGCTATTGTTTTATATCTTAGTTTTTTATTTCCCTCTAGACTATAATCATGAAATTTATACATATATTATATCTATATCTGTATCCATATCTATATAATTTGTGTGCTCACACACACATAGTCACTGTTTTTTTAGGTCTTCTTAGGTTTATTTTAAATATAAATGAATAATACTGATCTTGCACATACATCATGTATTATAATACAACATATTATATATCTGGTCATTTGCACTCCTATAGAGTAGAAGGCAAGAGCCATGCTTATTGTGCAAAATTATCTGCACAATTATAATATTAGCATAAGTGCAGCCTTATCCTTGTTTTACAGTTTTCAAACTATAATCAAATATGAATACCTGATGAAACATTGAGGCTAGCACACAGATGATAAACCGTTTTAGCAGTGGGGCAGAGATTCATGTTTATTTTTTAGTTTCTGTTATTCTAAAACACCTTCTTTGAATACTGATACAAAAAATATTGCCATCGATATGCTGCATGACAAGTGTTGATATGTCTCTGTACCCCTTGGTTTGCGTCCCGGTTGTCATCATCCACCTAATATTATTGTGACATGTTGACACTACATTGTGACACAGTGACCTGGTGCCTCCAGCAGCCTAGAAGGACAAGTTGACGAAGGCACATGGCACATTAGGAAGCAGTGAAGCAGTTCATTATTGCTATAGAGAGAAAGTCTGCTCTGGAGACAAGAATTCTTATCTAAAGCACAAGGAACTCTCAATTGTCTCCTGCTCTACAGCTAATTTACTATGAGATCTATCACAAATAATTTTAATGCATTGGTGACTCAGTCTTTCTGTCTATAAAATGGAAATGACCCAACGTATGATTCTTTTTTTTTTTTTTTTTTTTAATCCTAGGGCAGTGATTGCATTTGCAGCCTATTTTCAGTAAATATAAATTTTGGAAGAGCACACTTTGAGAAACTAAGTTAAATGATCACATGTGATTGATGTCAGTAATGTCATAGTTTGAGAATTATTTAGTGCCCTGACTTGCTCTCACCTGTGCCCTGCCTTAAAGGTCTCCTATAATGGTTTAGCCATGAAATCCTTCTTTGGTCTTTGCTTAATATTAAAATTTGCTCCTTACATTGTAATGATAGCAAGTTATCCCTCTATATGGTCTTACACATCCCGCTCAGCTGAAAATTCCATTTGACAGATATTCTCTGATAATATGTAACCTCAGTTGGAAAACAATTATCGGTTGGTTCTGAAAAGCCGGGTTTGTCTTGGAGATTGTGTCACAAACTCAAATGGCAGGGTTGCCTTCTGAAGTCATGGCTTTGCTCAAGTGCCTTCTGGGCCAGCTCATGAACTATTTTGCAGACTTAACCTTTCTATGTGAAAAGTGCAATCTTGGACCTTCTGGGCTTAAAGTCCATGCCGTCTCAGATCATCTGTGCCAGGAGCACTTTGGAGCCCACAGATTCTTCAGAAGCAAATGCTTTCTGTAAGATAAAGCCCAGTCACTAATAAAATGTCTATCTCTTCTTCAGCTCGTAGCAGAGCTGAATCTCGGCCTTGCAGTCCCCAGCATTTCAGAGGCAGGCAGGGTAATGAGCCATGGGGGTACCCACAGCAGGAGTTCTGTAATCAAGCCACAAGGGGGCAGGGAAACATGCTTGCTTGCTACCTCAACCAGGGGAACTTGGTGTACGCTGTATTTTGATAGCCTTGTTTGTTTTCTTAGCTGTCTGAGAGCATACTAATAAGTGTAGGCACAGAAGGGGGAAGATGGGATTAAATACCAGGGAAAGTCATTAAAATGAAAGAATGGGATAAGCCCCACAACTATTTTCAAAGCTTAGCTATTTCCTGTGTAAAGCCAAGTTCCCTTTATTTTGTAAAAGATGAGTAAAATGAAAGCAAAAGCATGCTTATTCCCTAGGAGCCCTGTATTAGCCAAGTCCTGATAACAGTACAGGGTTTGATGAGATGAATTGCTAGATGCCTCATAACCTTTTTCTCTTTAAAATACAAATCTCATCTAGTTATTTTTAAAGAAGTTCTGTGCATGTTTTTTAGCGCTAAAAACTCACCACTTCCAATCACCACAACAAAACAAAAACAGCAGTAAAAAAATGCAGTTGGATTCTCACAGGAAAACATTGCAGAGGTCAGTTATCACTGATGAAGGAGTGTCACTTATCAGGGAAAAGCTTGACTCTTGACATTTTATTATCAAACTAACTAGGATATGTCATAAGTATCTTACATTGGTAATGGAAAAAAATTCATTAGTTATGAAAAATTCAAGGAGACAAATTCAGTGCCACTGATAATGATTACACATTGCAGACTAGAACCATGTTCATTGATTTTTTAATGTTTTTTTATATTTAATTTTCTTCTTTAATTATAATTTAAAATGTAGAGAATATTAAATATAATTAACACTCACGAATTCATCACCCAGAATTAATAGATAAATTTTAACAATTTGCTAGGTCTGAAGCTCCAGTGCCCTATTTTTCTTTTCTTTTTTTTAAACAAACAATATATTACAGCACAGTTAAAGCCTCCTACCTGCCTGCTTTTCTCTTCTCTCCTCCCTCTCCCCACCAAAACCATTTTCTAGCATGGTGGGTATTATTCCTATTCAAGGGAATGTTTGTACATTTGCACAGCAAAAACATGGAAACACTCTAACTGTCCCCGAACACCAGAATGGATAAATAGACTGGTTTATTTATAAAATGTAATACTATTTAGTAGTTAAATAATGAATAAATCTAAAATACCATACTACTAAATAGGAAAAAGCAAGTCAGAAAAGGATACAAAGCGTACACCATTCATGTAAACTTTAAAAATATATATCAATGATATAAATTAATAATTCATAAATTAATTTACAAATACCTATATATGAAGCAATAATATAACAAACGTGAATGGGTTTACTTTTCAAAGTAATGTTTAATATTCTTCTATTCTATATATGTGTTCCACATAGCTGTTCTATACTGCTATAGACTGAATGTTTGTGTCCCCCCAAAATTCATATGTTGAAACATAATCCCTAATATGATGGTATTTGGAGGTGGGGCCTTTGGGAGGTGATTAGGGTATGAGGGCAGAGACCTCATGAATGGGAGTTAGTGTCCTTATAAAAATGGCCCCGAAGAAATCCCTCACCCCTTCTGTGACATGAGGTGACAGCGAGATGTCAGTCTATAACCAGAAAGAAGGCTCTCACCAGATACCATATGTACTGACATCTTGATCTTGGATGTTTCAGCCTCCAGAACTGTGAGAAATAAATTTCTATTATTTATAAGCCACATAGTCTATGGTATTTTGTTATTGCATCCTGAACAGACTAAGACATGTACTCTGATAAGTATTGTGGAGGATAAAACGTGTGTGATTTAGGATCCGGCCCTCTAATATGGACAGTCAGATTAACTAGAAAGTGACAAGTAACAGGAAAGATTAAAATTAGCTATTACATCAGTAGGGTAGCACCTCACAGTGATTTAAGCAAGGCTTAGCAAGTAAAGTGGTATCTGATAACTGTTGCTGGTTATCATTATCTCATTTAATAGATGAGAAAACTGAGGCTTAACTAAGATAAATAATATTCCCAGATCAGTGTGAGTGCTAAGAAACACTGACAGAGACCCTTTAAAAAAGGTAGAGCAAAAATTGGAATCTGCATTTATCTGACTCCAGAACTCCTCCTTTCACTACATCTTATTGTGCTAATCAGACGAATTTGTTAGTTCTTGTGAGAAAAGAGGGTTATTTAAAAAAAAAAAAAAGGTAAATAAATCTTTCAGAACTGAAGGCAATGCTATAGCACAGAAAACAGATTAGTGGTTGACAGGGGTTGAGGTGGGGGTTGACTATAAAGGGACTGGAGAGATATTGGGCAAGAGGGGGCTATGAAAATGTTCTCTCTCTTGATTGTTGTGGTTTTGTCAAAACTCATAGAACTATACACTAAAAAGAATGGCTTTTATTCTACTTAAATTATACCTCAATAAACCTGACATAAATAAAAACAAGGAAGAACCCCAACAAACAAAAATCTTCAAAGGCTGATGGAGAAACACCTTGTACATGGTGCAAAGACTAGTCTTTTTATCACTGTTGACAATTTATTCTATTTAAAAAGTACAGGTAGAATTCTAGGAGCCCTAGGTCGGTGCGCACAAAGTCAGATAAAACCTAGCCTGTTTCCATTGCAGTTGCTGCTTGAAAAACCAAGAGAGCTGGGTCTGCCTTAGGCAAGACCTTTCCTTTTGCTGAAGGTGAAAGGGAGAGGTCATCTGAGAAGTCCCACTGCGTTATCCAGAGAGCTCTTCCTGTTGAGTGGGCCTCAAGTGTGGAGATGGTGATTGCTGCAGAGGAGGGAGGCTCCCCACGCCCCCAGAAGCCAAAGCACACCTGAGCCATCAGATCTACTAGGGCTGCCTGTCAGTGTGGTCCCTGCAGACCCACACGGGAAAGCATGTGCGCCTCGAAGGAGGAAGGAAGAGAGGAAGGAAGGGAGTGAGGGAAAGAAGAAAGAAGGAAGCAAGGAAGGAAGGAAGGAAGCAAAGAAGGAAGGAAGGAAGCAAGGAAGCAAGGAAGGAAGGAAGGAAGGAAGGAAGCAAGGAAGGAAGCAAGGAAGGAAGCAAGGAAGGAAGCTTCTCTAATATGCAGCCTGAATGTGTCACAGTATAGGCCACGGATCCTGCAGTTAAGATCCTCTGGTAATTGCTAGGACAGAGGCAGAAAAACAATGTGGGAAGCAATTTACTCAAGGCAGTGGGAGCCAGTGCCACAGAATAAAGCCATTTGCTGTACAGCCCAGGACTTTTGCTCTTCCTCCCTGAAAGCTACATTTCTTTGTAATGCTAGGTTGAGGAGTTGCAGCTATTCTTTGAGTACATTGTAGGACCCAGCAGGATAAGATATTAACAAGCTTAAAAAATATTACCTGCCTTCCCATACCAGGAGACTTGCATGGCTGTGGGGGCTTCACGTATTTCTTGTATTCCTGCGGGAATTAGTTAAAATTGCCAAGGTGAAAGTATTTGATTTAGATTAATCTCACTTTGCCAAGCAGGAGAGCTTCATTACTCTGATTGGCTGACTTAGTCACGCTGCCCTTCTTGCTGGAGGAAGGGGGAAATCTTCTGGCTGGTAGCTCTTAATGGATAAGTAAAATAGGTCATTATCATCCTTTCATGAAACCTATAAAAAGCATAGAATGAAGTACAGAGCCAAGTCAATGGAAGGGGTGGTGAACCCACAACATTTCACCATCTATGGCAGGACCAGAAACACTAAAAAGAAATATGCAAATGCCATGTCCTTGATATGCATTAATTCTTCCCAGACTCCAGGTCATGATAGGCCAATGTTTTAAGCCCAGTTAAAACCAGCTGGAAAAAAAGTATCCATTAAAATATATTTCAAAAAGGCTTTATTTGTTGCAAAGAGGAAAACAACTACAACCATAAAAACTTTTTTTAATTGACTCAAAATGAGATTTGTTGTTGTAGGCTTTCTGAACTGTCTCTATATTAAAAGCAGGAAGATGCCCTTTTTCAGAGAAAGCAAATTACTAACGTAAGACCTTAAAGAGTGCTTCTCAAATTTGAGCATGCAATCCAATCTTAGGCAGACTTGTTAGAATGCAGATTATGACTTAGTAGGTCCAGATTCTACATTTCTAACAGGCTCCCAAAAAGTGCTGATAACCTAGGGAACACACTGTAAGTAGTAAGGGCCTAAAAGAGATCGACATGCAGTGAAAAACGATTTGCAAACTGAAGGGCTGGGGCCATGCAAATTACTCAAATTATTCACTGTAACATCGACATTCCCTGTCAGTTTGTATTTATATTTTTATTAAAACCTGGTATCAAATGTCTTTCCCTTTCACTTATCTGATCATCTATGGACATCTACCAGGACGCATTGCACAGTGCCAGGAACCTAAAATAATCTTGGCCTCACTGACTTTGAGATAATCTGTTTTTTATTTCCTTGTCATGAGGATAAATCCACAATGACATCATCTTTCTAAACGCTTATGCACACTTAGGAAATCATTGTTCCTTTTCCCTCCCAAATCAGAATAAGCTTCTCTCCAAATCTTCCAGATCTTTGAAATTTTTGCCTCTACAGAAATCTGTTTAAGAAAGTGCTATAAAAATAATGTGGTCATTTTGTCTCAATCCATTAGCACTCTAGAGGACCCGGGTGACTCAGATTTTATCAAGACATGGACAATTTGAAAAACAAACAAATAGACAAAAAGTAAACTCAAACCACAAATCTTTTGTTTATTTACTTTGAAAGGGATGAGCTTTGCAAACAGATAACTATTTTTTTTAATTGTGTAAAACCATTAATAGGTACTATTTCCAGGCATAATTACATATTTTAAAACCAAGGAGAAGAGGTGGGTGTGTCTGAAATGTTGAGCAACAACTGGACCCATTTTTAGTGGTTTATACACACATAATTAGCAGTTTAATTTCCTCTGTGGCTAAGTTAGCCTTAAGATTTCATTTAATAATAAGCACGATTTTACAGCCAGAAGCAAGGTTCCATTGCCAGCTTCAGCTCAGCACTGCCCTCTGCCGTTCCCCAAGCAATTCACACACCACCCTGCTGGGGTAGAAGCATCAGAAGTGCAAATTGCTGCACAAAAATTAATTGTGAGAGAAATGGAGAAATATAATTCATTTAAAACTCTCTTTAATGAGACTTTTATTTTTAGCTGAACAACAAAAAAGCATGAGAAATTACATTACTAGCTGCCTTTCCTCTAGTCTCCCAGATAATATGCATTATCATATTAGCCCTGAAGCAGGTTTCTCTTTCACACTACTTAGCACAATTACGTTGAATACCTCCATGGGAAGGATGGCCAAAAACAACTATTGCTCAAAATAGCAGCTTTTACCCTTTAAGTAACCAAACTGAGCATGGTTCATTTTTCTCTTATGCCTGGCAAGCCCAATTTTGGCCTTATACCCATCTCTTCCTGCAATTATTTTTTTTAAATGAGGGAATAAAGTTACTTCTATACCTACAGGGCCAGTGACTTGTGCAAACACTGAGTATGACTGACCACCAAGAGGTGTCTGGAAGACTCCTGCTAATGAGCTGATGAATGTCAAAGAGGCTCTGTTCAGAGTCTGTCCTCCCAGCCTTCACTTTTCATCAGAACAGGAGATTTGACAATTACATGTCTTTCCATTCAAAATTTCAAAAGACCTATATGCCATGTGCAGAAATGCTATCACTGTGGTAAGTAGCTGTCTGTAAGTAGAATCAGAACTATTCACTGGGGTTTGGAGAAAACAGATGGGTATTCCTACTGGACATGGAGGTAGATTGGAAGCCCAAGGAGCGCTGGCGCTGGGTGCATTGAAGCTACAGGCTACACCCTCCCATATGCCTTGCCAGCTACCTCCAACAGGATTATGCTGCACTGAGCTGCTGTGGATAAAGAATCCTGGTCACCAAAGCCTACTACTTATCAGAATATATAAAATTTTGACTTAAATTAAGACTGGGGTGTTCATATGTTAGCTTTGGTGCTTCATTAGCTGTATGATTTGATTTCAGGTAAATGACTTCCATTTTCTACATCTGTTTGCTTAGCTATATAATTGAGGTGATAATAAGACTCATGTAACATGGTTGATCTGAGGTTTAAATTATTAGGTTGGTGCAAAAGTAATTACAGTTTAAAAGGTTAAAAATAAGTGCAAAAATCACAATTAGTTTTGCACCAGCCTAATAGATATAGTAATTCTCCCTTACCCGTAGTTTCACTGTCTGCATCTTTCAGTTACCCACAGTCAAATGCAGTCCAAAAATATTACATGGAAAATCACATGATGAAAACTCATGCCATTCAGCTCCTTCCGACCCAGGATATGAGTCGTCCATTTGTCCAGCTCCCCGCCCATTAGTCACATAGTGGCATTCTCCGTTATCAGATTGACTGTCACAGTGCTTGTGTACAAACAACTTTTATTTTACTTAATAATGGCCCCAAAGCACAAGAGTAGTGATGATGGAAATTCAATTATGCCAAAGAGAAGCCATAAAATGTATGTATATATGTACATGAAAAAGCAGTATATCTACAGTTTTGCACTAGCTGTGGTTTCAGGCATCCACTGGGCATCTTGGAATGTCACCCCCACAGATAATGGGGGACTACTGTACTTTTTGAAAAGCACAGAGTCAGACATCTTAAGTACTCATGGATTCTGAACTGAAGATACAAGACTATTGGAGAGGGATGGTTAAAAACAAGTGCAAAAAGAAGAGACTAATTATCTCTGACAGTAGCTAAGAGCCCAGACTTTCTGATGTTCATGCCTAGAGTTTAATCTCAGCCCCACCACTTTCTTTGACCATGGGAAATCTATCTTATCTTCTTTAAATCTCAGTGCCCTAATCTGTAAAAGATGAATAATGTTAATTCCAACTCCTAATGTTACTGTGAATGAGACAAGGAAAGTCATCACCATAGGACCTTATTCAGAGTAAGTGTTTCTATGAGTAGTAGATGTTAGTATGGAACTAGGCTGGTTTGGGGACCTTTCTTCAAATTCCGGAGTCAACATTTTGGGTGGCTTTACACCCTTGTGTGTTACATAGCTAAATGTTGTAATCACTATTGCTCTACTTGAGTTCATAATAAGGTTAACTGTATTTTGTCTAACAAGTTAATAATGACAAAAAGGAAAGCTGCTTAGGAAAAAAGTCTCATCTGAAGATCTAGGAAGTCGGCCAGGGTCTGTAGAATTGTGTTAGGCTTTATGCTGGGTGGCTAAGAGAATCTTTACAGCTGGTTTACAGAATTCATTGGATGCACAATGATGACCTTGACGATTATCACCTCATATTTTCCTCCTCTTTTAAAGGGCAATGACCCAACTAATTTATAGCCCTGATTCTAGGACACTGAGAAGGAAGAACATTTCTTCAGTTTCTATCTGGCATCTGGTACCAATGCTGCTTAAGGGATACTTAAGAAATCTCCTGGGTTGCAATGGGGCTGCCTGTTTTTTTGCATTGTCTTTGTCACACTAGTATATGCCCAGAAGAAAAAGGATAGTAGGAGATAGACGTGCAGACTGTTTAAGTTTTAGAAGGTCAATAAATGATGCTTTTCCTTCCTGCCTAAGTTTGGAATTTAGGACCAATTAAGAAACAGATAGGAGGCAGGCAGTTGGAGATCAAAATATTAGCTTTGCAAAGAGTAAAAGCTGAACTGGAGCATGTGGCATTAGCTCTGTATCCATGTGGGCTTTCTGGTACTTCAGCTCTGAAGGAGACAAACATACTCATGAGCCAGGGACAGAGTTGGACCATCATGAAGCCATAACTGCATGGTGAAGAGCAGATGGGGACTTGTGAGCTCTGCACACAGGCAGATACAGCAAGAGAAATGTGGAAGGGGTGGAGTAAGCCTTTCCCTGCAGTGTCCACATCTCTCACCACTTATATCAGCACCCGCTTCCTGCTGGGAAGTGCTGAGTGAAGGGCTGCCTTATCCCTCAGTCAGGGGTTTACACTTTTCCTGTCATGCTCCCCTTCAGTGGTCCAGTGAATGACTCTTCTCTTCTTTCTAGGACTCGTGTTTAAATATATAAAATAAAGTACATAGACTTGCAAAGGAAATTAATTATATTAAGATACAGTTATCATTTTTTTTTTTAGAATTTGAGATATAGTGATATTTGTGTTGCTTTGTTAACACATTAATAATAAGATCTAGCAGCAGGCCTAATAATAGCCAAAATTTCAAAGTAGCCATGGATGTTAGTGATATTTTGAAATATCCGCAACCACTGGAATAAGATATGAAAACATATCTGATTTCTGTTGTTGACATATACTGCTAAATATGACTCTAGTTTGTTATCCATAATACTAAATGTTAAATTTTGGTTAGAGGTTAGTGCAAATACAGGTGAAATTTTTTTCCTCTAATCCAAGTACATAAACATCCTTTGTGTTTATGGACACTGTAAGATCCCCTTGAAATCAGTAGTTCTCAAACTTGAGCATGCATCAGAGGGCTTGTTAAAATACAGATTTTTAGGCCTCACCCCCAGAGTTTTGGAGTCAGGAGATCTGGGTTGGAGCTTGAGCATTTGCATTTCCTACAAGGCTCAGATAATGGTGATGCTGCTGGTCCAGAAATCCCACCTTGAGAACATTGTTCTAGATGAAAGCCTTCACATAGAAACACACAGAGTGAGGGAATTGTTCTCTGTGGAAACTGACAAGTCTTTGCATCTCAGGGGTTCCCATCTGGTTTTCAGACAGCAGATAGAATCCAGGTGGATATTAATAACATTATTGTCACACATTTTCTACTTGAAGAGCCAGCTCAAATCTCACTGCATGCACAAAGCTTCCCTAATAACCCCATGTCAAAGGGACATTTTCTACCTCTAAACTACTCTAAAACTGTAGTTTTCTTCTATACCAGGCCCTTGGGAATATGTGGTGTTGTCTGCACCATCTTCCTTTAGTTTATTCCAGTAGTTCATTACACTTTCCCTTAACTAGATTTTATGCTGTATGGAGAATTGATCTATAGTTAGTATTAAACTAACACCCTCCACGCTGCCTTTTGCCTGGACAGTGTTGGGGTTCTTTATTGATTACACCATCTTGTGAGCCTGCAGCTAGGTTCAACCAGTCAACCATACTGGGGTTAATTTTTGCTTAAACAAACAAAAAAAAAAAGTAGAGTTAAATCTTGTTAAGATGTTTATGTTGCAGGTGACAGAAAACTTATTTAAAACTGACTTAAATTTAAAATGGGATTCAATGGTTCAAATATATGTATGCCTTCTGGTGCAATTTGATGCGGATATTCCTGGTGCCATCAGGACTCTGTTTCCCTATGCTTCACTTTTACGTATTTTTGCCCTCTTTGTTCATTCAATTTTGTCCTTAGGATAAAATCCCATTATAATAAGAGAAATGGCCATGCTAGTTCTAGAACTCACACCTGAACTCCACGCTACCAGGGGAAAAATGGCAGCCTCCTCTTGTAGCTCTTTCTAAAGTATGTGGAAATTTGCCTCCCAGAAACCTCTAGCAGATACCTTTTCATATCTCATTTGTCCAAATTGGGTCACATCCTCACAAGTAGTTCAACTCTTCTATTCTTCCATAGATGGGGTGGATGTAATGCCCAAAAGAAATCAGCCTGCTGTTACCAAGGAGAAGGGGGAAATTCATGGATTTTGGAAAATCAAAAATAGCAAATATCCTCTACAATAGTTTTCTAGTTTTATCTTTTATTTTAAGCTAGCAGATAACAAGGACTCAAAGAGCTAGGCGATCCCAAAGGAAAGTACATTGACGAAGCACATTGCTTTAAATAGGTATGGACCTAAACTATAAAATAATCTGTAGTCCCAGGAATGGAGACTTACCCATTGAAGTCACAAGACTTAGTATTGAGTGTACTTTTAGTCAGTGGTAGCTAAGGGATTTTTCATGTAGATCACTCTGGACCAGAGTCCTTTTATCTTTGAAGTGAGCAACTGACAATGGAGTATGTCTAAAGTTTTAGCTGCTTTTAATCTAATCTATTCTTGTGTGAGTGTATGTGTCTTTATTGTGTGTGTGTGTGGGCGCGTGCGAGCACGTGAGCGCGCGTGCTGGAGAGGAGGGCCACTTTGTGTTGTTTTTTATTACTGGAACCATGACAATTCTCTCCTATCCTTTATGATGAGCCATCGGTGTTTAGCCAAGGAATGATTAAGGCATTTGCCTTTGCCGCTCTGTTTCCTTAATTGTATTATTATCCTACATTTGGAGATATACCTTTCAACTCTTCCCAGTTGTTCAGCGCTCACCTTCTTTCTAATACCCCTTTCTTTCTCTAGGTCGTGATGATTCTGAAATTTATTCACACTAAAGTGTAGAGAATTAGCCACCATTAGAAATGCCAACTTTCCCAAGTGTATAAGAAAATAGTAACTCAAAAGACTGGCCTTTTAATGTGGTATAACAGAAGAACATAGGGTGTGAAGCAAACCTAGCAGAAAATACTGGCTCCACTATTGATTAATTGTGTGATTGGGTAAGTGACTTGGCCTTTCTGAGCCCAAGTTCCTTTGTTGTAGGATGAAGATGATAGTACCTCCATGCAGGGTTCTTTAAGAAGGTATGTGAGATGGGCCATGAATAGTGTTTGGCTCACAGAAGTGACTAAATCTATTTTAGTTCCCTTTGCTAGTGGCGGAAATTCAGATATTACTCAGCAGTTATGGCTAGCAATTTCTGGGATAATAGGTTTCGTTAGCTAGCCCCTTTAGAGTCATTCCCAGTAATTTACTTAACATATGTATGAGTACACATTGAACTAATCCTACATCTAGTATCCAACTCTAACTCTGTGTCCAAGCAAAATTTGTTCCTTAAACAACCAGTTTTTTCATTCTCAAGTACTATTACGTAACTCCAACTGATTTATCTCAAATATTTGAAGCCTATTTTAAACTTTGACATGAATCCTGATGAGGTTAGGGTTACGATTTTAGTGTGGGAATTTAGCCAACTTCCACATTCGTACAAGCAATAACCTCTGCTATTTCCTCACTTACATGGATGGCCTCATCTGTCTCTCTCCATCTTGTATTCTTTAACTCCCCTGCCCTTTTCTGAATCAAATTTATCTGAGGAAGGACATTACCCTCACTCATTATCATTAATTTGAAATTGTATTAGTGACTCCTTCCAAATGAAGAGCAAGGGTCAGTGTTCTCCTGAATGGCCACTAGGAAAGATATTAACTAGATTGACCACAGCGGAATCCCTCTTATTTTTTTCCTTTCAGTTTGGTCCCCTTTGAATATAACCTTGGAGCTTGCCTATATCTCCTTGACTTGTTAATAAGAATGTCATGTAAAATGAAATCAGAATCAAAACCTTAGTTGAATTCCAGGTAGATTACAACTACTGCTTTCCTCTTATCACCCTCATATGTCACTCCAGCACAGTAGGAAATGAGATTGGTCTGGTCAATCTGATCTTTAGAAAGAGGTTGTGGTTGCAATTCAGAATCTTGCTTTCTCATAGAAGGCTGCAAATTGATAATTTGATTATTTTTAAGTACCTTTTCAGGTCTTGAAGTAAGATACAGAGCTTGGAGACACTAAGGATAATTATTTTTCTCTTTATTAAATTTTGGCTACTCATTTGTGTTTGCTGGCCTTCAGATTTTTTTGTTGTTCTTTTTTCCTCTGTACTCTACAAAGTTTTATAACAAAGTGGAAAACTCAGTTATTCACGGATATCCCTGTTTCGAATGTATACATACCAAAGAGTTACAAGTTATGTCAGCTCTACCTTTTCCGTGTCTTTCAAAGTGTTCCCATCTTTCAAATTTTAATGCCTTACTTTAGGCTTTTGCCATCTCTCACCTGACATTTTATAGCTTGATAATTGATCTTCCTGCCATAAAATTTTCCTCAATTCAGTCCATCCTCCATACTTTAGACAAAAAACAAAAACAAACAAAAAATAAAATTCCCAAACAAAAAAGCCAAACGTAAAAAACCAACAAAAACAACAAGGAAGCAAATCTAGTTATATCATGATCATGTTGCAAGGTATCCATTGCCCCACCCACCCACTCACCCACCCACCCAGTGGTTGTAGTGAAAAGTGCAAACTTCCTAGCATGGCAGATAATACACTTCAGGATCTAATTCTGTGGCTTCATCTTATACCATCACTCCCCGGCATCATACATTTGAATCAAACCAATTTTCTTTCTATTCACAAAGATATAATAATATCACAGATATTTTTGTCAAGTTCCTTAAAAGGGTGGGGTTGTTATTCTGTTTACCTCTGTTCCTCTATACTTTCTCCAATTCCTGGGGAATAATAGACCCATGATAACTGATCAGAGGATGAATAACTCAAGCTAGGCAATTTATGTTATCAGGTCCAACTTGATAAATACATTCATTGAGCGCTTTAAGGAGTACTCAAGAAGAGTGGTCTCTGTTATAGATTGGCTTTCTATCTCTCATAACTGTGCAATTATTTGATTCATTTTAGCTTGGCAGGACTGAGAGATGGTGGAGGAGACAGTTGTGTGGGGTGAGTGGGAAGGTATAAATTTCATTGGCTTCACAATTTCGCTTTAGGTCCATCAAAGGACTTAGGAGTCACCATGTCTATTCACAGAAAGTAACATTTAATGAAGAAAAATATAGGCAAGTGAGTTAGAATAGGGGTTGAAGATGGCTTTATTTTTTCTGTCCACCAATTTAGGAAAGGCCAGACTGAGATCTACTATAGCTACAAGGGCCTGAACTAGCCCAATTTGTCACCATCAAGGTAAGTTTACTCTTACTGCAGGTGGTATTCCTTCCTAGGCTGTTGTGGTAGTTCAGGATACAGAGCCATCAAGACACAGTTGACTGTGAGAGTACTTACTACCCACTGGACAACTCAGACTTGTACAGACACAGATGGAAACTAGTAAAGCGGGTGCACGCCCATGTTGGTACGAAAGCAGCTTAGCCCCACTACTTAATGAGTGTGATCTTATTTTATATTACTTTGTTATCCCTTGCATAATTCAACAGGGTTATAGTTTTGATATAATGAAAACAAAGGTTGCTATGAAGGCAATAAAAATGGAATCCCTTTTAGAGCTGGAAGAAGAGTACTTTGTAGATTGCCATGGGCCTAGAGTCAGGCCATCTCTTCATTGAACCTCTTCTTCTACACTTCTTTCAGAGGCTCAGTGAGGTGAGACCCACTGCTTCTCTTTTCTACTTCTGTGTGAAGAGACAACTTAGAGGCAAGCGTGTTTGGAGGGGAACTCACAGTGGGGCTGTGAACACAAAGGGGTGGCTTTGGACTTTTTTGTCTACAGCTTAGTCCCTCTTATTCTGTTCTCCTTAGAGACAGCACACAACTGCTTTTTACTCTCTGTGCAATCCTACTGGGTGTACTTGAAGACCTTTGTTCAACTACCCTTAACTCTTCCAGATGGCTTAATTAACCCTCTCTTTAATCTTCCCCTCATGGGTCCCCGTCCAACCCTTTAGTCACTGCAGTTCAGGCTTCTCTGGATCCTCGCCAAATAGCTCTGCAACAAGATGGCTCAAAAAACCAGGGCTTTCCCCCTTGGTCATGGGCCTCCTGACATCTCAGTGAGAGAAAGAAAAGAACAAGAAAAAAAAGCAAACAAAGACATTCAGGCAGCAGCCACTCAGGGCAACAGCTGCCTGGTGAGCACCTGATCCCTCATGACACTCCCGTGGCATAGCTTAGCTATTAGGCTGACTGGGATTTTGTCCAGAGCTCTCCCCAGGTGAAAAGTAAGGCCTGCTTCAAGCTGAGGAGGTACCATTAAGTCATTTTCTTATTGCCTTTCAGATCAGCTTTGAACTATAAATAAGCCCAGTGCCCAGGAGTAGCCACAATGCTTGCTGTAAGGTTATTTGCATCGCTGTCTCTATCTGAATTCCCCTTATGCCAACCCTCCCTTTTAGAAACCCCACAAGGTTGGCAGGTCCACCACTCCTGCTGCCAATGTCAGTGCATTAGCACTTAGCTTAAGCGAACACGTATGCCAGGCAGGCTCACAGCTTCTTCCTCCCCTCTTTCCTAATGGAAACACTTCAGATAAAGAACGACACCACTAATATATTGCATATACTTACTGTATTGATCCTGTTTTAGACTATTAGCCCTGATAACAGTAACTAAATGAGCTAAGATGTTGTAGAGTGACCAGTAGAGGCGTATAATGGCGATGACAACAATGAAGATGATGATAAAATAATAATAGTAGTAGTGGTAGTAATAATAACAACTTAGTGTTCATGGAGAGCCCACAACTGTTGTTCAGGCATCAGGACAGTGCATTTTCTAGTATGCATTGTAATGTGTTGTTTCTAATCTTCACAATAACCATGAGAGTATTTTTCTCAGAAAAAACTGCAGAAAAAGAGGCTTAGAGCAGTGAAATGTCTCAGCCCAAGGCCCATGGTGGGCAAATAAAGCAGTTTGTCTGACCCCAATGTCAAGTGGCCTTTCTGCTCTTTGCAAGCTATCCCAATGTTTAACTTCCTACGACAAGGAAAGCCAGAAGAGTTTAATTTTTAAGTTAGTTCAAAAAATGTTACAGTAGTCTCATGTCTTTTAAAATTTCATTGGAAAGCCTTAGAGACAATAAATTTTTAAATGTGAGATAGCATACTAGAAGTTAAGACCACCTTTTTCAGTAGATTAAGGTGGTTTTTTTCCCCACGTTCATGACAGGCTAAAAATAGAACATTTAATATTCTCTCAGCTCCATTGTCAAAGGTATTTACTCTTCACTCATCTCCTTCCTTATAAGCTCTAGAAGTGTCACTGGGAATATAAAAAAAGGCAACATTCCAAAATTTTATATGAGTTAAAAAACTCAAATCCTCTCTTTCACTGTGGAAAAAATACTGAATTAGTTTTTCAGTTTCTTTGACTTTATGGACCAGGAGAATTTTTTTTTTGGGGGGTGGTGGTGGTGGGTGGGTGGGGGGTTAAAACCAAAAGAGAAGGAAGACCTTGCAAGCTTTACTATGATCTACGTGAACTTGAGAAAATTGTCATCTATATTCTGACCAAGGCAGAATAAACCTGAATATGACAAGAGCAGTTTATTAACCCAGTTACTTATCCAAAATGTAGTAATCAATACCCTTGGATATCCATTGGATAACTTTGCATTTTACCACCTTGGTTCACCAGAAATATTATTAGACTTACTAATCTCCAAGCCTTGCTAGAATTCCCAGTTTCTAGTGAAGTCAGAGAACCTAAACAATATCATATCTGAAGAGGAAAGTAAGAAGAGTGTCTCTAAAGGTAGTTCATAAAAATAAGACTGCTGTGCTTGCTTCGGCAGCACTAAAAAATAAGACTGCTGACCGTGAGATTACTCATTTGATTTTGTAATTGGAAATATCAGTATTTGAAATCCAACACAGTGGTCCCAAAAGGGAATTACTAAGACTTATTAAATACTTTCATTAATTGCTTACTGTGTGCCAGGTATTCTTCTAAGTGCTTCACATGTATTTGTTTCTATTGAATACTAAGAATAACTCTATGAATTAGGTATATGAGTATTAACATCCCTATTTTGTATATAATGAAACTGAGTCATAGAAGAGATAAATCACTCATTCAAAGTGAACTCGTTGAGGAAAGATCAAGCTATGATTTGAACTGAGGTACTTTGGTTCTAAATTCTCCACTGGTAACACCCTTCCATATATCTAGGAGCCAGAGTATGAGTTCAGGTTATTGGAGATGTCTCAGGTCTGGTGGAGTGCAGGTATTGAGCTAACTCCAGTCTTCCTCCTTGTGTGGCAGGAAGATACCTTATCTCAGCTTTAAACCCTGTGCTCTGTGAAACTCTTGACATCTTTCCATGGGATCATTTGCCTGGCCAATTGGGCAGAGCCATTCTAACACTACTCAGAGTCCAGAATGATGGAACATCCTAAAATTCATTGTTTTCTCAAATCTCTCCCTTTTGATAGAATTTAATGTGATTAAAGTTCATTGACTTACTTAAGCCTGATTGAGAGAAAACTGAATCCTACAGTTGCAAATGCTGGCAACGGACTTCCCAAAAGCACTGAGCAGTTCTTCCTAGAAGAATGGGCCATCCTCAATGCCCTTTTGCCTTTACATAATCATATTAGAACACTGAAAAATCCTGGCAGCAGGTAATACTCTTTAAATATGAGGTGACCTGATCGTAGCACATTATGTTCCCTTCCTCGAGTCACCTGCTCCTGCATCAAGTCACTAGCAGCAATCGTTTTCAAAAAAGAACTTCTAATTTTTTCCTTCACTAATCAAAAAGGAACCATCCAATGACCTTCTGCCTATTTAGCCTTTGACAACAATCTTATTAACGTTCTTTTTGAAGCTTTTGTGAACTGTTTCTTCTAAACAGCTATCAAAGTTGGATCCATCTCACCTTTGAATGAGGAAGACTTACCCATGACCCTCTCACACTATAGTATATTGCAAAGAGAACCCACAAAGAAATTACAAGAAGGCTGAACCATATCTGTGGAGCCTTGATAGCCATAGATGAAAAGGGCCAGAGATACAGACTATCATTTATAATTTAGCAGCATTATTTTATTATGGTCACCTCTGTTCTCCTAGGTTTGTTTCACATCCTCCTTGGCATTTTAAACAAAACAACGTTTTCTTCCAATTCTCCTTCTGTTTTGCACCAGCTCCTGTTATGTCTTGTCACATCAAGTCATGTTTGATGTGACATGACATGGACTGCTCTGTCCTCCAATCAATGGAGGAATGAAGAATAGCCCTGGTGTGTCTTTGTTGCAAAACTAAGATCCAGGGCTGCTGACTGCTTTTTGACACCCCCACAATTCTTTTGGGAAACAGCTAGGATAAGGATGGGAGTACCTTCATAAAATGAAATGTTGTTTTCATTTTCCCTGCTACTATTACCTATTCAGGGAAGCTGTAGGTGAAATACTTTTCAAGTGGACATTCTCTAACTGGATAACTATATTTTATCCATCTAGGACTGTCTACAAAATTTATAGGTCCCAGTGTAAAATAAAAATGTGCAGTCCCTTGTTCAAAATTAAGAATTTCAATTTCGGGATGGTGACATCAGAGAATTTAATCAAATGTGGAGCTCTTCTAAGTGCCAGACCCTGTGTGACATGAGGTACATGCCTTATACACAGACGACTCTTGGTCTTGGAATCACATGCAGGGGTTTTCCTGTCTTTAGAAAGTGTACCTTGCAGGATGGTGCACATTTCTGATGATGGCCTACCGTGCTAGACACAAGAGTGAGAAGAGGAATGTCATTATAACTGCATTCAGGGATATTTCAATCCGTGCTGATTGCTACTTCTCCTTTAAGCACAGCGATTTGCTGCACAGATTCTGCAGTAGGAGGAATGACACCCACTGCTATTTCCGACCTCTGGCTACCTCCCTCTCCTCCTGGCAATAGTTCTTTAATTCCTCTTTTCTGTTTTGGTTTGATTCATAATACTTTGGGCAAAGATTACATCCTTTACATTTTTACATTACGGCTTTTATTCTAAAAGAAATCGACCTTATTTTGTTTTGTTAGATTGATCCTCTGCAAAATGGCAACAGTATATTGCATCATTAATTGGTGCAATTATGGACTGAAAAAAGTGACCCCTTTCCTTTGAGCTTTAAGGTGTGTGTGTGTGTGTGCCTGAGTGTGTGTATGTGTGTGTTTACACTTATGTCTACATCCAAACACATTTTGCAAACAGGAAATGAACTAGAACAAGTGTTTTTGGTATATAAATACATGAGTCTGAAGTTTGTTGAAATCTCTAAAAGTGCAGTGTGCATAAACAGGGGGAAAAGGGAACAAAAGAGATCTTTTAGACCAAAGATTTTCCTTTTCAAACCAGTTGGCATTATAGATGCAAATCTGTTTTAAAATAAGTTAAATTATTTTAATGTCCTAAAAAAAAATCCAGTCCATGAATAAGATCCTGGGTCCTCTTGGAAATGACAACATTTTAATTCTAGCTGGCACTAGAGCCCTGCTCTGAGGTGCCTTTGATGCAGCAACCCTGCCTTCGGAGATCTGAAAAAGAAATTACCCAATTAAGATGTAATGGCCCTCCAGCCTTCCCAGGCTGTGAATGAGAGGAGGCATATTTACAATCACAGCGCGCCATAAAATTTTATCCAGTTGATTCAAATCAGCAGGGCTAAATGAGCCAGCACGGTGCTGATGCGGAACAACACGTGTGTACACGCAGATGAGGGTGGTGGGATATATGACCAGAGGGCCAGCCTGTCAGGGGGATTTGGGAAGATGTTTGCTGGACATGGGGTTGGGGTGAAGAGGTAATGGGATATAATAGTGATGTAGAGTTTACTCAAGATGATGATTATCTGTTTCAAAAAAGATGCCACTGATCAAAATCTATTTTTTTTCCCAAAAAAAAAGGGGGCATCATGTAGGCAGCAGAGGTATTTTTACAAATTTTCTAGTAATATTAACATATACTCATTTTTAAAGGTTCATAACGTTTTGAGTGGTTCTAAGATGACTTGGTTTTAATCACTTTGTAATATTCCCATGCTTCCCTAGAAAATTTCATTTTTTTCATATCATGAACATGATTTATGTTTAGGAAGCTGAAGGGGTAGATTTGCCCCTCTAAGCAGACTCTTTCCTTTCTCCAAAGGTAAGGGTTGATATGGGAAGATGGTCTAATTACTCCTCAGAATCTCTTTTTCTCATTCTTGTCTGTCTTCCTCTTTTTTCTTAACAAATCAGGAAATGGTGAATAGAAACAACTCCAAGGCTGTAAAAAGTGCCGTTCAGTGTTTGGCTTTTGAAGAGAATAGGAACACCGTTTCATGTGAATGCAGTACATTCAATAATCCAAGCCTGCACTATCGCCTTCCATGCACTGTTTGGAAGGAGGAAGGTCTCACTCCACTGAGACAAATAAAAGCAATAGCATCTGAAAGAGGGACAGAGAAGTTTGGCCAGATGATTGTGTCCCACGGAAGCATAGTGAGTGTGTGTGTGCATAAATATGAGTGTGTGAGTGAGAGGGGGAGTGTCTGAGTGACTGTGTGTGAGAGTGTGAGAGAGTGAGAGTGTGAGAGAGTGTGAGTGTGTGTGTGTGTGTGTGTGTGTGTGTGTGTGTATAGAAGAGGGGAGGAAGAAGAATGTGAGAGAGAAGAAAAGGGCATGCTCGCCACAGAAGTTGCTGTTCTAAACACTCTGAAGGACTTCCGACTTTTCTGTAAGCCTGTTGATGTTTTCCCAGTCTGCATTTTAAAATTAAGATTCTCTAAACTTCTGTTGTCCAGTACAGTGCACAATAGCCACACTCACAGCATGTGGCTATTGAGCACTTGAAATATGGTAGTCCAAATGGAGATGTGCTCTTCAGTTTAAAATACGCACTGCATACATATGTATATTTTTTGATCCTAGTGATAACCACCCCAAAACTTCTCACTTGATTAGCCCAGTCCAGGAAGATATGACACGTTCCAGAAAGGACGATATGTGACTGTCAGTGTCTCCCTGTCCTGTAATCCTGCAAAGGAAATATATCTATAAGGCACTTTCCCCCGGCAGCTCTCTCATCTTTCCTAAAATATGGGTGAGGGACTGGCTCTGTGATTGAGCACAAAATGAGAGCTGCTCTTTCACGCCATCTTCCAAGCAGGTGGTATTATGTGCCAGGCTATTTGTACAATGAGTCCAGAACCGAGAGAGAGAGAGAGAGAGAGAGAGAGAGAGAGAGAGAGAGAGAGAGAGAGAAAGAGAGAGAGAGAGAGAGAGAATCTTTCTCCCGGAGCATACAGAGCAGAAAAAGACATTTGGTGTTAGCAGTAGTTCATTATCTAAATCCTTTGTAATTATTCTAAAGCTATCATTAAAGATAAAAAGTGATTATAATATTAATAGTATCTTCTTGTATTTGTGTAGCTCTTTATAATTTAAACAGCATATCCTCAGCTATCATCTGATCTCTTATGATGACTCCCCTGATTTAGATGGTTTTATTCCCATTTGAAAAGGAGGAGCCGAAGCTACGCGAGCTACTGAAAATCACTGAGTTAGCAGCAAGCCATGAGTAGAACTCCAGTCTAGAAACTGATTCTGATAGTATTTCCCCCTCAGTTCTTCTTATGGCTTGGCTGCTCTTGCTTAAATGTACTTTAAGGTGTTCTCTCTAAACTCTGTAAGATTCATAAGATAAGAACGAGTATGTTCTTGGTTAGTGACAAGTGGGGCACAAAGATCATTAAAGCCACTTGTCCTAGCCTATGTCACTGACATCAGTTAGTTTCATCCAGGATTGCAGTTGATGATATAGATTTGATCACCAGAATGGACTAACTGAAAGAACTGAGGTTCAGAACAATAGTCCTCAAACAGCAAGCATTAGAATCACCTAGACAAATTGTTAAAGTACAGATTACTGGGCCCTATCTCAGAGTTTCTGGTTCTATAGCTCTGGCTGGGCCATAATTTGCATTTCTAACTAGTTCCTAAGTAATGCTGATGCTACTGGCACAGGGACTACAATGACACAGCCCCTGCTGTAGGGTGTTAACTCCATGGCAGAAATTCAGGAGGACAGGGGACAGATCATTTTAATGACAGGATGGAGTCAATGAATATGTATAAAAGCTGAGCTACTTATTCTTTGAGGACTTTTTGGGACCAGGACACCTTACATTAAGGAATTTCTGGGATATAGACAATTAGGAAACTGGGTCAAGAGGCAGCAGGCTGTAGATGACAGTAGAAGACAGAAAGAGAGACAGAGGGAGATAGAGATGGAGACAGAGACAGAGAAATGGAGAGGAGAGATAGAGACCAAGAAAGATTCACAGAGATAGACTGATTGATTTAAAATGAAGAACCTTTGATAGTCAACTTACTAGAAAAGAAGAACAAGTCAATACCACAGTTTCCTGTTGCACACATATTAAGAATAGTCAAACAATAAATGTTTATTTATTAAATAGCTATTTAAATATTTTCTGTATTTCCCCTATGAAGGGAAATGATCATTTATCACTCTGGTTGAAGTCACTTAAAATGTCTAAACACACAGTTATCCAAATTGGTAGCGTGGGCAGAATCTCTTGCCTTTCCAATTGTGATCAAGTGGTAGGACTTCAAAATAGTCTCTTACATAAAATTCTGAAAGGGAATTACCATTCAAGGAATGCAATTAAATAGAGATCTATTTCCTATGACAAAACTTTTAAGTAAATAAAGTAGATAACCCCACTGTTTCTGCCCCCACCCCAGAGTGAGGCAGAGAACAAAGTTTTTCATTCTTTTGAAATGTCCTATATTCATTTTGCCTCACACTCTCTCATTTATTTTGTCTATGTACTTCTCAGTTATAAAATAAAAAAAAAATAGAAAATACATGTGGAATGACAAATATTATATAGTAATTGTCAAAAATTAAATTACCCAAAGTATATTAACAAAAAACGCTTGCTTTAAGAAAATCACACTCTTATTTCAAATATGGGGACAAATGAAATATTCAGACAAATAATTTTTGAGGCATTAAGTTGTTCATAATGACAGAGTGGAATGGTTGGATAATTATAAAGCAGTGTGTCAGTTTGGAGAGCAATTTTCCATTTAACAGAACAAGAAGCTGTTTTTTCATGAACTGCTTTCTGATTTGGTGGTTTAGACAAGGAAGTAAAGTGGTGTCTAGCTCCTGATTGTCACAAATACATACCTGATGAATACACGTTGCCCACACTTGCACGGTCTCAGCACAATTTTGGAGTGGGTCTCCTTTTTGCCCGGCTAGGTTAAAAGTTGGAAAAAGTACAGCCATAGAAAGCTACGGCTAGCACATTTTTTTTTATAGGTAAAATTTATAGAGTAATGTATCTACTTTTAGCATGACTATTGTTAAACCTGGAGATCAAGCAAAGTGACACTGAGTATATTGCTTTATCAATTGGATTCGCTCAAGTGAAAAATGCTGATCAGGCCATGTCTATCCCTTGGGTGCAAAAACCCTACTTCAACTCTTGAATGGTCGATACATAAAAGTCAAATTCATTATAATTTGTAGCTTTTTTTTTTTCTTGAAGAAGCACACAGTTCTCAGTACATCAATATCAACTCTTAAATCCAGATCGGATGGAGAGGGTACAGCACAGTAATTCAATCTCTTTACACTTAATATGGTCAGGAAGGGAGAATGAAAACAGCCTCTTGTAAAATGATGGAAAAAACAGGATGCAATCACTCTGATGGAGCGGTGCAAAGGAGTCATTTTACACCATCCGTTACCAGGGCAACAAAATACAGTGAGTCCTATACATCTAATAGGTGACATTTTAGCCAAGAAATTGCTTCTTTGGTATTTTTTCTGTCTATGAAAAACAATGTTACTAGCGTTTTCACTTGTCATGTACTATAGGGCGACATATTCCTGCTGACAGACCCATAATGGAAAAATCGAGCAGTTAAATAGTATTACAGTCTAACTTTTTGGATACATGTTAATATGCTCTTTAAAGAGATTTCAGACATTTTCAAACACCCTGGAGATTTGAGGGACTGGAAATCTCGGTATGCATCTATTCATTTAACTTGGTTTTTAGATAAAGAGAAAGTACTTAACCGTGTTTCCATAATGTGGCATAAAGCCCTAAATATACTTTTCAAAAAGTAATTAATGTAATTGTTTTATGTCATAAGGCCCACTGGCTTGCAAATGTAACATTGTGTCATGCCCACAGTCCTTTCTTAAGGAAAAAGAAAAGTTAGAAAATGATACTTTCATACAGACCATCTTTTCTATTCAGCTTATGCCCCAAGTAATTTAGCACTGAAAAAGTAGGAAATGGGGAAGTTAATTTCCTCAAGAAGACCACAGCTTTTTTACAGAGGAGATTTCCAGTCAAGATTGTGGAGTAGATAAATGCTGTGTTTGCTTCCTCTCATGACTACATCAAAATTACAACTGAACTACAGGAAACCATCATTGAGAATCATCTGAAGTCCAGCTGAACCAAAGCCCTACTACTAAAGACATACAGAAGAAGCCACCTCAAGACTGGCAGGAGGGGCAGAGATGCAGAACAGGCAGGTCCCACACCCATGTGTCATCATTAAGTATCAGGAGGGATATCTCGACTGCAGAGGACGAGTGAGGGGTACCAGCCCCACAATATGCTCCCCAGCCCAGGATTCCAGTGCTAGTGAGAGAAGTCCCTATAACTTCTAGCTATGAAAATCAGTGTAGATTGTGACTGAGTGAGATGAAAGGTGGCTGGAGTCCTAAGCATTCCACTTAAAGGACTAGTGTATGGACTTGCTCACTGATGGACTCACTCACTCTGAGTTCCAGCACTGGGGCAGCAGCTCCAAAGGCACCAAAAACAATCAGAGAGGAATTGAATTGTCTGGCTCCAGGGTGAGGGCTGGAGGGGCAGCTTTCTTCCAAAAGGAGGAGCTGGAGGAAGCCATTGTTTCTTTGTTGACCCTTACCCCTTCCCACAATGCAAACACAGGTAACTGCCATTATATCTGAATCTCCATCAACCTGGCTAAAACCATTCATTACTGCCCTGGGTGATTCCCAGAAATGCTTCCCCACCCAACTTTAGGACACACCCAAACTGCTTCCAGTGGCTTTTTCATACAAACAGCCTGTCTTGGCTCATGCTGCAGACTTTCTTAAAATCTCTCAAAGGTTCACAAAACCCAAACAAGCAGCATCTGGCTTTGGTGTGCCCTGTGCTTCTTGCTGAGCAGCCCTAAGCCTGGCACTAGACACAGCCAGTCTCAGTTTATGGCTGGTCCTTTTGAGGCACCTCCAAGTTCAGCACAGGTGGTGGCCATCTTTGGATTGCTTTGTGGTTTATGTCAGGTGACCCTGGGAAGGGTACAGGCTGTGGCTGAAGCTGGCTTGTGGTGGGGCCTCTCTCAGGAGGCCCTAGGAACTGGCATGTCCAGAGGCCAACTTTGGACTGGGTCACAGTATCACCCAGCCACTTCCAAGGATGACACACACAAAGAGCAGACTAGGCAGGCATCAGAGCTCTGCTAAAGTGAATCCTGCTTCACAGGGTCAGCTTCTGCACAATAGCTCCTCCACTATAGTTACAGCCAGTCCTCACAACCAATCAGCTCGAGGGTCAATTCCTCCCATTGATGTGGAAACAGCAACCAAGCTCAACTACAACGGGAGGGAACACACCACCCACACAAGGGACACACCTGGAACATTCAACTCTGTTGACCAGGAAAACTGCACCACTGGGTCCCACAGGACATCTACTACATAAGGCCACTCTAATAAGACCAAGAGGCATAGCAGCCCTACCTAATACATAGACAAACACAAGGAGGCAGCCAAAATGGGGAGACAAAGACACATGTCTCAAATAAAAGAACAAAATAAAGCTCCAGAAAAAGAACTAAGTAAAATAGAGACAAGCAATCTACCAGACACAGAGTTCAAAACACTGGTTATTAGGGTGTTCAGTGACCTTAGGGAGAACTTCAACAAAGAGATAGGAAACATAAAAACAGAGATAGAAAACATAAAAAAGAACCAGTCAGAAATAAAAAAAATACAAAAACTGAAATGCAGAATACATTAGAGGGAATCAACAGTAGATTAGATGAAGCAGAGGATCAAATCAACATTTTAGAAAATTAGGTAGCGGAAAACACCCAAACAGAACAGCAAAATGAAAAAAAATTAATAAATAAGTCAAAAATAAATGATAGTTTAAGGGGCCTCTGGGACAATGTTAAGTGTACCAATATTTGCATCATAGGAGTACCAGAATGGGAAGAGAAACAGCAAGGAATTGAAAACCTATTTAAAGAAATAATGATGGAAAACTTCCCTAAGCTGACGAAGGAAATAAACCTCCAAGCTCAGGAAGTGCAGAGCCCCAAACAAGATGAACCTAAAGAGTTCCACACGAAGACACATCATAATTCAAATACCAAAGGTTAAAGATAAAGCGAGAATCTTAAAAGCAGCAAGAAAAAAGTAATTACCTACAAGGGAGCTCCCATAAGACTGTCAGCTGATTTCTCAACAAAACCTTTACAGGCCAGAAGAGATAGACAGGAAATATTCAAAGTGATGAAACACAAGGATCTAAAACCAAGATTACTCCACCCAGCAAAGCTATCATTTAGAATCGAAGGACAGATAAAGAGCTTCCCAGACAAGGAAAAATCTAAAGGAGTTCATTACCACCAAACCGGTATTATAAGGAATCTTAGAGGGTCTTCTTTAAGATGAAAAAATATATCCATATATAATAAAATGGCAATAACTACCATTTACTTTCAATGTAAATGGATTAAATGCTCCAATGAGAAGATAGGGTGGCTGAATGGATAAGAAAACAAGATTCTTACAAATCCTGCCTGCAAGAGACTCATTTCAGATTGAAAGACACATAGACTGAAAGTAGAGTGATGGAAAAAGATATTTCATGAAAAAAAAAAAAAGCTGGGGTAGAAATATTTATACCAGACAGAATAGACTTTAAAGCAAAGGCTATAACAAAAGACAAAGAAGAACCCAGTAATCCCACTTCTGGGCATTTATCCAAAGAAACCCAAAATGCTACTTTGAGGGGACCTGAGCATCCATATGTTCATTGCAGCACTGTTTACAATGATCAACATGTGGAGGCATCTTGGATGTCCCTTGATGGATGAATGGGTAAAGAGGAGGTGTTATATATACAGAAGATGCCAAAAAGTATATGAAGGTCAGACAATTAGGTTCATGAACTTTCTTCCACCATATAAGTGCACAGTAAAAAATTTGTGTACTTAATTGTCTGACCTTTCACATACACATTTTAAGAAAAGAAAACTGTACTAAAATTGTAATACTCAACATTTACCAATAACAAAAGATGAATACAAGTCACGTTTGACTTCTACAATTACAAGAGGTGCTCAAAGTGGTTACCATCAGCGTCCAGACACTTCTGATTATGGTGAACTACGGCTTGAGCAGCATTGACCAAAGTGTCCACTTGTATACAGGTTTTTTGGCACCCCTGTTATATAATTTCAGTTAGTCATCTCAGTATAATAAAGAATAAATGGTTATTTAAAATTAGACCAAAATTTCTCTCCTTTCCTGTCTCACTTTCTTTCCTGTCCAATTTCAACTACTTAAAAAAAAAATTCCTACCACATTAGAATACAAGGAGAAATGGATTAATCCCTAGCAACTATATTAATAACCTTTTTAACACTGATGTCCTTAACACTATTGTCATTTGTCTCCTGATTCATCCTCTATTCTGCTAATGGAGTGATTATATATTCACAGATCAGTCACTACTGATTCAACAGAATCAAATCCAAACTCCTTGGTTTTATGTACGACCTGTGCATTAGCTACTTTTCCACCTTAATCTCCAGTTCCTAACAGACTTCTACTGTACCCACCCACTCTGAAAACCTCGTGTTCTGTGGACAAACTCTGTGCCTTTGCTTACCTTTATACATAGACTGCTATTCTGCAAACTTGTGACCCTGGAGAACTGCTGATATATATATATATATATATATATATTTTTTTTTTTTTTTTAAAGTCCTCTAATAGTGTATTAGAAGTAGACATAAGCAAAGAAAAACCAGTCTTGCCAAATAAGCTGAACCCAAACTACAAGGACAGTGAAAAAAGGAGTCAAGTCAGCTTAACCCCAACTGGCATTTATAAGATTAAGAATATGGTTTGCAGTGCGCTTGGAAGGACACCAACCAGCTTTAAGATAATTAAGTGGTACCATCAAGGAAGGATTATGTAGGTGCCAAATAAGGTTGTCTGGGATACCAAATCCCTCCCTATCTCACAATGCCATAGAAATATAAAGAACTTGAAGAAATGGAGCCCTAACAGTGTTTGTGATACTCTAATTCTAAGGGAAGATTACATAGGAATCTAGATGGAGGAAAGAGAGCAAACACCTGAAATCTATGTAAATTTACTAACAATTGTCACCCCAATAAAATTAATAAAAAAAAAAAAGAAAGAAATACATGTTCGTATATTTTTTAACTTTAGTATGCAAATCCAAGAATTTCTTGAGTACTTAAGACATCTGTATTTTCTCTTTTTCTCTTCTCAAGTTAGTATAGGCAATAAATCCCATAGCTGCCCATCCACATTGCCTTATATCTCTTCACATAATAGATCAGAAAGGAAAAAGCTTACTCTTCTGGTCTGAGAAATGAGAGCTATCTTATTGGCATGCCTTTACCAATGCACAGGAGGGTTGGGTCTACCCAGTAGAGTAAGTGTAAGAGCAAGTGCAGTGTAAGTATAGTAAAATTAACTGCTACTACCTCATCATTTAGGGCTAGCTTGAAAGCCATTGGCTCTCTGGATTTTTAAAATTTGTCTTTGATTTCTCCAGAAAGGTATAATTTCTTACATTTGTTTGCAACACTTTATACAAACCCACAACATAACATTTTATACTATATAATTAAAAGAAAACTATTTGAATTCCATAAGGGTGGGGTCTAGTGCTTTATCTTTTACAGTTCCAATGCCTTGCATATAGTCTGCATTAGAAAAAGGTTGTTTTTTTTTAAATTAAGTTGTCAAATTAGACAATGAATCTGTAAGTTTCTAAGTTGTGTTCAATCCTCTTTATTCTTCAAGTTTATTTCAATAGTTTCATGAAGTCCTTCTTTGCACTACAGCCTGTGACCAACTTTTTCTGAACTTTCATTGAATTTATTCTTAGTATCCTATAGTTTGGAGCTGAATTATTTCTCACATAGTCATTCTCACTTCCTTGGTAGATAATTAGATTCTTAAAGATAGTAATCACATTTTATCCTAAAAAATGTCTACCAAAATACTGACATCTGAGAAATATTCAGTAAATACTTGTTGGTTGGTATCCAAACTTTTAGTTTTCACCCACTATGTTAATATCTGATATATGAATTTTAATAGTAATGGTAATAACAAATGACCTATATATCAAAATGAGATATTATGGAATTCTGAATTGCTTTCTTTTCTGGCATCATAGTTAAGACCAGCACTCTGGAATCATACTGATATTGATGTGAATCACATCTCTTCCCCTTGCAACCAATGTGATCGTAATTTAATCTTTTTAAATCTCAGTTTTTCAGGTATAAAATAAGGCTAATAAAAGTCACTACAGCATAGAATTGTGTGGATTGAGAAAATGCATATAAAACACATAGACAATGCCTATCATATAAATAAATGCTTCAGGAAAGAAGCATTTATTATTAGTTACCATTATTACTATTTTAAGAAAAATAATCCATCAGCCCAGGGAACTTTGAGCAGTTCTTTAAAATGCTTACAATGTTTTTCATTTAAAATCATTTTTCACCCTAGTATAACACATGTAAATGAATAATGTAAAGCTACTGGAAATAAAGGGATTTTAAAATATATTTTTAAATTACAGAAAGGGGGTGAAATCAGAAAAAAATAGTGATATAAGGAATTCCAAAAGTCCACCCTTTCATAAAAGCAAAAAACAAAACAAAACAAAACAAAAAACCTGGCAAATATTTTAAGTATTGACTTTCTCAGAACTTTGGAAACTAATTAAAAACTTGTAGCAACCTGGGCAGAACTTAGCCACCCCCCAAAAAAAAAGAAAAAGAAAAGAAAAGTTTGAATCATGTTAAAAAGAGCAGACTTTGTTGCATTTTCACTTAACCTAGTCTCAGCTCCCACTTCTCAGTGCAGTGGTAGTCTTGAAAATGATAGACCACTCTTCCTGAGGGAACAGAAGGACCTCATTTACAAAGACTTGCCCATAATGGATCTGTCTGCTGACTCCCTAGAAGACCTTCTCAAATGGCTTGTCTTAATCTTGGCTGACTCAGAACTTGCCCAGACAAAGTCACTGCCCTTTGGCCATTTGTCAAAACTCCAGGCATGTATTTTAGTGGCTACTTTTTAAGGCAATGAACAGCAGCTGGGGCAAACAGTAAACTAACCAAGAAACTTGGGATGGCTGGAGAATGAAATGCTTTCAGTGGGGGATTAGGAGGGAAGTGTGGTTTGAAAGACTCTGACATATCCCCGGGGTTTTAGAAGACCATATGCATTCCCAAGAGTATTCATATGCTCAAATAATACCTGAGAGTTTCCTAAGCATTTACCTCTAGCTAACTTCAAGTCTTTGCCCACCCAGAAGTGAGGCTATTAAAAAGCTGTATTGAAACCACCAAGTTCAGTGCTGAAGACACGATCTAAAACACCAAGAGACCTTTGGCAAACATTGGGAGATCTTTGTTTAAAATCCTTTTTAAATTTATTTTTTCAATTACAGTCGACATACAATATGATATTAGTTTCAGGTGTAGAACATAGTGATTAGATATCTATATATTTTACTAGGTGATCACCTTGATAAGTCTAGTATCCATCTGGGAGAACTTTTTGTGTGTTTATTTTGGTCCCAGATATTTTAGGAAATCTCTATCCAAGCACTAGTCGACCACTAATCTAGTGGAATAGATGATTCAGTAGTCATGCACAACAAAGAACACAGAATTTATAAAAGCAGCGTAGAGAAGTCACTAAGCAAACAGACAAAAATAACTACAATAAGAAGCATCAATGAATCCTAGGAAGGGGGGAGATTTTAGACTTACCACATTAAAATATTAAAAATGTCTAGTTTTAAATAAATATATAGGCATGTAAAGAAATAAAATAAATATTAGTCATACATTGAAAAAAAGGCAACCAATAGAAGCTGTCTCTGAGAAAGTTCACACATTGAGTTTACCAGACAAAAACGTAAAATCATCTGTTTTAAGTGTGTTCGAAGAACTACAGGGAATCATTTCTACAGAACTAGAGAAAAGCATCCAGAATAATGTCTCCAAATGAAGAATACTAATAAAGAGATAAAAATTATAAAAAGACATTCTGGAGTTGAAAAATACAATAAAGTGGAAAACTGACTAAAGGAGCACAACAGACATAAGTAGGCATTAAGAATTTGTTAGCTTCAAGACAGGTCAAATGACATTATCAAAGATGAGAAAGAGAAAGAAAAAAGAATATAGAGAAATGAACAGAGCCTAAGAGCCCTGTGAGACTCCATCATATATTCCAAGATATGCAAAATGGAAGTCCAGAAGTAAAGGAGAGAGAACAAAGAACATAAAGAATATTTGGAAAACTAATGGCTAATAACTTTCCAAATTTGATGAGAAAAAATATTAATAGTCTCACCCGAAAAACTAAAAAAATTCTTAGTATATACTCAGAGACTCATATTAAGACATCATCATCAAACAGTTTAAAGCCAAAGACAACAAGAGAATCTTGAAAGCAGTGAGAATCTGACACACAGGACAAAAGATCCTCAATAAAAGCTAACAGTTAATTTCTCACCAGAAAGTATGGAGCACAGAAGGCAGTAGGATAACATATCAAAGGGCAGAAAGAAAATACTGTCAATGAAAAATTCTATATTCAGCAAAATGTATTTCAAAAATAAAGAAGAAATTAAGGGATTATCAGATAAACAAAAAAATGAGCGTTTATCACTAGAAGAACTACCCTACAAGAAATTCCAAAGTAAGTCCTTTAGGCTGAAATGAAAGGGTATGAGAAAATAACTTGACTCCATATAAATAAGTAAAGATCAGTAAAGATAGCTATGTACGTACCGTGTTTCCCCGAAAATAACACCTACCTGGACAATCAGCTCCAATGTGACTTTTAGAGCAAAACTTAATATAAGACCTGGTCTTATTTTACTATAATATAAGACTGGGTCATAATATAACATAACATAATATAACATAACATAACATAACATAACATAACATAACATAACATAACATAACATAACATAACATAACATAATATGTACCAGGTCTTACTTTAACTTTTGCTCCAAAAGACACATTAGAACTGATTGTACGGCTAGATCTTATTTTTGGGAAAACATGGTATATAATATAAAAGGCAGTATTAATGCATTTTCTGTTTGTATCTCCTTTTTCCCCCCTATCTTATTTAAAAGACAATTACATCAATTTTAAACCTATATTAAAGAGAACCCAGTGTGTAAAGATGTAATTTGTGACCATAACAGCTCAAAGAAGGGGAGGCAAAAGAGCAATATTGAAATGAATTTGGTATTCATCTGAACTCTGAATCTCAAGGTTGTAAATTAAGTTGTTAATTACAATCCCTATGGCAATGATTAAGAAAATAACTAAAAGTGTAGTAAAAGAAACAACAAAACAATTAAAAAGGCACACTAGAAAATATCCATTTCACCCAAAAGAAGACAGTATTGGAGGAACTGAAGAACAAAAAAGATACGATATACAGAAAACAAACAGCAAAATAACAGAAGTAAGTCATTTCTTTTCTGTAATTACTTTAAATATAAATGGCTTTAACTCTCCAATCAAAAGGCAGATTAGCAGAACAGAGTTTAAAAATTATCCACCTATATGCTTTCTGCAAGAGACTCACTTTAGATCCAAAAACACAAATAGGTTTAAAGTGAAAAGATAGGAAAAGTTATTCCATGAAAACAATAACCTATAGTGAGCTGGAGTGGCTATTAATATTAGACAAAATACACTTTAATTCAAGAACTGTTACAGGAGCAAAGGATATAATGTAATGATAAAAGGGTTAATTCCTCATATAACAATTATAAACATATACGAACCTAACAACATTTGGGGCTTTTTGTTGTTGATTTTGCTATTTAAAATATTGTCCAAGTGTAGTACTGAAGTGCTATCTAGAGTTCCAAAGGACAAGAAGGTTGTGATGTACCTTCTGGAAAAAATGAGTATGTTAGATAAGATTTGTTCAGGAATGAGTTGTAGTGCTGTTGACCCTAAGTTCAATGTTAATGAATCAACAGTATGTATTAAATAAGGTGTTTATAAACAGAAATTCACATAAAACAAGGTTATGCTTCCATCAATTGATGAAAATGTGCTCAGAGGCTCATTGAACCTAAGCCTGCGTTTCCAATAGAAGCAATACTAATTCAATGTTCATTAATTCAGTGTTTACAATAATTTAATAGAACATGACTACAGCAAATAACAAAAATTACAAGAATGAACTCTGTGTGTGTTGTGTCTGTGTGTGTGTGTGTGAGTGTGTGTATGTGTATGTGTGTTTTCTGTTTCTTTCGATGGCACCCATGCAATGAGAGTACTGAGAATAGAAAATTAGAATGTGTCAATAAAAAATATAAATTTTTAGATGGAAAACCTGGATTAAGTATTGTTTTTTTCTACTTTTTGGATATAAATGTGTAAACACTGTCTATGTATATTTTCTGAAATTAAGAACCAACCTTTGTAAAATTCAGATATTAATAATACCTACCTTAGAGTTTGTTATAAGATCGTATTTAATTCTCAAAAAAAAATGCTTAATCAATGAAAAGCATTCATTAAGTATTTAGTATATATATGTATATATATACACACATACATAAAATCATTCTTTTAGGTCACTATGACCGTGGATTATATGCATACTATATAGGTATGCATATGCAAAAATCTAATTTTATATTGCATATATTCATGAAGTTTTACACAAAATACAAAACGAACAAAAATGTCAGCATTATTATAATTTACAAATAAGAGAAAACCATTGGCCAAAATCTAACTGGGATTCCTACTTAAAATCACTAAGTATAAAGACAGATTGAGAAATACATTTCTAAAATGTATCCCATGAACTTCCTTTCTCTGACTCATCTATAAACAGCACTAACTCCAACTGGGCAAAATCTTTGTTTATTCTATTTGTCCCTAACCCCAAGATTCAGAGAATGCAGTGCACCAAGTCCTCCAAAACTATTCTGTATTTGATAGGACCATCCACACAAACTCCTTCTATATTTTCTTTATATGGATCCAGAAATAGCGCCACCTAGACACAATGCCACACAAATTAGAGGGAGGCAGGCAGAAGTGTATTGCTCTCTGAGATGCTTAATCACCTAAGGTGTTGTAAGCCGAATTAGAGATTGAAAGAGAACTAGGAACAGTTGAGGGCATAGCCTTTGATTGATTGGAGTTGTTTATCAACGAATATGTGTTGAATACCTTTATGTGCCGCATAGTGCTTTAGGTATAAGGATACAAGGGCCAAAGAGGTCCTGTTCCAACCTGAGTAGGAGACAGACAGTAAGCAAAGCAAACTGATATGTAAATAAGATAGTTTTAGACTAGGGTAAGTGCTAAGGAGAAAATAAAAGCATGGTGTAACAGAGATAATGGGAATGACATAATTTGACTTATAAATTTAAAGTAGAGGTACTAGTCCAAATAAAAATACATATTGCATATTGAGAGTTATTGAGAAAGTTATTGAGAAAACCTGAAATATAAAATGCAATGATCATTTAGTTACATCTGCCATATGAAAAGGGGATCCCAACATTATTGTTGACAATACACCAGAGGAGAAAAAAAGCTATTAAAACTAGGAATAAGTATATTATTTAAAATTATTGTCAAAATTTCTGACATTGGTACAAAAAAAGAAATAGATATAGCTTTTATTGTATCATTATCTGTAGATGATAAAATTATCTACCTAGAAAACCTAGAAGAGCCAATAGGGAAAACTACTAGAACAAAATATTTTAATACAAGTGTAATGCACAATAAATGTACAAACATTATTAGCTTTTATATATACCAGTTAGAAAATACAATGAATCAAAATATCTTATCACATTAGCAGCAATAACAAAGTAGGGGTTATATCAACAAGAATTATATGAAGTAAACTTACAATGCAGGCAATAAGGAAATGATTAAAGAGACAAGCCAGGATCTTGAATAGAAATAGTAATGTCACTATTATTTTCAAACTATTTTTTTATTAAAGCAATTCTGGTTAAAATCCCAGAAAATGTTATAGAAGAAATTGTGAAGTACCTTTTTGGAAAAATAGGTAAAACTATTCAAAAATTGTTTTCTGGGAAAAAAGAGGAGAAAGAGGGATATTTCCTATAAGTTATGAAACCTATAAGTACAGTTATTAGAATAGTATATTACTTATTCAGGAACCCACAGAGAGACTGGTGAACTTCAATAGGAAGCCCAACATTCAAATGTTTTTCATGTAAAAATTTAATATATGGTAGAGGTAGTATTGTAATTAAGTGGGAAAATCTATTTTTTTCTCCTCACTTCTTTGTTCTGGCAAAATTGGTCAGAATAGAGAAGAACAATGAAGACAGGTTCACACATCACAGCATACACTAAATTAATTCCACATGACTTGAGGAGTCAAGTACAAAAATGGAAACAAAGAAAGTAGAAGAAGATACAGATGAACCTTGAGTAGGTCTTGCAAAGAGAAAAATAAAGCAAAGGAAGAAGCCAAACGAAAGCTGATATATTGTGTCTATATATAAAGTTTTAATTTCGGAGTGCAAAAATGAAGATCATAAAGATACTTAAAGGAAATTTACACCATGTAATAAAATATATGCCACAAATTTGACAAGTTAATTTGGTTCAAGATTCCTATGATATTAAAAAAAGAGCTCTTAAAAATCAGGAAGAATGTAAGATACAGTGAAAACTGGTCAAAGTATGAAAAGAATAAAACAAATTAAAAATGGAGGACAAAAATATGACATTATTTCACATTGATTCTTTGTTCTATGAAAGGAGTACAAAGAGCTAAAACAGGCTTCTACCAGAAGGTATCACCAGAAGGGCAATGGTGATAGGAAACAAGAAGACAAGTTTTGCTGTGTATATAGCATCAAGCAGTGAAGAGAATTCCTGGCTTTTAGCATGGTTTTGATCTCAGAGGACAACATACAGTCTAGAAGAATATCAACTACCATAACGATCATCACTGTGAACTTCAGAGGTGCCAAAGCAAGGTGAGGTCACTAAGAAACACTCTCCCTATTACAATGATAGACACTGAAAGGAACATACATCGGGAAACTAATATAAACCCACGGTGGTTGTGAGATGTCTTCAAGGGAGGGATTCTTCAGAAACCTGGATGAATTAAGGAATGGGAACAAAGGAAGTAGAGGATTTTGTGTGTGTACACATACAGGAATCCAAATTTGCATACTTGGGAATTCTTGGTTTTCCAAATTTGTTGCCTCTCTCGCAGACACTCAGCAGTGTAAACAATCATGAAGTTGCACAACCACTTCTTCCCCAGGTGAGAAATGGTGGACAGAGAAACCATAAGAGCAACCTCTCCAGAGTTCTGTGACCTAAGACCACAGATTTATATTTCTCTCTGTTCTCACCATTGCCTAAGTGTTGAATGAACTACAGATATAGGCCTATACGCTGACTGAGTTTTCCTGTTTCTCAAGCAATTATAAAATTGCTTCTATAATTTATATTTTTCCCAGCCCTAGACTTCACTACTAATCACCAAAATAATAATTAAAACAATCATGTGTCATTTTCCTTTATAAAACTGACACGAATTAAAAAATATATATACAGACTTGGTAAGTGTGCCTAGAAGCAGGCACTTCCAGTTATTACCTGTTACATATTTATATAAGCTTTGTGTTGGATAAAATATACCAAGAACCATACAGAGTTATACCCATAATATATCCTAAAGGAAGAATTTCTTCTAAAGCAATAGAGAGAGCTGCAATTAAGATTGATGTTAAACCATTTGTGTTTTTAATAATAGCAAACACTACTAAAAAACCCTAAAATATATGAAGTATATTTAAGTATAGCCTACAAAAAGGAGAAAGGATCATATAGCATTTTCATTTTTTTCATGTATGTAAAATATTTTAAATTTGAAATCCCTCAGTCGAATTGCCTTTTCTCTTCCCCTCTCCAGGGGCGGTTACTGTCATGAACTTTGGTTTTATAATTCAATACATACATAATTCATAATAAAAATAATTTATAAATAATATGTGTAATCTTAATTACTTTAATTTGTTATTCAATATTATATTTTTCAGATCTCTATTGACACATATACATCTAATTTGTTCCTTTTTCACTACTTTTTCATTTCATTCCTTTTTCATTATTTCATTCCTTTTTCATTATTCCGCTGTATGTACCATAATTTACTTACCCGTTCCCTTCCTGTTGGCAATTTGAATTGTTTCTAAATTTTCATTATAACAGTATCATAATAAATAAAAGACACATAACCTTTTGATATGTGCCAGTATTTTTCTAAGATGAAAGTTCACGAACGTTTTGGTCCGGGACTCCTCTACTCTGTAAACATTATTGAGAATGCCAAAGAATATTTGTTTATGGAATATATTTGTAAATATTTACTATACTAGAATTTAAAACAGAAATTTAAAATTAATCTACTTAAAATAAATACATTATTTCTCAACATAAGTAGCATATTTTATAAAACTATTTTTTGTCCCAAAAGAGAAAAGAATGTAATGTTTTATATTTTTACAAATTCTTTAATTAATGTCTAGCTTAACAGAACATAGTTAGGTTGTAATATTTGCTTCTGTACTCACCCCGTAGTGACATGCAGCTTTGGTTAAAATAAATCCAATATCAAAAAGATTTGTTGTTGTTGGAAAGGGAAGTTTATTTTAGTAGTCTTCGAAATTATTTTAGATATTCTTCTTTGTTTCTATACCAAACCTCAACAAATGGCAATTTATAAAAGGCTCATTGCAATATGGAATCTGAAATCTATCAATGAACTTTTCATACTCTATATCATTAAAATCTACTGGTTTATCTTGCATGATGAGTTGATCTGTTACCTGAGGCATGGTTTATAACATCATGCATTGGTCATTTGGAAAATACCAGTTCACTGAGTTTACAGACGTTCTAAATGAGGACATATTTCATTATCAAACATTTTTTAAAAATCACAGTTTTTTAACATCACACTAGTCTCATCAGAAAAAGCTTTAAATATTAGGAAGCTGTTAAGCTTACAGTCGCCAATACAAGTTTTCCAAAATCATAATTTTTGCTTAGAATCTGGAGTTTTATGGTACAAATTCTATCAATTGTTTTCCTTGAAAACGACAAACTTACTTTGTTCTTTTTCATGAAAGTGTCTGCCAGATACCCTCCTGAATAACTAGTTTGTCATTCTTTCAAGTAAAAATGGTATTCCATAAATAAAAACAGCTATTTTAGCTCGTAACTCAATCACACAAGTGTTGTTCTTTGCTCTTCACTATGCAGCAAAAATACTTCATTCTTATTGCAATTTTATCACACAGCATATTAAAATGATATACACTCAAGAGTCAAGCTTTAAGAAATATAATACTTTTCACTCATTTATCAAGGATATTTTTTAGTAAAGCTACCTTGTTATTTTTTAATGGCAAGTGCCTGGTGATGAAGAATACAGTAACCACAATACATTTTGATGCTTCTGCCTTGATTTGTGTGTCATTGCTTTTACGCCATCAGCCAACACAGACCAAAAGACCAAAGAGGTCTTATTATTGTTATTATTATTAAAATAATTTTAACTTGCACATACTCTGAAAGGCTCTCAGGGGCCCCTGAGTGTCTGTGGACCACACTTAGAAAAATGCTGCTCTATGATGTATAACTAGAAAATGAATTACTGGGACAGAGAACTTGGTCAGCTTTAATAGTTTTGTTAAACTGATATCTATGTTTCTAGCAGCCACACTTGAATATTCCCTTTTTCTCGATAACAATTGGTATTATCACATTCATAAAATTTTGCCAAGCTGATGGGACTATACAGGTGACTATACACACACACATACACACACACACACACACACACATATACACACACGTATATATTATTAGTTACAGGTGTACAAAACAACATAATGATTAGAAATTTGTATACCTCACAAAGTAATAACCTCTGTATGGCTATTACCCACCTGACACTATACAGAGCTATTAGAATATTATTGACTATATTCCCTATGCTGTACTATATATCCATGTGACTATTTTTAAATTACAGTTGACATTCAATATTATTTTATATTAGTTTCAGGTGTACAGCATAGTGGCTAGACATTTATATGATTTATGAAGTGATCTCCCCAGTAAGTCTAGTACCCATCTGACACTACAAGGTCTGCCAATTAAGTTCATGAACTTGCTACCGTGCGCTTACATTGGCAGCACTGTACAAACAGCTCAGTAAGGTTTCATAACGTTGGTATATCAGTGTCTCACATCTGTGCTCATGTCAACATGTGGCGGTGTCTTGCTGAGTGGCATTCATTATTGTTGTTGTGTGATTTTGTGTGCCATCGTGAGAATGTCTGAAACTGAGTTAGAGCAACAAACGAAGATTAAATTTCTTGTTAAACTTGGTAAGAGTGAAAGTGAAATCAGGGACACATTACTCCAAGTTTATGGGGATAATGCCATGAAAAAAACAGCAGTGTACAAATGGATTAAACCTTTTTTTTTCGAGGGGAGATAACGTGTCACTGATGAAGAAAGGTCAGGGCAGCCAGTAACGAGCAGAACTGACATGAAAACATTGCAAAAATTCGTCGAATTGTGCATCAAAATCATTGGCTGACTGTGAGAAGCAAAGCAGACCAAGTAAACACCAATAGAGAAACACTTAGGGAAATCTTAACTGAAAAATCTTAGCATGAGAAAGCTGTGTGCAAATGTGGTAACAAAGGATCTCTTGCATCATGACAGTGCACCAACTCACACAGCACTGTCTGTGAAGTTATTATCCAGTAAACAAATAACTGTATTGGAACACCCTCCCTACTCCCCTGATCTGGCCCCCAATGACTTCTTTCTTTACCCAAACATAAAATAAATATTGAAAGGAAAACATTTTGATGACATTCAAGACATCAAGGGTAATACGATGACAGCTCTGATGGCCATTCCAGAAATAGAGTTCCAAAACTGCTTTGAAGAGTGGACTAGGCGCTGGCATCTGTGCATAGCTTCCCAAGGGGAGTACTTTGAAAGTGACCATAGTGATATTCATCAAGGAGGTATGCAGCACTTTTTCTAGGATGAGTTTGCGAACTTAAATTATCAGACCTCATATACATACCCTGTTTCCCCAAAAGTAAGACCTAGGTGATCAATCAGCTCTAATGCGTCTTTTAGAGCAAAAATTAATATAAGACCCGGTCTTATAGTAACATAATATAATTTCATTATATTATATTATATTATATTATATTGACCTGGTCTTATAGTAAAATAAGACCAGGTCTTATATTAATTTTGTCTCCAAAAGATGCAGTAGAGATGATTGTCCAGCTACTTCTTATTTTTGGGGAGACATGGTAGTTTTTACAATATTACTGACTATATTAATATATTAACCCCCTACTATACTTTACATCCTCATGATTCTCCTGTAACTACCAATTTGTACTTCTTAATCCCTTCATCTTTCTCACCCAGCCCCCAACTCTCTCTGCATCTAGTAACCATCAGTTTGTTCTCTGTATCTATGGTTCTGTTTCTGTTTTGTTTGTTTGTTTATTTTTTTCTTTAGATTCCACATATAAGCAAAATCATATAGCATTTGTCTTTCTCAGTATGACTTATTTCAATTAGCATAATACCCTCTAGGTCCATCTCTGTTGTCGCAGATGGTAAGATTTCATTATTTTTTATGGCAGAGCAATATTCATTGTATATATGTAGCACAATTTCTTTATCTGATCATCTGCTAATGGGCATTTTGGTTGTTTCCCTATCTTGGCTATTATAAGTAGTGCTGCAATGAACACAGTGATGTATATATCTTTTTGAATTAGTGTTTTGGGTTTCTTTGGATAAATACTCAGAAGTGGAATTATTGGGTCATACGTAGTTCTATTTTCAATTTTTTGAGGAACCTCCAAACTGTTTTTTATAGAGGCGGCAGCAATTTGCAATTCCACCAACAGTGCACAAGGGTTCCCTTTTCTCCACATCCTCGCCAGCGCTTATTGTTGTTTATTTATTGATGATGGCCATCCTAAAAGGTGTAAGGTGGTTTCTTTTTGTAGTTTTTATTTGCATTTCTCTGATGATTAGTGACATTGAGCATCTTTCCATATGTCTATTAGCCATCTGTATGTCTTCTTTGGAGAAATGTCCATCCAGGTTCTCTGCCCATTTGTTAATTTGTTTGTTTTGAATATATTGTTGATTATATTCCTTATGCTATATTTTACATCCCTATGACTATTTTGTAATTACCAATTTGTACTTCTTAATCCCTTCCCCTTTTTCACCCATCCTCCAACCCCCTCCCATCTGGCAATCATCAAAATATTCTTTGTATCTATGAGTTTATTTCTGTTTGGTTTGTTTATTTTGCATTTTTAGATTCCACACATAAGTGAAATCATATGGTATTTGTGTTTCTCTGACTTATTTCACTTAGCATATATCCTCTAGGTCCATCAATGTTGAGGCAGATGGCAAGATTTCATTATTTTTATGGCTGAGTAATATTCCATTATATATATATATATATCACTTCTTTATCCATTCATCTACTGATGGACATTTAGGTTACAACTTCCATATCTTAGCTATTATAAATAATGTTACAGAAAACATATGGATCCATATGTCTTTTTGGATTAATGTTTTGGATTTCTTCCAGTAAATACACAGAAGTGGAATTACTGGGTCCTTCTTTGTCTCTTATTATAGGCTTTGTTTTAAAGTCTATTTGATCTGATATAAGTAGTGTACCCCAGTTTATTTTGTTTTTGTTTTTTCATTTTCATGAAATGTCTTTTTCCATCACTTTGCTTTTAGTCTCCATGTGTCTTTCAATCTAAAGTGAGTCTCTGGTAGGCAGCATATGTAAGGGTCTTGCTTTTTATCCATTCAACCACCCTGTCTTTTGATTGAAGCATTTAATTCATTTACATTTAAAGTAATTGTTGATAAATATGTAGCTATCACCATTTTATTATTGACATTTTTAAACTTTTTTTTCCTTCTTCTTTTTAAAGAAGTCCCTTTAATATTTCTAGCAATACCGATTTGGTAGTGATGAACTCCTTAACTTTTTCTTGTCTGGGAATAACCATCTTTTCTTGAAACTCAATTTTTCTTTTTGGGTCCAATCACTTTCTTCCTAAAATATGTGCTTTTGTAATTCCTTCCCCAAGTCTGTTGTTAGTAACATACTTCAGTGAGTGTTTGCATAAAAATGATTTTATTTGGATTTGTTCTTCCTTGATAGTTCAGCTGGATATAGAATTATACCTTATTTTCCCTCACCATCTTTTGGTTTAATTTCATTATCTTCTGGATTCTGGTTTAGCTGAAGTTTTAATGTCAGTTTTTTGACTAATTGTTGCTCTTTGAAGGGAGTCTCTTTATTTGGTATTACATTTAAGATTTTCTCTCAGTCTATGTTACAAAGCAGAGTGAGTCTAGGAGCACATTTTCTTTTATTACACTAAGGATCAATTATGCTGTTCAAATATGCTTATTTATGACTTTTCTCAACTCTATAAAATAATCACTTTATTACTTGTCTCCCATTCTCTCTGTTTTGTCCACTAAGAAATTCCATGAACATATATTGGCTTTTGTCTATATATCCTTCACATATGTTCATTTCATTTTAATTTTTTTCGTCTTTTATCTTTTCTCTGCTTTGCCTTCTGGGTAATTTCCTAATGTATCTACTCCTATTCACAAACTTTTTTTCAGTTGTACTTAGTGTGAACAAACTTCAAAGTTTAAAGTGTTCATTGAAGTTTTATTGCACAAATTGTGTTTTTCATTTTTAAAAATAACCTGAGCTTTTTCCATAGAGTTTTAAGTTTTTCTGTTTTTATTTTTTGTAATACCAATCCTTTTTTACACATATACTCATAGGCTCTATTACATAACATTTTTAGGGATCTAATTCTGCTATTTGTTATGACTACTGTCTTTTGTTTAAGGAAAACTGTTTCTGTTTTGTAATATTAGATAGTGAGCACATCTTTAGAGGAGTTTCATCAAGTAAGATGTTGTGAGGAGTATTAGGGTGTAGCCCTCCAGGGCAGTTTTATATTTAATTTTTCCAAATGGTCCAGGGTATTACAAACCTAGGACACTTTCAGATTGGGGATTCCACATTAAGACTTTAATTTTAAAATCACATGATGGTAGGTCCTTGGTTATAAAACCTTGTGGGAGATAGTTTCCCCATACGTAGGACATTAACATTACAAATAAGCTTCTTCAAATTTTTTCTGAACCAGCGATGGTAGAATTGTTTAGACTTTCTTTTCCCTGAGAGTACCTTCCTTACATTTATGTGAGTTTCTACTTTAATTCTCTTTCTTTTCAGACCAAGTCCTTTTCTCCTGTCCCTGTCTGCATACAATTAAGTCTTCAGAAACCACACCTTGCTTCTCTTCATTGCTTCTAAAACACTGTGCTTATCCTCAGGCTCTTGTTTCAATTTTGGTTTTGGCCAGTGGAGATATTCCTACTTATGAGTTCTACTGTGTATTTATGTAGTTGTTTTATAATTGGGGCATTTCATATTATCTAGTAGTACCTCTTAAATATGTAAACTTATTGTAATGTTTGGTCAACAAGTAATGAGATTTATAAACACTTCCCAAATGTCGTGCTTATCATTATTTTATACATTTCATTTCTTTTCTATTATCCTTTTTTGTAAAGAATTTTCATTATTTTTCTATCTTTTTAGGATTTGTAGGAAATTTTATTCTTTTAGGTATGACAAACAAATGATCATTCTTTTGCCTTCACTCTTGAATGACAATTTAGCTGCATACTTAATTCTAACTTAGTTTATTTTTCCTTGATACTTTGAATATATTACTTCATTGTTTTCTGGCATCTATTGTTGCTAATAAAAATCTACTGTCACTGTAATTGTCATTTTACTATATAATTTTAAAAAAAATAAAAAAAACAAGATATAAAATTGCATCCATAGTGTAATTCCAAGTTTCTGAAAATATATGTGTAAAATGCTTTGCTATCTAATTCATAAATTCTGATAGTGAGAATTCAGATAGCAAAGTATACCCATTAACTGAATTCATTCTGTTCCCAAGTTTTACACTGTAAGTAGTGCATATTTATGGAACTTTCTGGAAGCCAATTTAACAATGTGTCACGGGCCTTCAACAAGCTTAACCCAATAATTTCACTTGTAAGTGATACAGATAGATATTTATTTATAAAGTTGTTTATTGCTAGATTCCATGTCAAAAAAATTGAAAGAGTATAAAAGTCAAAAATATTTTAATAGAATATAATGCAATCTTTAAAACGATACTTTTGAAGATTATTTATATGTAAAGTCATATTACACTGTTAAAATGATAGTAAAAGTACCAAACAATACATTATGATCATATAAAGATATATACCGTGTTTCTCCGAAAATAAGACTGGGTCTTATATTAATTTTTGCTCCAAAAGATTAGGGCTTATGTTCAGGGGATGTCATCCTGAAAAATTATGCTAGGGCTTATTTTCCGGTTAGGTCTTATTTTTAGGGAAACATGGTATATGTACACACATGCACACACACACACATACATTATGCAAATATCTGAGCAATTTGTTAAGAATGACTTTTTCTGAATGTTGGGGATGTATGTAATATTTAGTTTCTTTTTAATTACAGTAAATTTAAGTTCTATATAGTGAAGAAATGTCACTTTTATAATTAAAAGAACAAAATAAAAAGTTATTAAAATATATTCACATAATAACTCTTGCTATTATGTAACTTATAATGTAATATTATTTATCATATCATTAAATTATGGCAATGAGAATGTAATTTCTCTACAATTTTCTTTTTTCTCACACTCAAATGAATGAAGTCTAGCATAGTGCCTTTATGCTGTTTCCACCGATGCTAGAAGTACATGGCCCATTCCATGCCTTCTTCACACATATAGGGTCCTGAGTCCCTGTCTCCCCTCACTTGTCCTATACATATATGTACACACATATATGTATGTACATAATATACATACATACATATATGTATGCACAGAAATAAGTAAATATACATATATACATATATAATAATTATTATTATTAGTTTCAGGTGTACAAAACAATGTGATAGTTAGATGCTAGTTATACACTTCACCCTTCACAAATTGATAACCCCCTCCCCCAATCTGTTGCCCCTCTGACATTGTATATAGCTGTTACAATTCATGCCTTCTTGCTTGCTGTGGTCTCTGTTCCCCAGTTACATAACTGGTATGCTACCTTTTACCTTTAATTCCTTGTTGTCTCCATTTGTCACATTCCTTTCCTTCTCATCTAAGACTGCCCATCTCTACTTGACTGGCTTTTCTTTTTTCTATGTGTCTGGTATTTCTCCTCCACAAGTTACCTAAGACAATCCCCCTCCTGTATAACCAGACTATCTAGATAATCTTTGTCATTTTCTACTCCAATTTTCACCTCATCTCTCCCACCCATCTGTCTTTTCAGCTTCTATCATTAAAGAATGGCATGTTATGCATGAAACCAAGTTATCAACCAAATATTTTTTAATTAAGTGCTTTAACAACTGAACTAAAGAAAAAATACTTCATTTATGCTTCTATTTTTTTCAAATTGCAACATTTAAAATTTTGAAAGTACTCTATCTTTAGTGAAATATATAAATGGAGTGAAAGATGTAATTTCTGTGAACATTATGAAACTTTTCATTTTTCTTTTTGCCAAGGTGAACTGATGTAATCCAGGATTTTGTTCTTTTCAAGAGAAGATGAACAACTTTAAAAGAAACCTTGAGTGTGGGGGGAAATCTTCTTGTATAACAAGTACAGCTTGGGTAACTGATATTTCTACATGAGGATTTTTGGCTCAATATAAGAAAGAGGATTTTATAGCTCCAAATAGCAATCTGAAATCCTTCAAACTCATATGGACAAGTTTGAATATGAGGGATCCTCTCTGATTTCTTTTTTTTAGAATGAGACAAAATTGAGTTTTGATATCTCATTTTTTTAAATTAATCTTGAGAGAACACCAAATAATTCTACCCAAACTATATATAAATCTCAGTGTTTCTATGTTTCCTATTTAAAAGCTGTATATTATTTTGATATTAATGATAAGAATAGAGAGGCAAAATTTGGATTCAAGTTTTGGCTTTGGATCTTACTTGGTATAAGTCCTTAACTGTCATGGTGCTTCCTTAGCAGGAGATATTAATAGCTAGCATGGCTGCTTCACAGCATTATTGTGGGGGGGGGATGGGCGGGCATCAGATGATACATATAAAAATTCATTTTAAGCTTTTAAGCACTCTATTGATCCATCATTGATATCCAGATAAGACACCTTGCTTATAAAATTTTATGTAACAAAATTATACCTCCTCTATGTCCAACCAATTCTCCTTGGACAATAAAGAATGTTTAAAGGGGGGAAAATGCATCTGACTTGAATATTTAAACACTGATCTTACTAGAAATGTTCTATTATCTTCTATAGATTAGATGTCACTTTTCTGCTTCCTAGGTACTAAGACAACCAGTGACAGCAATGCCTCCAGGCACCAGGATCACCCTATAATTTGCCTAGTGATGATATAAAATCACGACAATAACAGTTAACCTGTGCTGTGTGCTGCCTCTGCTGCGGGCACTGTCCTCAACACTTTCACTGCGTTATTTTATTTAATACTCAGAACCAATCTGTGATTGATATTATAATTGCTCACTTTCACAGAGAGGAAACTAAAATTCAGGCAAGTTCATTCATTTATTTAAAAAATGTGTGTTGAGTGCCAAATACGTACCAGGCAGGCACTGAGCCAGATGGGGGAGAAAGAGCAGTAACAAAGATTTAAAGAGTCCTTGTACCCATATAATTTATATTGGGGTAGAAGGAAAGACAGAAAACAAACAAGAAATGAGTACATCTCAGAAGGTAATAAGTACCCTAAAAAACCACTGAAATTGAGTGGCTACATGAGGAAGTGGTTAGGGAAGGTCTTTCTGAGGAAGGGCCCTGGAAGATAAAGCCTGAGTGATAGGAAGGGGCTAGCCATGTGAAGAAAGTCAGCAGAGAGTCTACTGGGCTGAGGGAACAGCAAGCAGAAAGGTCGTAAGATGGGAGTCAGCCTGCAGTAATGATAATGATGAAGAGATGTGGATAAAATTAGGATATGTTTTGGAATCAGAATTGATGGATTGGACATAGGGGTGAGGGAAGGAGATAAATCAAGTGCAATTATTTTGTTGCTTTCTCAAGACTGTTAATGTGCTATTTGGAGAAGATGGTGTGCAGTAAGCAGGTTTGGGAAAAGATTAAGAGTTACCTTTTCCCCCCCTTTAAACATTTTTTATTGTGGTAAAATGTACATAACATAAAATTTACCATAGTTCAGGGACACTTTTGTGCAGTCATCACTACCATTCCATCTCCAGAACTTTTTTCATCTTTTCAAACTGGAAATCTGTGCCTATTAAGCAACAACTCCCATTTCCCTCTCCCCCAGCCTCTAGCAACTCCCATTCTACTTCATGAATCTAACTACACTCGGTATCTCATATACGTTTATTTGTCCTCTTGTGACTGGTTTATTTCACTCAGCGTAATGTCTTCAAGGTTGATTCAGACATCAGAATTTCCTTCCTTTTTCTTTCTTTCTTACTTTCTTTAAAAAAAAAATTTCTTTTTTAGAGCAGTTTTAGGTTCACATCAAACTTGAGCAAAATGTACAAAGAGTTCCTCTTATTTTTCTTCATTTGTGCTAGAGAGTTTTGTTTAGATCTCTCCATATTTGCCTTTTTCTACCATCAGAACTGGAAGCTTGCAAAGTACATGTCCCAGACTCCTTGGCCAGCTGACTTCCTGCTAGGTTCTTTCAGTGGGAGGTATTGTGAGAGACTGGAGTTGGGAGGGGAAGAGCCACCATTTTTCTTTTTTGTTGTTAGTACAGGTGGGCAGCTGTAGGGGGCTGCAGCCTCCAGCTAAGTCAGTGGGTTTGAGCATCATTATCAGGGTTACCGTGGCAGTGGATGTGTGGACTCCTGGGATGCAGTTCAGAGGACAAAACAGATCCCAAATCTTTTGACAACAGCATCCTCCTGTCTTCTGCTCCTCGGGCTTATTTTCTAACAACTTTGCAGTAAATTAGCTGTAGTAAATTTCTCTCTACTGGACACATGTGGACTAGTTTCTGTATTCCTTGTATACACTGACCTATACACTGTGTAAGTCAATAGAATACTTAATTTTAAAAAGTAACAAAATTTACACAGTTGTCTCAATGACAAGTAAAACTATTTCATTTTCTTCATTTCCTTCTTCATCCTTAAGATTAAATACATTTTAGATGCTTATTTCTCTGATAGTTTTCATCTTTAGATTCACTTTTTTTATAGTAAGTCACATTTCCTCGTTTTTTCACCCAGATATTTAACACATTTAAACATCTATAACATTTTTTTTTAATTGGTGAATACTGGGGAACAGTGTGTTTTTCCAGGACCCAACAGCTCCAAGTCAAGTCGTTGTTTTCAATCTAGTGGTGGACAGCATAGCTCACTGGCCCATATGGGAATCAAACCGGCGACTTTGGTGTTAAGAGCACTGGGCTCTAACCACAGAGCCAACTGGCCGCCCTAGGTTCACGTTAGAGATCAGCATAGTAATTGGTTGGTGGTAACTTTCTCAGTAATACAGATGCCTCAGAATCTTGATTATTATTTGTTTGAACTTTTTACTTACGGTATTCCCTAAACAATATATGCACATACATCACCCCTAAATCACTTCTTCAGAATCTGGTATAAAAAAAAGATAAAGACCGTTTTAAGTTCAGGTTCTATTCGCGGAGACTGATGATTACTTCAGTTTGCATAGCACGTGAAAGAAGTAGCAGTCATTTAGGCATTACCATCCAGTGTGTAGACTTTCTCTTACCAATGGCACATTGCTTTTTTCAGGTTTTAGATTAGGCTATACCTGTGTTTGGATACCTGGTATATTTTTAACTCAGTGATTTGAGAAGTTTACTTAATGCTCTCATTCTCAATTTCCTGACTACAACATAGGAATAATAATGCCTAGCAATAGGATTGTTTAGAGGATTATGTAAGATTTCAGTGTTTCCGGTAACTAACAAAATTAATAATATCATATTTCCTCCGTTCCAAGTTGCTATTGATTTTAAGATGCACATGCATGAAGATAAATAGTTTTTAGGACTATGAAGTGGTATGAAGAACTCCAATGCAGTTAATATATACATAAAAATCCAAAAGGAATCATTCAAGTATCATTCAGATAGGGGGAAAAAATAGCCTTAGGGGAAGGTCAAGGTATTTATCAGTCACCTTTCTGGAGGCAAACACGTCATTTAATTAACTTTGCTTACTCTTGCCTCTCCTTTTAGGGAGGACAAACAGTTCTATAGGTAAAAAAAAAAAAAATATATATATATATATATATATATATATATTGTTTCCCAATTGGAAGATAGGAAGAGGAAAGATAATTACATTTTTCATTGTTTTCTTTCTCTAGACCAGCTCTGCCCAATATAGTGGCTACTAGTCATATGTAGTTACTAAACACGTAGAAAATGGATAATCTGATATGTTGTAAATATAAAAAAACACACCAGAGTTTCAATACTTAGTTAGAAGGTAAGAATACAATTTTGTATTAGGTAACTGTTGAAATGATCATATTTCCATTTTTTTTTATTTTTAAAATCGTGATAAAATACACATAACATAAAATTTACCATTTTAACAATTTTTAACCAGGTGTACAGTTCAGTGGCATTAAATACATTGACACTTGTGCAACTGTTATCATTCATCCATAGAATGCTTTTCATCTTGTAAAACTGAAACTCTGTACCCATTAAACATCACTTCCTTAACCCCCGTTTCCCAAGCCTCTGGCAATCACTAGTCTACTTTCTGTCTATGAACTTGAGTACTCTAGGTGAAAATGATACTATTTGCGGTTTAGTGAGTTTAAATATATTCTTAAAATTTACTTTTACTTTCCTTTTTACTTTTTTTTCAACATAGCTATTAGAAAATTTTAAATTACATACGTTTTTCAAAGAGTGGTGACAATTTCTTATGCAAAGATGAAAAAGTATTGTGAAATTTGCAAAATGCATTATTTATTCTAAAGCAGTTGGGCAACAACAGATGACTTCAGATATTTTCTTCCATGAAATTTTAGATGTTGCCACCAAGTGTGCAACACACTGCTGTGTATTGTCGTAAGTCAGCAAAAACATGTGTAAACATACTTCATGTCAGTCATGAGGAAGAAGGGTATAATTACACTTTTAAATGTGGCAAAGCATTTTGAAAGTAGTGTATAATTTTCTAGAGTGGAACCTCTGTGAACATATCTTTCCTTGTGTGTTTATACAGCCTGACATCTTCAGGTTTCAAATCAAGAGCCCCACTGTGAACAAGCCACGCTGCAGACAAAAGAAACAATTTGTTCTTTAGGTGCCATTTCATTGAAAGAACCAGAAAGAAGTAGTGAGGCAGACACAGAGTAGCAGACAGATAGAAAATCAAGACAGGAGAGAATGGATTAGACCAAGCAGCTGAAAACTTTGTAAGTCTGTTCACATTGAACACATTTCTAATAACTGAGTGTGACCAAGATATTAGCATAACAAATATGTAGTTTATACTATAAAAGTTGACGCCTTTGTATTTTTCTTATACAGCTCTATTTTATATACAAAAACCCTGCACATATTTAATGTATACAAGTTGATGAGTTCGGGCAGATGCATATACCCGTGATACCATCACCACAATCAAGGTAATAAACATGTCCAATACATCCCAGAGTTTTCTTGTGTCCCTTTGCCTTTGTGTTTGTGTGTGTGTGTGTGCGTGTGTGTGTGTGTATGTGTGTGTGTCAAGAACACTCATGAGATTTACCCACTTAACACATGCTGAAGCTCACAGCACTGTAGTGGTAACTATAGGCAACTGTTTCACACAGCAGCTCTCTAGAATTTATTCATCATGTATAACTGTAACTTTATACCCATTGAACAACTCCCAATTGCTATTTCTGCTTCTATAAATTTGATACCTTATATTTCAGATACCTCATAGAAGTGGAACACGGCAGTATTTGTCCTTCTGTGAGTAACATCTCATTTAGCCTAACGTCTTCCAGGTCCATCCATGCTGTTGTAAATGGCAGGATTTCCTTAGTTTTAAAAACTGAGTTTTATATGTATATCTTTATCTAGATTCCTCTGAGGATATTTCTTATACTTCTATATTCTCCTTTGGATTAGAGTATGAATTTTATTTTTCTAAAGTTTTAGCTCTCCAGCCTGGATTTCCCATTTGGTCTAAATACTTGTGATTTTTGATGACATACTCATGTTTTCATCTAATATTTTGGTGTGTGTATTATAAGGATGGCATTTAATTCTTCCAATTTTCTTACTATTAGGGCATAGCCATTGAAGCAGACAGTCTTGGATTTGAACTGTGACTCTGCTAATTTAAGGAAAAAAAAAAAAAAAATATATATATATATATATATATATATATTACTATAACTTTTTTAGAAGGAGAAAATCAATTGTCATCAGGTCTAAAATGGATTTATAGGAAGAACATTTTAACTGTTACAATTGAAGAATTTGAACTTACATTAATTTTCTGATATATGGAACTATATAGTGGCAAATATTGATTACTGGAGACATTTACTGTGTTTCCCTGAAAATAAGACCAGGTCTTATATTAATTTTGCTCCAAAAGATGCATTAGAGCTTATGTTCAGGGTATGTCATCCTGAAAAATCATGTTAGGGTTTGTTTTCCAGTTGCGTCTTCTTTTCGAGGAAACACAGTATTATATACATGTAAGTTCTTGGAAAGTATCAAATGTGGTCAGTAGAAATAAGGTAAATAAGTAAAATAATTAACAAGTGTGTGTGGAAAGCTAAATAGCATAAAATGGAGCTAAAACAAGAAGTGAGACAGCCATGATTATGGAATATTTTGTTCCCCTGATGGAAGGCGTGAAGTGAGCCAAGAACTCCCTGGTAATTTTGCTAATAGGGGTTAAGGTTTCAGTAAAGGTCACACCACACAGAAACCACTCCTGTTATCTCTGGTAACAGGACCTTCTCTACATACTATTAACATTTCAATGAGAAAGAAAAAAGATGTATAATGTAAATAAACAGTAATTGGTAGGGGGCAACTTTTTGGAGGGGAAAATCTGGGGAAGGGCTTGAGAAGGATTTATGTCACATAGGGAAGATAATGAACAAAGTAACTTAAGTCATGTTTGTAAAGGTTAATCGGAGACTGCAGACCTGCCAAGTGCTGGCTCTGGCATTTATCTGTGGTTTGAATCACATGGTTGCATTTCATTATACGTAGTATTATCTGTTCTATACATTGGTGTAACTGGCTGGAGAAAACCAGGTCTTGAGGAATGGGTAGAGTTCATTCTGTTAGTTGCCTATAGAAGTTGTCTTGTGTTAGGTACACTTGTTCTTCCCGTCTGTTACCTTGCCTGCCGTGCAGCAGGAAGATTGCCCCTTTCTGGGTTATTCGGAGAAGAAAAGGGCATAGAAAAAAGAGAAAGAGAAAATTCCACTGTAGAAACCAAAAACTGCATAATACTCCTCAATGTAGAGGCAAGATTTTAGAAATACCCTTTCTTTCACAACCAATAATCTCTTGGCCTTATCTATCAGACATTAAGATTTTACTAAGCTATGTATTCACATTCAAAAATTTCAAAATACTACCTCAATGTTATCAGTCTTTTTGTTGTTGTTGTTCCAGAACAAATGGTTGTCCTCATCTTGAAGAATGACTTCTATAAGCATTTTGGTCAGAAACCTGTAGATGTTGTATGTAACTGGTTTCACAGCTTAGATCACAGCTTACCCATAGGGGAGTCTGTTTTATAAAAGGATCCCAGATAAACATATTATTACCTATAATGCCCAAAGTCCTTTTCCAGTGATCTCCATATGAATGTGTCAGTTATTGCAATAAACTGTATAACGATAGGACCTTCTGCAGAGATAAGTAACCAAATTATGCACAATTTAAAGTACGGGAACTATCTTCTGGAAAACTCCCTTCTTTCTCCTTACATTTTCCTTGTTTTGTCTTTTTGAGGTAAGGTGTATGAGCTATTGTTATGGCTACCTAGCTGATATTCCCTGATCTATTCTCAGTCTTCTAGATTAATCTGTTTTTATCATGTGAACCTGCACTCAGCAAACTTCGATGATTCTCCAGTGCCTACAAAATAAAAACCCAACTCCTCAACATATACTGAAGTTGATGCACGAACTCCTGCTCCCTAAAATGCACCTCTGTGCCAGTCACAGCTGACATTCTGCTTATTCCTCCTGGTGCCTTGTAATATTTTCCTTCCTTGCTTTTCCCGGTACAATTTATTTGAGTGGAACCGTCTAATAGAACCCTTCCACCTAAGGAAATTCTACACTTTCAAGCCTATGTACCCTTCCCTAATTACCTCGACACTTATGGTCTCCACTGATCTAATATCCTTCCACACAACACTTAATATAAAGAGCTCAAAACTGCTTATTAATAGAATAAACATAAATAGTGATGTTTTCTACTTTTCTCCCTTTATGGTTATGTGTTCTCAAGGGCAGTTACTATCTCCAACTCATCTTTGAACTAGCACAGTACCTAACCAAGTACCTACTCATGGTGGTTCCTTAACAAAGATTTGTTCAACAACTTAAACAGTGTCATTTGCTATTCACTGGTAATTGTTTATAGATTTTCTTCACTGGCACAAATAGAAAAATGTTTACAAGAGAGCAATTTCTTCATCGAATACATATAAAAATACAACATTGCTGTTGTCAACAAAGATTGCTCTTTGGTACCAGTTTGATATATTGGCTGAGTCATAATAACCTTTATTCATTTATTTTTTTTGGCTTTATCTGTTACTCATATCTCATCTCATTCAGTTTTTGACTTATTTAATATCAAACATGTTCACAAGGTGTTCTTGTCTCATTTCTTTATATTTGGTGTACCCTTTTCTCCCCCAAAGAATAGTCTTCACTTCTCACAACAAGGATTTTGGGAAACAGCTCTATTTTTGCCACATTTCCCATAGCCCCAACACCCCACATCCTTTCAACTTCTTTCAGTCCTTGTTCACCCAATTTTACTCCCTCCAGGGACTCTCAAGCAGCTTCCATTGTCCAGTCCTAAGACCCAGTCATTTGATCAACTTGGGAGAGCCTTACCTTTCCCTATCTCTCAAAGATGTATATACCTTCTTTGTTTATTTCATTGAGATAGCAGGGGAAACAAATCAATGTGTAAAATAATATACAAATGCTAAATTCAGAGTTATACAAATCTAGAATATTATTTTTAAATTATGCCATCAAACATATTCCTTGGCAACACATCCTCTGCAGCACCTAACAATGCAGGTTAGGTTATCCTTAGCAAGAAAAACATGTAAAAAGAAATGCAACTTTTTTTTTTTTTTATCTTGAAATTAAATTCTGTTTAGTTTTGTCTCTTTTACTACACTTTAAAATTGCCATTAGTTGATGCAGTAATGACAATTACGGAAACTGAGGAAGAAAGAGTCCCTTTCCCCACTAGATTAGTGGAAGAAAGTTTAAATGATGGAAAGATTTTGAAAGTGTATGTGAAAATCCCTCTTACTGGGTCACCATTACTCAAAGAATAATATTTTCAGGCCTGCTGAAAATAAAAAATTCACAGCTATCCTGCTGACATTGAGAGAAAGAAAACTTCAAAGTAAACCTTGAAGAAATGATTTTTAAAGTAGTAGAGGTGAGGCTTGACCCAGTAATAGATTTTGAAAGGGTGTTTGGTATCTCCATGGTAAGTGAGGGTGTCCAACAGACAAGGCTCCAGACCCGAATACAACCAGGCTGGAGGCACCTTAATAGTGATATTGATTGACTATAAACAAAGACAGACGAAAGTAACCAGGATAGCAGAGAAAAACGTATTTGGGGAAAAGGGTTATTATCCTCTTTCGGGATGACTAATACCACAGCTATCGAAATTCATTTTACAACAAATATTTTTTGAGCTCCTATAATGTGCCAGGCACTGGATAAAAGACACATTGCTAACCCTCAAGGCATTTTCAGGCTAGTTTATGTGTTTTACGGAGGTCGGTGGAAGGAGGAAAGAATCCATGGCCTGCACGCGAAAATCAAACCTGCCTCTTTAGAATTATCAGCGACTCCCACTCTATTGAATTGCTCTGAAAAAAAGAACGATGCCACACAGAATGACTCTCATTTTGTTCCTGTCACAGAATAGCTGGGTAACATAGAGCAGTCACTTCACGTTCCTGGGTCTTAATTTCTTCTTGGCCAAATATAGGGCAGGGGAGGGGACAGTAGGAAAAGGAGGAAGACAGCAAACAAGTTAGTTCTAAATCTTCTGCTCTTATAATTTCAGTTTGGTCGGGAATTAATAGGCAATGCAATACTAGGACGTAATCCCTAATAATCTCTGTGACTAGAACACAAAGTCTCACTCTTTGCAAGAATCAATGTATACAAAACTTGGTGAAGTTATTCAGGTGGGGCGTCTGCTACAGTGCTACTATCGTGATCAGCACACATACCCCGGGTTTCAGGGTGCCTGCCTCAGAGATGGGATCAGTAGCCCCACACTCGTCAGGGGAAAATGTGGAGCTCAGTGAAGCCCCTTTCATTTACTCTCCCTACATGGATATTTTTCAAAGACTGGGATTTAATTGGTTATTTCTGAGTCACCCAATGTGGAGTAACTCTGTGGAATAGGGAAAAAACAAAAAAACTAGCTGGGACCACCCTCTTAAAGAGACAACCTTTTACACTGCAGACACTTGGGACTTCACAGTCACTCAATTAAAAAATATTTAAGCACCTAGTATAAGACAAGTAGTGTTCCAGGAAGGAAGTGATGAACAGTAAAAAAGACAATTTGAATTGCAATCTGAAGGGTAAGAGAGGCAGCACAAACGTCAAATCCAACAAAAAAGTCAGTTCAGATAGCGACAGTGCTATTACAGATCTCAGTTCTATACATGACTCTGGCTATGGCTTTGGCAAGAGCTTCTATGCGAGCTTCAACCAGCTTCATCCAGGTACAGCTTGCTGGAGCCTCCCCTTGGGCCTGATGCCTTCCCTACAGCTGCTCAGCATAGATATCCATGGGAGCCTACTAGGCTCACTGGTGGAACGGCCCTTGAGCAATGGGTGATGGGAGATAAATGTGCTTCCTATTTCATCCTCATAGAGGAAAGTTCTGAGATGTGTTTCATTAGGCACCTCGAAAGTTTCCACCAAACTGAAAATGCTTTCTTGTATTTGCTTTCCTTCTCTACTTCACGCTCCTATCCTTCACTCTTGCTCCTTGAGATCATTCCCAAATAAACTGTCTTCATGCGAGCTTCTGTATCATGTTCTGCTTTATGGGGATACCTAGGCTACTGTACCGTCCAAAATACTTCTGCTTCTGCAGCTTTGTCTGCTGATGTACTCCTTAGAGCAGAGCAGAATATACTTGGGGTTGGCAGGAGTGGGGTTGGGGGGAGACGAGGGGAAGTGTGGCAGGGGGCTGGAGGAAGAGACTTTGAGGATTGTGTTACAAATATTAAATTCCCTTGAAGTCAGGTGGTTTATATTAAACATTCACATGAATTTTGCATTCTTCACAACATTTCAATTATGTTTTAATATAAAAATATTAACTTTGTAACATCTTCATAATATCTAAAGTCCTGTAATAGCTTATTGACTAGCCTTCCTGTTTCCAGGGTTGCCACATACAAACCATGCTTCATAACGTCCTAAAATGGAAATTTATTTAGGTCGTGCCTTTGCTTACAACTTTGAAAGGGAGAGATCATTTGATGAAGTTCTGGTGAAGTTCAAACACCTTAACATGATTTATGAGGTCTTGTGTAATCTGGCCCATTTTTATGTCCCCAGCCATTTGCTACCCTATCTTTTATATTTATCATCCAGCCATAATGAATTTCTTTTAATTCCCTAAACTCTCCATGTCCACTGGCCGCCAAGCATCGGCCCATTTTGTTAAATCAATCTGTAGTCCTCACCCCACTACTCTTCACCCTAACCATATGTCAGTTTCTCATTCCTCAGCTTCCTCCTATAAAACCGAAACCCCGTCTTTGTCTGAGTCAGATGCTTGCCTGTATGTTCCCATTTTATCTTAAACTTTCCCCATCATAGCACGTTCCATCATTTTGATCTGGCCTATTTGTCTGGATCTCCCATGGAATGGAAGCATGGGTCAAGAGGTCACTCCATCAGTCCCAGGTGCCTAGGGCCTTGCACAGAACTGGGAACACAGCTAATGATTGTCAAGTTCAGGTGCTTAGAGTCACAGAGTCCAAATATTGTTCCTCACACGTATGGCTTTGAGCAACTCTTGCAAGCTCTTTTAGTCTTGGTTTCTTCATCTGTAAATTGTGGGAAATAATAGTACCCTGATTATAAGATGACTAAGAATAAATGAGATAATTCATGCAATGTAGTACAATAGCTGACCCATAGAAAGGACTTCATAAATGACAGCTTCTATTCTTCTAATAATAATTATTATAATTATTAGGTATTCAGTATAAAAGCATGAAATGATGGAATGAATGCAAAACACAAATATTTCATACCTTTTCTCATTTGTTAATGAGCAAGTTAGTTATTCATTCTCTATCAATTTCTTAAAAAAACAACAACAGCTTAATTGAAAAACAAAACATAAGATTCAACATCCAGGACATTTTTCTTCACTATTCCATTGTCATTAACACACGTACATATGTGGATATGACTGACATTAGTTTTTTCAGCCTTTTTATTACTAGGTAACTAGGATAATAACAAAGGAGAGTGTTATAAGCTGAATATTGCCCCTCCATTCCCGCACCCCACACCCCCCAAGATGTTCATGTCCTAATCCCTGGAATCTGAGACTATGTTATCCTACATGGTAAAATGGACTTTACAAATGTGATTAAATTAGGGTTCTTGAAATGGGAAGATTAACCTGATTATCTAGGTGGGTCCAATATAATCACAACGGTCCTTATAAGAGACAGGCAGGAGAATCAGTCCCAGAGAGGAGATGTTTTGATAGAAGCAGGAGACAAAAAGGTCATACAGACAAAGAATGAGGACAGCCTCTAAAAGCTGAAGAGGCAAGAAATGGATTCTCCCCTGGAATCTCCTGAAAGCCCAGTCCTACTGACATCTTGATTTTAGCTCCATAAGACTCATTCTAGACTCTGACTTCCAGAACTCTAAGGGAATAAAATTTGTATTGTTTTAGGCAACTAACTTTATGGTAATTTATTATAGTGGCAACTAGAAGCAAATATAGATTTGAGATATTCATATTGATTACAAAGTGGTTTAGCATAATATTTTTTGCATTTTTGAGGATGGAGAAATTGACAAGCATAAATTTATACTGAAATTATCATCTCTTATTATGTAAAGAGGCCTATAGACATTCAGGAGATATAATTCCATCTTTTGCTGTCTATTTAAATCAGTAGGAAGCACTAAACTTTTTTTATTCTAAACTTCAATATACACTTATATTGGATTTGTAACCATGTTGTTTTAAATATTATGGTTCTATAATATATTCTAATATATGGTAGAGCTAGCCTTAACTCATTATTTTTCCTTTCAAAAAGTTTTTGGCTATTGTACATCTAGGTTTCCAAGTTAATTTGGAAATATTTTTGTCATCTTACAATAATAGTATTTTAATTTTCTTTTGGTTTTAGTTGACTTTGGAGAACTTTTAGGAAGTAAAGCCATCTTAATTTTATTGTCTTCTTATTCACAAATAACATATTTACGTATTAGCCAATTTTTCCCATATGTGTTTTAGTAGGGTTTTATTTTGTCTTCAAAATGGGTCTGTATAGTTAACATTTGGTGTATTTCTAGGTATTCTGTTGTTGTTCTTATGGGTGGAAACTTTTCTTCCATTTTCACTGCTATAGCGTGAATGTATCCTTCCCAAATTTACATGTTGAATTCGTACCCCATAAGGTGGTGGTGCTGGAAGGTGGGGCCTTTGGGAGGTGAGTAGGTCATGAGGGTGGAGTCCTCATGAGTGAGATGAATGCTCTTATAAAAAAGGCCCCAGAGAGGACTCTCGTCCCCTTCACCATGTGAAGATACAGTGAAAAGGCAGTCTTCCAGCTATAAACTAGGAAGTGGGTTCTCACCAGACACCAAATCTATTGGCGCCTTGATCTTGGACTTCCCAACTTCCAGAAGTATGAGAAATAAGTGTTGTTTGTAAGCCATTCAGTTTATGGCATGTCATTATAAAAGCTCAAATGAATAAAGATAGTCACATTGTCTTCTTCTTAGATCTGCCAGCTTTCTTTTTAGGTTGTTTTCTTGTAAGAGGAGCTCATGTGTGATCTCTTCCTTTTTTACTTTTGTCTCCTTGCAGAGTCTATGTTCTCTTTTATTTCCATGAGAAATGCATTTGTTGTCCACAGTTTTCTTTTGTTTCCTGGGATAAATATTCTGCTAGAGTAGATTTTTTAAATCTTTTTTTCTTGTGTGCTATACTCCTTTTTTTTTTTTTTTTTTTTTTTTTTTTGCCTTTCTATTTCTAAAGTTTGCCTTCAGTGCTTCTGTCCATTTTTTAAAAAATAAGTTTATTTTTTCTGATAGGTACAATTCTCTAATAGAGAGTGATTTTTCCTCTTGACTCCTCTCTTAGATTTCATACTCCATTGCTATCCTTCCTTTGGAACAAGACGCAAGAAATGGCCTGGGCCTTTTTTTCCAGATCTCCAGCTACCTGGGAAAAGCAAGGGTGGAGCAGAATAGAGGATCTTGACAGTTTCAACTGGTAATACAGTCTTTTTCCCCTGGAAGTGTACTTATGTATAAAGCCCTGTTCTTTGATATCAGATCATGTAAGGTGAGCGGAAGTCTGTCCTCACCGCTCCAACTACTGAGGATATCAGTATGCACACACTGTTAGTGGGATCATGTTACCATCCCAACCAATTACAGAAAGCCCCTGGCTCCTGGCTTTTACCACGTATTCTTCTAATGACAAAATAACAGTATTTTCAACTTTTATTAAAGATTTCATTTTTTACCTGATTTACGTTTTTCTAAAAAAATACAACATTTGTGTTACTGCATATATGAAATTGAGTAAAGAAAACAAAATCTTGTTAAGGTGCAGATGCTATGCCATTTAGCTGCTTTCACTAGTAAAGAGACTTTCATATAAACTAGCATCTCTGTTACGCCAATTTAACTTCTTGCTGTGGCAAAATTATCAGTTATACTGTGTCATGGAGCTTGAGTATTCTGAAAGGATAATCAAAGTTGCAAATGCTAAAGCTTGAATGCTGAAGGCCTAGTATACTCACTGTAGGTTTCCAGACTACGAAATTGCATAAGCAGTTAAGATGTTTCATGATAAGTCCTGTAATGAAACCAGTTCAGACCACTTTTTAGACAGAAAAGAGTTTTGAAAGTAAATTATATCACTTAAGTTAAAAATCATTATGTATGCAGAGATAGCGATCAGATAAATATAACGTGGCTCTTCCTAAAAACTCTTATTCATGAAATAGACCCCTTTTCTCGTATAGTTGTGAGTGATATATCCGAAATGTGATTTAAAAGTCCAAAGACTAAATAGAAATGAAGAAAGACAAGATAAGGGAAGTTAGAAAAGATTATTTATTTATTTATTTATTTATTTATTTATTTACTTATTTATTTGGAAAAGATTTAGACTGTGCAATTTTTTTATGTCAGTGCTTAAGTTTTCCTGTTCACAGGCCCAAAGAAGCCACTCTTCCGTGATTCCTCATCCACTCAGACTTGCACATAAAGCTAAAATAGTCCTAGCAGAAAGAGTGCAAAGGTCACTGAAGAAGAAAGCTTCCAGAATTCAGCTCACTGTACAGGATCACGGCTTAACTGATTTCTTGTGTCACTGCTAACAAGTTTTGAAATCCCACATCTAAAGGAAAAAATAAGATTCCTAAAGGACGTCTTCCTTAGTTCCTATTGGAAATAACACTCCACTTATTCGAGAATCCAGTGAGGTAAGTATTTAAGCAAAGTTACTACAAAGAACTAGGCAATGGGATAAGACAGACAGACATCCAGTAATGTCATTTGAGACAATCAGCAAGAAAGCAAGTTTAAAGATGATAATTCCAACTTCAGAGAGGCAACCAACTAGTTTTTAAGTCCTCTAAAATATAGAGAAGTAGACCCCCAATTTTTATGCTTCTTACACTTTGTCCTTCACTTACTGTAATCTCTCTCAGTCCTTACACATATCCTTATCTTCATCATCGCTTACTAAAATAAAAACAGACCTTGTTCAACACAGTGAAAAAATCCCCTACAAACCTAAGAAGGACTGATGGTTATAAGCTCTTAGACTTCTATATGAAGCTTCCTGTTATACTGCAGGAAACCCATGGCTGGCAGAGAAATTATTACATATCGGCAGATGCAATTTTATTTGGGTGGTAAGATCCTTAACTAAATAGATGGTACAGTTTTCTGATGTACCAATCTGACAGCTGCTTCTATGACCTTTAGCTATCTCAGTGCAGTCAACAGTAATGCTATTTCTTTGACTCCCAGCATATCCCTTGGTTGGGCTCACCACTGACAGATCTTTATGGATATATGTCTTCCTTCACATCAGAATGAAAAGATGAATCCTGAAGGAAAACACTCTTGAGTTGACATTTAAACAAGTAATTTCATTTGGGGGACAGAAATAACTTTAATTTATTGTCATTTTGAATCTGTATCATTCTAATGATTGACAGCAGGGCAAGAGAAAGCTTTTCAAAAATACCTATGTCTTGTATAGGTGTTATGTGTAAGAATCTCCTTGCTTTTAAAGGTGAAGTATACTATATTAAGATGATTTCATATATACATATATATATATATGAAAGATGATTTCATACATATTTCATATATATGCATATATAGGGAATATGTTTATGCATGTGCATATATGCACATGTTTATATTTGCACAACTGTAGAATGCAGATGTATGAAGAAAAAATAGGAAAAAATAATAATTGTTAAGCCTAGGTAGGTATACGTAAGATTTACCTACATACTTCAATTTTTGAATGCTTAACATTTAAAAAAATTAAAACATTTAGAATTCTGATAACTGTACTAAAATTTCAAGGCACAATTTGCATTAAGAATTTTTCCCCTTATACACATATAAGACCATGCATACTCTGTAGAGTAAAAGATATATATTAAAAATCAGGAAAGCAACCAGCCCAACAAGTTTGCTCTTTGAAAGAGGCTGCAGCATGGCATGGCAGGATTCAGGATCTTGAAACAGCAGTCAAATACACATCCTTCCTTTCTTGCCTCTATACTTCCTGATTCCGTCTGCTGCCTCCTTCTCTGCAGTCACAGCCAATAACATGCTTGCGACAGAATCAGAACTCTTTTCAACTGGAGTCTCCCATATGTTCATTATAGAAAATGTGTTTGCATTTTCACTGCAACACACCGCATATACTGACGCTGCCTGACTGTGAATTCATAGCTGGGAGAGAAGAGGGACTGGCAGATGAAGTGAAAGAAAGTTGGTGAGAAGTGGAATTCCAGCCCAAGAGAGTTTAAGAGTTTCACAGGACTTTGAAGCTCTTCTGCTTGGCATCGCTCTAACTACAGAATGCCTGGGTTGTTGTTTTCCCCCCAGCCTGTGCCCTGTGTCACTTAGACATGGCTATAATTTCATAGTTGTAGCAACACATGGACTTTCTCAGCATGGGACCCTATGTGAGACAAATGTGCCTAATTTCTGAATGGTTGAAGTCTATCTTTAAAGTGATTGTCTTTTTTCCTGGCCACTAACTACTGATTCTTATTTCATGGATTCTGGTAGGTTCAGTGTCAATGACATAGTTTGCTTTATTTCTCTATATGACATAGATGGGTGAGTGGATGAAGAGAGAGAGAGAGAGAGAGAGAGAGAGAGAGAGAGAGAGAGAGAGAGAGAGAGAGAGAAAGAGAGAAGTGACCTTATTTTTATTTCATTTTTGGCTGATCTTAGAGACTGCTATCAGAGAACACATGGGAAAGGTGTAGCATACAAAGAAATCAGAAAGCTTTATTTGGTGACTCCACATTTTCATGCTGCTTCCAAAAGATAGCCATTTGGAGCTTTGTAGCACCTGTCTTCCTAAAGTCCATGGTTTTCCTAAGGTTCCTAAATCCTATTCATCTCAATGGGGATTGCCATATTATGACCAAATATCTTTTGTTATGAATTACTTGAGGTTTTCAGTTGCCCACTACATTATTGGTTTGATAGAGCTGCCATAACCAAGTACCACAAATTGGGTGGCTTGAAACAACACAAATGTACTCTCTCAAAGTTTCAGAAACTGAAGCCTGAAAGCAACATTCAATGCCATATGTCACTTGAAGACCATAGAGAAGACTCTTTCCTTGCCTCTTCTTAGCTTCTGCTGGTTGCAGCAATCCTTAGTGTTCCTTGACCTATAAAAGCATCATTCCATGCTCTGCTTCTGTCTTCACATGGCCATCTTCCCTCTTGGTATGCTTCTGTGGTTTCACATGGCCTTCCAATAAGGGCACCAGTTGCTGGATTTAGGGCCCACCCTAATGCCTTATGACCTCGTCTTAATTAATTATAGCTGCAAAGAACCTGTTTTCAAATAAGGTCACATTTTGAGGTTTTTTTGGTGAGCATGAATTTTAGGGAGACATTGTTTAACCTCCTACACCAACCAAGAAATCAATATGTATCTTTCTAGTATGTGAGTTTCTGTTTTGAAGTGTTCAGATTAAATGCTCTTGTATAAGACTTTTTAAAACATGTTTTTCCCTCTGTCAGCTGAGAAGATATTTTCTTAATTTCTTATTTTGTCTTTCTTCAGATTGAATTTCTAACTTTTATTTTGGTTGTGAACAAAGATAAGGAACATTTCCAAGAGTGGTCCCATTAATTCTGACTGTTCCTTCAGAAATAAAGTATATGGATTGACTCACAGGAGAACTTAGAATTTATGGGGTCAGTTTCACTGTGATACCCTCGTCTGTGAAGTTGGAATCAAGCTACCCCAGGTTCTGGTATCAGTATTAGCTGCACTCCACATCCCCATATCCTCATGCCTCCATGCCCATCCTCAGGCTGTTCCTTTTACTTCTGATGCACTTTCTCCATCATTATTACCAAAATCCTATTTGATGGGATTTTCAAAGACCCAACTAAAAAGCTCTTCTCTCCCAGTTCTCTCTTTCCTATTCAATCTCTCAAAAGATTGAATTAATGTCTCTGTCCTGTACCTTCTCATATCAAGGAGGTCAAGCCTTTGACTTCAGTTTCTCTGGATGTCTCTCCTAGCACCACCATTCCGTGCTTGTGTGACTTTAGAGAGTTTACTATGCCTTTCTCAGGCCTTGGTAATCTGAAGATAATTGTAACTACTTCTTTATAAATTGCTTAAAATAATGCTTACCACAAAGTAAGAGGTCGATAAATGTTTGTTCTCTTTTGTAATTATGTTCTTCTTTGCCCTATGGTTATTTGTGAACAAACGTGCATGTTCCACTAGATAGGGAACTATTGGAAGCCAGGGCTGTGCTTTATCTATCCTAGCACGCCATATGCCATCAAGTACATGATTCTTATGTAGCTGTGCTCAGTACATTTTTGCAGATTTGGTAGAGACAGGAATCCTTTTCAGATTCTGTATGAATTCTTAAAATATGACAAGTTTTCTCTTGTTCTCTAATGGAGTTCTGTTAGAAAACTTTCTCATCTGCATAGATCACACGTGGCATACATGCACCAAACGTTTTGTGTATTTTCTTTTTTGGCACATGCATGGTAGAAAGCTTTTAAAATAATTATATCATAAAGTTTTTACTAACTAGACACTTAATATGCACTAGGCACAGATAATGTTATCTCAATTTCTCTTCTTCACAAGAACCATGTAACATTTTTGTTATTACTCCCAGTTTACAGAAGATAAAAGGAAATTCAGAGATGCTAAACCAACTGTGATAGAAAAGACCAAAGTTATAATAAGTGGCAAACTGAGAGCTGAACCCACTTTAAGCTGGCTCTGAAGTCCTTAATCTCCCCCCTCTACTGTGTTGTCTTCTTTCTTTTTTATTATTATATAATAAAAAACTTGATAGAGGAAACTATCTAATATAATGCCAAAGCCTTATAAATTGCTGTATATGGTTTACATTTTATCTTCTTATCTCCTCCACTAGTCTATTTTCTATAATTCGTATCGTAGTACACACAATTTTGTGACTTGATTTTTTTCACCATCTCAAGTGATTTTTCACTACACATTTGTTGTATACCATGCACCAATTATCACCATTTTCCTTTTTCTTTGAATGACAAAAAAAAAATGTGGTCAGTCAAATAAAAATCTTGGTGTGTTGTTCATACTCTCTGTGTCTTGGCCTAATTTGGAAGATTTTTTTTTTCTACGATGGAAGAAAGAGAATTCAGAAGAAAACTCAGAGAAATCATAAATGAGAGCATAGACATAGATGGAGAAAAGATGGCTTTTATTCTGAACAGAGAAGGGATAGTTTATTGTCATTGTGTGAATAATATTTTCGCCTTTTAAACACTGCTGGGGTTTAATCTCTACAGAAAAGGCAAAACCAAACAAAGCTATCACAGAGCATGCATGCGCACGCACATACACACACTGAGAAAGAAAGAAAGAGATTGAAAATCCCAACAAAACCTTAAAGACAAAAGTAGAAACTACTGGATTTGTTAAGTTAACTGTATTCTAATTAAACAGAAAGCAGGAAGATACATTATTAGACTCCAGAAAGAAAAAGAGAATCTCAATCTGTGTGGCAGGATATTTACTCAGTTATATTGTAACTTATATTCACTACTATGAAAAAATAAGCATAAAAAGACTGGGTGTTTTTGTACTTGTTTTCTTTTTTCATGGCAAGAGCTTGGTTAGACCTTTGATTCAGAGACACTTGGAAAATCAGAAGACGTTTGAGGACAAACCCTTTTCCAGACTTGGTAAAAGCGTAAATTCATGGAAGATATTTTGCGAGGACACCCAGAGAGAGAGAGAGAGGTGGAGCTCTTTCATGGTGAGAAGAGAGAAGAGAATAAAAGCCAGAGGATGAGAAGAGAAAGAAAGTAGACAGGAAGTGGGATGGAGAGGGGAGGAAAGAAGAAATGCTGCTTTTGTAGTTCTCTACTTTCTTTCGAGTGGCTCTGGTTACTGAAGAACAACAAATATTCTCTTATGAGAACATACTACATAGGTAATTTTAATTTTGTAGTAGCCACACTAGAAAAAGTAAGACAAAACAGATAAAATTTATTTTAATAGTATAGTTTACGAAACCCAACATATAAAAATATTATTTCAACATGTAATCAATATAAAAATTATTAATCAAATATTTGATATTCTTTTTGTCATACTAAGTTCTCAATATCAACTATTTAAGTGTACCCTAGACAACATTTCTATTCAAACTAGCTATTTTTTAATAACCGTGTATGGCTAGTGGTTATTTTATTGGATCACACAGTTCTTTGTAAGAGATATCTGAATTTTTAACCCTTGAAGTTACCCTACAGATTATTCTTAATCTAAATATTATTTCACTTTAAAAGTGAAATAAAAAATACTTAGAGAGGATTAGCAATTAGTTCAAGGATATGAAACAAGATCACTTAATCTTAGATTCTGGGGCTATCACGACACAAGTCTCTTTAACCCTGGAGTTGTGCCATATTTGCTTCTCTTTTGTGGTAAATGCTGTTAGTTACCTATCAAATATCCACTCTCCTCTTTGTTCTAATAACTAAACTATAATAGTGGGGGAAAGAGGCATTAATATGCTCAGCCATAAATCTACATCTCTCAGTTTCTCTTGTGTGTAGGGCAGTTCAAAGACAGTGCTGGTCAATGAGTTAAAAACAGAAAAATGAAGGCAATTTCAGGGAAAGTATCACTTTTCTGAAATAATGCCTTATCTCTTGTTCTTTATTGCTTTCTTTTTCTACCTGCCTGGAATGCAGATATGAGACTAGAAGTAAGGCCACCATTTCATGACACTAAGATAACCGTTAGAATGAAAGTCACACGCTACAGATGATGGATAAGAAAAATGGAAGAAGAGGACTGATGACATGAAGTTGGATTACCAGTCATAGACTGCATGCTACCAAATTTTTTAATATGTAAGTATAAGCCATTGAATGGCAAAGCCACTGCAGCTACAAGCAACAGAATGTAATTCTTGACTGGTGTTTTCATTTCAAACATCATTAAGTTATTTCAACATCAATAGACTTTCAAAGTAAAAATTTCAACTAAATACTGATAATCCTCAGCAGGCTAATATTTATAGTCAGTATGTTAAATATAGCAACATAAAATAAGAAAAAAAAAGAAAGGTGTATTATTTTCCCTTTGTAAGGTACTTAGTCCTGAAAAGAATTTTTTAAATTCTCTACATTGCTATATAGTTTAGTAGGACAAAATACGCCCACAACATAGCAGTGGTAAAACACTATGTTCTTGTATATTAACGCCTGTTAATATAGAGAAAGAGCTGTCTCCTGGGTTGATGATGTACTAGGAGTTAGGAGATCTTGGCTTTTGTTGTTATTGTTGCTTTTTAAGGGTTCTGTCACAAACAAGTTGTCTTTGGGCAACTCAGGTGGCTTCTCTGTAACTCAGCTTCCTCATCTGGAACCTGGAATTCCTTTGCAGCTTTAGCATTCTGCAAATCTATAGAAGCATTTCTTCTAGGAGACAAGATTCATAGCCTGATTTTCTTCCATGTTTGGCCTTTGGGGCTGTGCTAGTTTAAATTGTTAGATTAAATTTTTGGCAGTGCTAGCTCTTAAACAACCACCATTTGCTACTCTGACAGTATTCCTTCTGCTACAGAACCTACCCTTTTAGAAGTCTCAACTTATTCAGTATTGCAAAAAGCACCTTCATAAAATTTCAAGTGTAAAGGATTTCGAGGAAGTCAGATTTAGTACCTATTTTCTCCTTCAGAGGTTCTGGGAAATTATTTTTAGTAAGCTAAGAAAACAGGGACTATTCATACAATTTAACACACTCTGCGTATGTGTGTTTTAAAATATTAGTCTGATTTCTTTAGTTCTATTTACTATTAGGCATTATTGAAAATTCTACCTCTTTTCATTTGCTCTTAAAAACAACAACAACAACAAAATACCCCTAAGAGTCTTTTTCCAATTCTGAAAACTCTTGGCTAAGTACTGGTGCTATTTTCAACTTAGTGTAACTGGCAACCTCACATTTTGTAAAGTTCAAGAAGAGCAGAAACTGCCGCTCTGTCAGCCAGTTAGAATGAACAGGAAGCAGACAATGGAAGGCAAATTTCTGGATGCTAAACCCTCTTTTCCTATGAGGAACAGACTCAAATGAAGACAAGTTTTCAAATCTCATCTTTTAGATAGTCATGTTGAGGGATGGATGAGATCCACTTCAAATCATTCTTCTATCCATGTCATCTTATAGACATCCTTTACACTTTCTATTATACATAAAATTATCTTTAAGTACTATTTATTTTAATACTATTGCTATCTGAAAGCATGTATTCTACCTCACAATATGTCTGCAAACCATGGACCCATGGAGGCAGTATTGCCTAATGGTTAAGAGAGCAGGGATAGTAGAAAAACAGATCTGCCGCGTTAAAAAATTCTCTCACTCTTTACTAAGTCTTAGTTTCCTATTTTCCATTGTAAAATAGGGATAGAGTCCCTTATAACTCGGGCAAAATTTCTAAACCGAAAATAACAGATAACAAGTATCTCCTCATTTCAGAGAGCAACTAAAGATCTTAAACATGTCTTTGCAGTTCTCATCAAGGCAGCAAATCTGGACTGTGACCATTGCTGCCTACCCCTTTGAAGCCTCTATGAGAGACACAGACAGAATTTGGAGAATATTAAAGTCTAGGGCATGAGGACTTCCAGGGGGAGGATGGTCCACACCTCCAAATAAGCCAAGGGAGGGGTCTGCAGGAGAATTACATGCAAAGACTGATGTTTGCAAGGAGGTAATAATGGCATCTCATTTCCTGATTGGTATCTGCTTAAACAGTGGACTTTCTGTGCCTTCCTCTGCCTTATGAGAGAGAGAGAGAGAGAGAGAGAGAGAGAGAGAGAGAGAGAGAGAGAATAAATTGAAGAGAGAGAAAGAAAATAAATTGGAGATAAACTGCATGGTGAAGTGAGAGAGAAGGTGAGAAATAGACTGCACTCTTACCTTGTGACAAGACAAGACATGGGAGTTTCATATGGGCCAATGTGACCCCTAGAAAGTCGCCATCCTTGAGCCATCTTGCTGATGCCGCACTTAGGAGGGCTCCAACAATAAAAACCGAGTGTGTGAAGTTTCTCATTGACCTAGAACTGAAAAGGGATTCTGAGGAAATCAGAGAACATATTTGCTACAGGGTTGGTCCTTTTGGGAGGAAGTAACCATTCTGAAGAACCTACACTGATGTCCCAGGCAGGGGAAGCCAGCACTGAGACACTGTCCTAAAGAAGGCAGCAGGTAGTGAGAGACTTTGGCTCTTTGTCCGAATCCTACCTGTCTAACTCTTAATTCAGACGAGTGAGAAGCAAAAAATGAAGAGCCAGAACATCTAAAGGGCATAGAAGAGAAAGGCCTTGAATTGGATACAAGATGGAAGTTTGAAGACTGAACTGGAGCATTTTTATACTTCAGTATTAAAAATATCAAGATAAGACTGTTCTTATACCAAAGGTGACTAGTTCTTTATGACAGCTCCAGATGTTTTCAAGGAATATGAAAGGAAAGTTCAAAAGAACAAGCATGAAGGCAGTAATAGAAGAAAAACTAAATCTCTTTCCTGTGTATCCCTGTGTAGCCAAGGCTGTTCACTATTCGAATTACACTCAATCCTGGGAAGGAGGGAAGGAGGGAAGGAGGCATGAAGTAACTTGGTGGGTAGGCAGGTCCATCAAGCTTAGCTGTTAAATGCACCCCGTGTCTTAGCAAAAGTGGAGGTTCTGAAGCAGAACTTCTGACTTGGTGCCAAGTTCTCTTTCCACTGCATTGCCCCACCTCCTGTAACAGGGGTTTCCGCTTATATTGCACTTTAAAATTAACAAAGCACTTGTGTAGACCACTGCCTTGCCAAGAATGTTTAGTCAGAACAAAATTCTGTTTAACAAGGTGTCAAAACAACCATTAAAGATGTTTCTAAGAGCATTATCTTAGCACTGCAGGGAGTCAATGTGATGCAGAGAAAACACAGGATTGGGAATCCAGAGGCTTGCATTCTGGTCATAGCTCAATGAGGAGCATTGCAAAAAGAGCTTGGCGTTAGTCGTCAAACTGAGATCCAAATTCTGGCTCTACTATTTAGCAGCTGTGTGACCTAAGGCACAATTCTTAACCTCTTTAATTCTCAGTTTCTTCATGCATAAAATGGGAAAATGGCATCTACTTTATAGGATTTGCTGAGAGGAATAATGAGATAATATAGAGGCCTAGCAAAGTGACTGGCACGGAACCCAATAAAGGTCCAATAAGGCATAAGTTTGTCAAATGCTCAGTACATTTTCTGCTCTGCCGAGCTCAGAGAACTCTTGTAATGATGAAATGCAACAATATATATGAGAAAAACTTTTTAAAGTGAAAGTTGTTTTAAATTATTTATTTTTCTTGTTCTCTTTCTGGGACATATCTCTCTTTGAATTACAAGTGAAGCAAGGCCTGGCTGGGACCCCCATAGAAGAGGCCTCACTGTGTCCCTGGCCTTACTTTTCCTTAACCTATGACTTAGTAATAGATTGTCCCCCTGTGGCTTGAGCTGGGAATGTCTCCTGTCCCAGTTCCCTGCTTTAGAAAATTTCCCTGAAACTTATGAGTAATCCCCTTAGGCTTATTGATCACAATCTCTATGGCCTCACATTCTTTCCAGGCTACTCCCACCATTGTTCCTGGGTTGTTGATGACACTGGAGAGCCACATCATTAGAGGGAAGTCTCCACGAAGCAGAACAGGTCCCCCAGAACTGTCACATGGCCTCTGGAGGAATGCCCAGATTTTCCCTTAACTACCCTGAGCCAATCTGGGGATAGTAAGGCAGTTTTTGAAGGTGTCAACCTGCTGCCTTCTCAGATCACCTGTGTTCTGACAATAAATGCTTATTCTCAGTAGCCCAACTCCTATGTTGGGCTATCGGCTGAGCAGGCAGCGCAGGCAGCACGAGCCCCAGACTCGGTTGCCCTTCGGTTTCACAAGAGCATAGGATGAAGATGAGAAAGGGAAATTCCTTTGCATCTTTAAAGGACAAATTCTAATCTCTCAGAACCAATTTACTCTATTTTTCTAGGCTACAGTTACTTTTATTTGTATATATACATATATAATATTTTTCAATTATAAGAGACATGCACATTCATTTTATAAAATATTGAAAATATTGCAAAATGTTTCCTTTCAGTTTTTTCTAGAGAAAAATTTTTTAAGAATTGAGCTTATCATGTATATACAACTTTACAGCATACTTCATTAAAGTTAACACTAGGAATGTCTGACAACTAAGTTTGCGAACTTGTTGCAACAATGTTAGTAAACTTTTTTGATATCAGAGGGATTATTCATTATGAATTTGTACTAATGGACAGTTAACCAAGTTTACTATTTAGAAGAGCTGAAAAGGCTGCATGAAAAAGTTAGACGACCTGAACTTTTCAGCAACAATTCATGGCTCTTGCAGCATGATAATCAATGCATAAGCTCACACAGCACTGTCTATGAGGGAGTTTTTAGCCAGTAAACAAATAACTGTATTGGAACACCCTCCCGACTCACCTGATCTGGCCCCCAATGACTTCTTTGTTTACCCAAAGATAAAGGAAATATTGAAAGGAAGACATTTTGATGACATTCAGGACATCAAGGGTAATACGACAATAGGTCTGATGGCCAATCCAAAAAAAGAGTTCCAAAATTGCTTTCAACGGTAGACTAGGCGCTGGTGTCGGTGCATAGCTTCCCAAGCGGAGTGCTTCAAAGGTGACCATAGTGACATTCAGCAATAAGGTGTGTAGCACTTTTTCTAGAATGAGTTCGCAAATTTAAGTGTCCAACATAATATGTAATAGGACTTTCTTATTAGGATAATTTAAAACTTAGTTGAATATTTGAGTCAGTAAACAATGAAAAGAAGAACAGAAATTCATTAACAAGAAGTAGAGAATGTAAAGATAGTTCCTTAAATGTGTTTATTATTGTAAATTATACATACAAACAAAAGAAAATGCAAAATGTATATACACAATTTATAGAAATATAAGAAATCAAACACTTGTGTAATTCAACTGTGGAACTATCTCACAGATTTAGGAATAACACATCTCAGTTCCACAGAAGCTCACTTGGATATTTTCTCCCCACTGCACTCTTTTTTCTCACATCCCTGAACAAGTAGCCTCTATCCTCAAGAGTGAGGCTCAAAATGTTTAGTAACTGTCATAGTATGTCATTTGTCACTGCCAAGGATGTTTTCTCCCCATCCTGGTTTCCAGAGATAAGAGGCACCAGAGTGTCGGAGCTATCCCCCTGCCACTTTTCTTATCTTTTAATTTTGCTTATATTGTTCTTTGCCATGTCATTTATTTATTTAAATTTATTTAAATTTTATATTTAATTGAATTTAGTAATATTTCTTTTATTGCCTGTTTATTTAGGGATAACGAGAAGTGTTCTCCCCATAGCTAAGTTATAAAGTAATTCACTGTTTTCTTGTAGTATTCATAGGTTTCAGTTTCTAGATTTAGATTGCTGATGGATTAGCAGAGCAACTGATACATCTGAGGTGTGGATCTATTGTTCTTTTTTTCTCTCAATAATTTGAAATGACACTTTCATTATACACGAAATAGATTAGGCCCATTTTCATATCTCCTTTTATATTCATTATTGTGTTTGCCTATTCATGCACAAATACCACTGTTTTAATTATAGGGCCTTTATAGTATGTTTTAATATCTGGGAGCACCACTCTTGTTCACTGCTGTTCTTTTTGAGGGCTTTACCAAGTGATTGTTCAAGTTTATTTTCCATGTGAACTTTATAATTGAGTTACCTAATTCCCAAACAAAATCAAACAAAATAAACCAATGCTTGTTTGTGTTTTATTGGGATTGCATTAAATGTATATATTAACTTGGAGAGAACTAACATTTTTATAATGGTGAGATATGCGCCAGGAACAAGACAAGTGTTTCTATTTATTCAAGGTTTGTTTTGTGTCTTTCAAAGATATTTCAAAGTTTATCTTTTATAGATTTGTCTATTTCATGTTTACTTTATTACTACAAATTGTCTCACTATTGTACAATAGGTTTTTTCTTTTATTATATTTTCTAAATAGTTATAGGTCATACAATATATGGCTATTGATATTTTTGTTATTGTTAATTTTACACTATACTAATTAGTGATTTGTTTATTGTTTCTGTTAATTTTGTCATTTACTATCATGGGTTTTTCAGGTATACTGCCGTCTCATGTGTAAATAAAGATAGTTTTATTTCTTTTCCAATTCTCACACAACTAATATTTTATATAGTAGTAAAGATAGCATCCTTGAATTTTTCTTCACTTTAGGAAAATATTTCTAGTGTTTTCTCATTAAATCATATGCTGATTATAAACTGATAAACTGATAAAGTTTATTCACAAAAAATCTGTAGACCAATCTCATATATATGTGCATAAAATTTTTAATTAAACTATTAACAAATTGAATCCAACAACACATTGAAAAATAATGACCCACTAATATATTTTTATAGAAATTCAGGGATGCTTTAAATACAGAAAATCCTATTATATGTTTACCATATTTATAGCTCAAAGAGAAAACTGATATGATTAGTTCTGTAGGTGATGATAAAAAGTTGAACACATTCAACCACAGTTGCTGATTAAAAAAAATTCAGTAAAACAGGAATTCATGAATACTATCATAACATTATAAATATATCTATAATTATATTCATAGATAAAAAGAAAGAAAGAAAGAAAGAAAGAAAGAAAGAAAGAAAGAAAGAAAGAAAGAAAGAAAGAAAGAAAGAAAGAAAGAAAGAAAGAGGGAGGGAGGGAGGGAGGGAGGGAGGGAGGGAGGGAAGGAAGCATTACCCCAATTGTCAATGGGGTAATGCTATGGATATTTTCTTGTAGTCAAGAATTATTGTTTAACATTGTATTAGAAGTATAGCCAGCCAATGCAACCAGATGAGGGTTATGATATTATTTAAGTCTGAACAACTTGGATTTATAGAAATATGCACAATGATGACTGTTTTACCTGTGGGTTGGTCATGGGTTGGATGATACCAATGTGAGTAGTAGTAGAATGGGGATGGATTTATTATGAAACAAAGAAATCTTTCTACAATCCATATATTTGAGGACAGATTAGTCCTGGGATTTGAATCACCTGTGGAGTTTATATGTGTCTGCTGTAAATTGAGTGTTTGTATCCCTCCAAAATTCATATGTTGAAACCTAATCTGTAATGTGATGATGTTAGGAGGTGAAGCTTTTGGAATATGATTAGGTTATGAAGTCAGAACCCTGTAAAAGGGATAAGAGCCTTTATAAAAGAGACCCCAAAGAGTGTCCTTGCCTTTTTACCATGTGGGAACACAAAAAAGTCAGCTGTCTACAAACCAGGAAGTTGGCTCTCCCAAGACACCAAATCTCCTAGCATCTTGATCTTCTTAGTCTGCAGAACTGTGAGAAATAAATTTCTGTTTTTATAAACCACCTGGTCTATGATTTTTTGGTATAGCAATGCAAATGGACTAAGACAAAATTTAGCAATGACAAGTAGGGTGTTGCTGTAACAAATACTTAAAAATGTGGAAGTGGCTTTGGAATTGGGTAATGGGTGGAAGCTAGAAGATTTTTGAGGTGCATGCTAGAAAGATCTACATGGCCATGAACACAACTTTAAAGGCAATGAGCTATAGAGAAAGTGTCAGTCTTCTTAGAGAATACCTAGGTGATCCAGAACAGAATGTTGGAAGAAATATGATGGTAGAGCTATGCTGATGAGGTCGCAAACGGAAATGAGAAACATGTTATTGGAAAATGGAGGAAAGGTTATACTTGTTATAAAGTGGTAACTTGGCAAAATTGAATTCATATTCTAGTATTTTATAGAAGGTAGAACTTATGAGCAATAAAATTAGGTATTTATCCAAAGCTACCTACAAGAAAAGAGTTGGAGATATGGGTTGGCTTTCTGACTGTTTATCATAAAAGACAAGAAGACAGAAATGACTTAAAGATGGAATTATAAGCAAAAAGGAAGCAGAATGTAAAGATTTAGAAAATTCTCATCCTATCTATTGCATGTTATAAAAAATGAGAAAGCATGGTAGGAAGAGAACACCAAGGGTGTGGCCAAATGACCATTTGATAAGGAGATTCATATGAATCAGCCTTCTCAGCAGAAGCCAGAAGCTATTCTCCAAGACAATGGAAGAATGACCCCAAATGCAATTCAGAGATCATCAGGGTTGACTCCTTTGTCTCAAAAAGGGGCACTATGGCCTAGTTTTCAAGAGACCAAATGACCTGTACCCAAAGTTGTGGGGGCAGAACCACCACTTCAGTGGGTCCAAAAGGTAGGACTTCCATCCTCTTGAGCCTATACGGCAGAGCATTGAACCAAAGAAGATTATTCTTGAGCCTTTTTGTCATCCCAATAAACTCAAATTTAAAAAAAAAAAAGACGAGTAAAAGATCTCATGGACTTTGCTTTACAGTTTGGACTTACTCGGAATGAATTACTCCTTTCTCTTGCCTATTTCTTCCTTTGAAATGAGAACGTCTATCCTGAGCCTGTCCCACCACTGTATTTTGGAAGCCCATAACTTACATGGTTTCATAGGTTCGCAGCTGGAGAATAATTTGCTGCAGGAGGAATCATACCTTCAATCTCACCCATATCTCATTTAGATCATATTTAAATGAGACTGGATTATAGAATTTAGAATTGATACTGGAATGAGTTAAGACTTTTGGGACTATTGGAATATGATAAGTGTATTTTGCATGTGACAAGGACAGACATTTGGGGGACAAGGGGTATCATACTATAGAATAAATGTTTATGTCTCCCCAAATTCCTTAAGTTGAAGCCTAACCTCTAACATGATGGTATGAGGAGTTGGAGCTTTGGGAAGTGATTAGAGAATGAGCGTGGAGGCGTCATGAATGGGATTGGTGCCCTTATAAAAGAGATCCTAGAGAGCTCCCTCATGCCTTCTGCCATGTGAGGATGAAGTAAAAATACAACTGTCTATGTACTAGGAAGCGAGTCCTCACCCGACACCAAATCTGCTGGCACCCTGATCAACTTCCAGAACTACGAGAAATAAATTTCTGTTTTTATAAGCCACCCAGTCTATGCAATTTTTATAGCAATCGAACAGACTAAGATAATGTCTATATATCATATATCTTTTATATCTGGAAATACAGACTTCCAGACCCAATCACTGAATACGTAAATCTAGGCTATTACCTTGAAAGCTCACTTCTACTATGTATTTCAATGTACAGGCTTGGTTTCAAATACCCTTATTTTACAAAGCTTTGTTTATTTGTTTGTGTCCCACCTTGTTTCAGAATAGATTTAATGCCGCTTATCAGAACATAAAATATAGCAAGATCAATTTAAAGTAAATCTAAGAAGAGAGAGAGGGAGAAAATTAAAACTAAGAAAATGAAATGTTGGCACAGATGAAGGTAATACAAAAAAGCCCACTCTAGCGGACTAGAAGCACCGGGGCTCTTTGCAGAGGTTGGGATACAAAGCCTATCCCAGGATGTTGTGTGAAGTAAATTAAGTTAAACCCTCTCTCTACAAGGAGTAGTATTTGCATGTCCACAAAATGGTTTAAAACAATCAAGGGCTGATTGTAGGGAGAGAGGTGGCAAAAAGGTTTATCACAGCCTGAGAAGTACATGTGCAAAAAGACTGGAGTTAATCTCCAAACCTTGGTTATTAGGCTGGGGTTTGGGGCATGGATTTGGGCACAGCATCTTACATTTCTACATATTTAATGTTTTAGCGTGCATCAGCACGCTAAATAGTGGTCAACTATTTCATCTCCAGCATCTGTATCTGGTTTATTGAAGCTTTATTGATTATCTATGCCGTACTGATATACAGAATTTAAAGAAGGTTAAATGACAACAAACACACTGGTAGACGTGAGTGTATGTATTTGTTTATAACACAACAATTAAAATACACAGAAGAAGCAATTGGAAATTATATAAAGGCAGACACATCTCATTGATAAATATTATATATTTTGACTACAATTGATTACTACATTTAGATTCTTATTGACTAGCCACTAAAGCAAAAAGGGAAACATGACAGAAATTGTTCCTCTCTGATAAAAAGAAGAATCTTGAATTTCTTTAGGAAAGGGATTTTATCCCTGCTATTATATTTTAAGAGGAATTTATCAAATAGAACTATATATGAACAGTATTGAGTCATAATTCTATAGCCTTTACCATCCTCCAATGTATCAAAAAATTGGCTTTTATCTTACTGGTCTATAGTTAGTTCTTGAGTTAATTCCTTACATGTTTATTATTTAGATTAAGAGCTTTATGAGAATCAGAATATGTATGTTCATCTTCCTAATGTTATACTTTTTTTGATATAGTAGGTACTAATAAATTTTTATCAAATGAATGAATAAATAACAAATGAATAAATGAATAAAACAATACTTTGAGTGTCCAAATTGCATCTCTTAGCTATTACCCAAATAACTAGGCTTGGGTGGTTAACCATTCATTTATTTCAGCATTTTTGGGCACCTATTGTATGCCAGGCACTATTTTTAGTACTGGGATATTGACAGTCAACAAACGAAGTTTAAAAAATTTCTTCATTCATAATGTTTGTATTCTAAAGTGCATTGGGGAATATATAAATGATTAAAATATATAATATGTTAGATAATAAGAAATGTTTTGGGGGAAAACAAAACTGACTACAGAAAAGAGGAATGAGTTCTGGGCTCTGTAAATGTGTGTGTCTTTGTGTGTGTGTGTGTGTGTGTGTGTGTGTGTGTGTGTGTGTGTGTGTAGAATGGAATAGAATAAAATTGAATAGAATAATATGGAATTCAGAAGAAAAGGTATTACTTGTACATCCTGGCTTCTTATGAGACTGATCTACAGAGGAATAAAAAATATAATGAGTTAGCTTTAATGGTTGCAAGGCAGATAACGGTGTTGATAGAAAGAGGTTTAACTTACACCCATAAGCATGCAGAATTATAGATATTTGCCGAACAGAGAGATTTGGGGTATATCCAAATCATACCAAGCTGGTTAAGTGCACCCATTTGGGGGAGTGGGCTAGGGAAGGTGGCCAGGAAAAAGATGAGGAAGAGGAAGAATTTCTTGGGCACATTGGGACAGATTTGTTGCAGACCTGCTGCAGTGATGTTTTTCAGGAAAGAACTTGAGAATTAATTTCCAGTTGGAAGTCTAAGTATAATTTAGGTAGGCAAAAAGTAATTTCCTGGGTTGGATTTGAGCCAGGACATTGGAATTAATACCTCATCTCTTACAAAAATTGCCAGGGGATCTTTAATAATCACAAGCAAGCCTGGTCTTAGATTCACAAGTGTAGGCTGGTCTCTTTAGAGGGCAACTCCGCTTAGCACACAGAACAAACTCCAGGTGATGAATGACACCGAAATACCATTTACTGATTTAAAAGCACTTTGTGCTCCCAGCAGCTTCTATGTTTTTCCTAGAGATCTCCTGGGCCTAAAGCCTACCAAAACTTTGCTCTAACAACTAATACAAGGTCAGATCAATTGGTACCAAAGGATTTCAGCAGCCAAGAAAAAAATATGAAAAACTGAAAATAAAATAGGTATAAAGTGGTGATTGCTATTTTTAAGCAGGTAAATATATCAATTTGAATATTACAAAAATAATACAGGTGGTGAACACTGAATTGGGAATTCCAGACTGGGTTTTCATCCCCACAACTACAAAACCATGTAAAATCCAGCAAGGCACTTCACTTCTTGGAACCTCAGCTTGCTTATTTATATGCACCTGGAATAAAATTCGAATGACTGACTTGTCCAAAAAATACCCCACCTGATCATCACCTGATGATCTCTAACTTTAAAATCTGTTCTTATACCCCTCTCCCTGTGGTCCCAGCTGCACTGGCCTTTCTGCTTTGCAAAGCTGCCACACTCATCTAGAATCGGGGCCTTTGCACTTGCTTTCCTTGCTACATGTAACTTTACTCCCCCAGAGCTTAACATGGCTGGCTTCGTCCCATCATTTAAATATTACCTTCTCAGAGGCTCTACCTCATCACCCAATCTCATACTGCTTCTTGCTTCATTAATTTTTTTCTCACAGCATTCCATTTGATTAATTTCACTTTCGAATATTATCTTTTTATATTATTGTTACTTGTTTAATGTCCATCAACAACCCTTCCCGCCCTCCATTAGAATCAGAATTTCCATAAGGAAAAGAGTCATGCATATCCTTCTAACTCATTTACTTCCAGCATTTAGGACAGGAATTAGTGGAGAGCAGATCCTTGTCAAATATGGAGGAAAAGAGGAAACTAGACTCAATGATTGTCTTGGGCCATCCCAGCTTCAGTATACTGGAGGCCCACACAGCTCTAGGCAGGGTAATTCTCAGCTCCTGGCAATACTTTGAACTAGGCAAATTGTTTACAGTCTTTCTCTACCTGTCCCTACCCCCTGCCTATTCTAGATACAACCTTTCTCCTCTGGGGAGGGGGTGGGGCACTGTTCTCAGTTACAATCACATAGAAAGATTATATAGGGTAAGGGTACCATGAGATGGAATTAATTAGAACTCCTAAAACAGTGCCGAGCTCACCGTAAGCACTCAGTGTTTTCTTCATTTCTTTCTACCTAGCAATTGTGATATTTGACATAAATATTAAATAAAATGTGAAGTAGTTTATGTTTTAATAAAATAAGAGTGAAAATCTTAACTATGATAAACTTTCAAAGTAATGAATTTCTAATAGTTGATTTTCAAATGCCATACATTTCTCATGACAAGATGGGAAGAACAAAGATTGAGGAAGAATGAATGGGGTTGGGATTGAGCACAGGACATAAGCATTGTAGGGTATTAATTGACTGGGAGGTGGAGTTGGACCTATGAATCAATGAAATCCAAGGCAAGAATGTAACTGATAGGTGGTAGGAAGAGTAGCAGAGGAAGAATGGGGATATGAAAGAGGGCAGATGAGTACTTCTTGCCAGATGGAACAGTCAACTGAAAAAGATTCAAACTGGAAGCCCAGAGGGCTAGATTTGGCAACAGTTGGGTTTTGTGTCATCAAGTTACATTATTTCATCACGATCCCCTCCACCACCTTTTCACTGATTCCGTTATGTATTATGCCCCAAAGTTATTTCAGATTGTAACCAGAAGGCTTGAGGGTAGTGCTATGACAAACAAGTAAGAAGCAAAAGTATTACAGTTGGGAACTTCCAAAAGTTGGGGATGTTAAAGCAGTGAGGTGAGACCAAAATTAGTCAAATACAACAGTCACTGTTTGCATTAATTAGATTTCTGGAGCAATGCTGTCTTTTGAAGTAGTTGGTCTGAATACCTAGACTTACTTCTGTTATGTCTAATGTAATGTCTAAATTTGCCTCCTTCTTAAAAAATGTACTAATACCAGACGAGTTCTGACAGATTTAATGGGGAGTCACAAGAGACATTTTTCAGGGAATAGAAAACAGGGCAATTATATCTTTGACTGAATCTAGACAACTTCAGGGAAGAGAACTTCCATATGTCAGTTTTATCAGTCAGAGGCCAACCAAGAAAACAAAACCCACCACACCAAGTTTTTCAATATGGATAATTTAATCTGTGTAATTGGTTACCTCTAGGTAAGAACTGGAAGATCAACCAAGAAAACACAGGGCAACAGAGAGATTAGCAAGTGCAGGAAGCTGCTACCATCTTGAGGACTGGAGCAAGGAGGCAGCGTCACTGGAGCCCAGGTGGCTGGGCCACAGTGGACATGGACAGTGGTGGACATGCAGGGTGGGCTGGACGCTGGGACAGAGGGGTCGTAAAATGGCCTGAAGCGGAGAGAAAAGGGAGGAAATCTTCTGATTTACATTTTTTCCTGTCTTCCAGCTTCCAGCCAGTACTTCCCATTGCCCTAAAAAGGCCAGAAACTAGTTGATAACAGAGACAGGAATAATAGTTTACAGGCATTATGATACAGTAGAAAAACAGAAAATGGGGCTGAGTTCCACCAGGTACCATAACAGCACAGGAGAGGACTGAAACACTGGCTCCCATTCACCAAAGCATAGTCTGCCCTCAAATGATGGCTCCGGTGTTGTGTTTTTTTGTTTATTTATTATCATTTATAAGATGCTCTTTATGGGTACTCTGCCAGCATGATATTGCCATCTCACTTTTAAACGTTTCTTCTCATACAAGTGAAACAATTCAAGGCCATTTTACCTAGATGGGTGGTTCCTTTCCACGCCAATTTAAAATTATTTTCACAAATATATATGCATTTGAAATCAGGGAAGAAAAGAAAAGGAACAAATTTGAGAAGAGAGTGGAGTGCTAACACGAACCAGAAATCCATTACAGTGTACTTTGCAAATACTGTAGGTAATTAAAGACTTTTAAGGGCAACTACAGTATTATTTACTTGACAGTGGAACTCTTACAGGCTATTATGTAAATACACATTGAGCACGTTTTAAAAGTGAATACTACTTACTATTCATAAGTGTCGTTAATATGTATTTCATTTAACCCTAAGGAACCATTTCAGCCTCTTGTGTGAATTTACATTTATGAATGTTTTTATAAAATGCATATTATTTACCCAATAGGCAGCTTTACCATAAGAAATACTAGAGCTGATTGCCAATTTAACTTCACATGAGTTTCCATGCAATTGTTCCTTAGGTCTGTCTGCATGTTGGGCATCCCAAAATAGCCCTTTCTTTCAGAATCCTGCAAGACCCATGCCATGAGCTGTTCAAATGAAGGAATTTTCCAGTCTGTTTTGGTGGTTCTGGGGATTTTAGTATCACATAAAAAAGGCCAGGGCATGTTTCATCTTAGAAAATAAAGATTTCAGCACTGGAAGATGACAGTCTATGAAGTATATGTGTGTAATCACCTTGTTTTCTCTGTGTCCTGAATTCAATATCCACAAAATAAAGATGAGCAGGTTCTAAAATGAGACATAGAAAACGTGAATTTCTCTCTTCCTTCCTTTCCTCCTTCTTTCATATCAGAATGGAATCCTTCTGTCCCAGTCATTTTTCCTAAGACACCAAAATGTTCCCCCTAACACACACACACACACACACACACACACCCCATATGTGGAATTTACAAAAGGAATAAAGATTTCCTGCCAATACACACACCATATGCAGAATTTACAAATGGAATCTGTTCCATGACTCCTGTACCCCTCAGCCAGCTAAAAGACATAAACAGGAATAAAAAAAAAATTAAAGAGAACAGACTGGTAAAAAGATTTCTTCGGAGAAAGTCTCTCCAAGCTGAAAGTCCCTCCTTCTTTCTTTGGGGGAAAAGTGGTTAATAGTGCCACTGCCTAACCCAAAGCCTGGAGAAAAACACTAAAAGCTTTGAAATTTGTTCATATGGGAGAAACAGAGACTTGATGATATTCTTATGACCAATAAAGTTACCAGATTGAGAACCAAGTTCTGATTCCAACCCAGGGAATCTAGATTGCAAGAGAAAGAATGTCGAACTGTTTTGATAGCAGATCTAGGAGACTGTTTCTGTGCTGAGATTGTCCTTCAGTCCTGGAATTTGTCAGGACAAAGACATGGTAGTTTATTCTATTGACCCCCCTATTGGCTCAACCTGATGCCTGCTCTCTCTCTGTATTATGCCACCACCCCCTCCCCACCGTGGGCCATGATACAGAGAGAGAGCAGGCATCAGGTTGAGCCCTACTGAGTCTTATTTAAGAAGCTGGAGATAGGAAACTAGCCACCTGGGGCCAAGGGAAAAATTACAAGCAATCACCCAGACTACAAGTGCATCTGGCCAAGGTCAAGGATGAGAGCGATGTCTAGTGAAAAGAACCACTGAGGAAAATATGGCTATGTCCCACACAAGAGTAAGTTTTAATAATTGCCAGGTCCACAGAGAAAGAAGCCTCCTAGCTGAGTAAGCACTCATCCCCTCATCTCTCTTTGTTCCTCTTTTTTTTGACTCTGGCAGAGAGTGAATAGTAGCTAGAGAAGTGGAGAGGACATGAGAGAGTAAAACATATTGAATAGAAAGAAGTTCAAATTCTTCATGATAAATTGTAAAATTGGCCTCATATCCTCCCCCTTGAAATGCAGTATTACAAATCCTCTCACCAAAAGGTAGAGTGTGTTTCTCCACATCTTGAATCAAGATTGATTGGTTGACTTGCTTTGGCCAAACCTGGAACATACTTAAAACACTTACGCATTTGGGGTTTGCCCTCTCTTTCTGGTCTTGGGACTCCTATAACCACCACCCTGTAAATGAGCCTAGGCCAGCCTGCTGGAAGATGAGAAATAAGTATCACACTGCCCCAGCTGATAGCCAATCAACAGCCAGATATGCAAATGAGGTTATTGACCATCAGCTGACAGCTGACCCATGAATGAGCTCATCTGAGACCAGAAAAAGAACCATATCACTGAACCTTACCCAAATTGATGAGCCATGGACATGTGGACAAATGATTATTATTGTTTTAAGTCAGTAGGTTTGGGGCCAATTTATTATGCAGCAGGAGGTAGGTAACTGGTAGGGCCTTCCTCCCTTAGGCATATTTTCAATCTGAAGCAAGCTGGAACTGGGGAAGAGGAGAAGTTCTGGGTCTAACCATTTGAACTTTTGAATTGAGGCTGTGTTTATGACTTAGCATGGCTACAGGGGCAACTAATACCTAATAATCGCTGGCCTACATGAATTTGGGATAGGGAAAATCACTTCCAGGGAATAAAGTTTAAAGAGATGGTAAAACATAAACTTAAACTTGCATTTTGATCAATATCCTTGTGTAAATCTTGTTTAGCATATTGATTCCATTTTAATAAACATATGTTACATACACAGTATCTCCAGTATAACATATCCAGCAGGACTTCAGAACTAAATGACATTTCTAAACTTTATTCAATTTAGTAACTTCATTACTCATTTACGGTTTATCACATGGACTCAAAATTGGTTTTTTCCAAAGATATTGGAAAATTAATATGGACTGTACAATATTTGATATTGACATTATAGTCATTTTCTGGGTATTTGGCAACAAGAGAGGTGTCACTATCCACAGCTTTTAATGTAAGTGTTACATTAAGCCATATGAAATTACTGTTTTTATAAATCTACAATGTACAGATATTAGAATTTTTGTATGATTCAGTCTATTATAATACAATGCATAGGTTAGCCAACATGAGAAAGAATAGAAAAGAAAAATAAGTGAAATTTGAAGGACATTGTTGATTTGTTGATTGGTAATCAAACATTTTCCCCATGTTTCTCCACCCCTTTTCCCTCACACTTCCTAGAGTTTGGAAAAGAAAATATAGTTTTCTAGTCATAGTCAAATGTGGTCATAGGGCATTTTTCTGCAATATACAACATAAGCTGAGGCTTCTGGAAAGACATTTGTTTTGTTAATAAAAGGGGTGGTTGAGGCTGGTACAATGCTGTCCCTTCTCTCTTCTTCCTACCCTGGGTTTGTCCTGTAGCTGTCAGTTGACTAAAACGCTAAAAATGCTGATCAGAAGGACAGAAAGAAACTGAGTCTATGCACATGTGATAGTCCCACCGCACCCACCCTGTACTTTCTACCCCCAGACATCTATTTCTGAGGAAAAACAACCTGTATTTACTTAAGACAAGCCTAGCCCGATTTTCTGTAACATAGAGCTGAAAAAAAAAAAGTTGTTTCTGATATAATAGTAAACATGAATGGGTAGACAGACACACACAGAAAATTATCAGGACCTTGGTAATAAGATTTTCAGTGAAAAATCCTATTAATGGGAGCTAGGAAAAACACTTTATATCAATCTTTATTGGAATTTATAGTAAAATGTCTCATTTCTCTGCTTTAGTGAATATGAATAGTATGATTTGACTTTTTTTATGATACTTTAACCATAATTTAGTGCCACAGCCTTATATTTATGAAAAAGGTTACTAGTAGGTTAAACCTTATGAAATAGCCGGTAGTTACCTATCACTGGAGATGGCTTGGTGTCTAAACAAATAACACACATATTCACACATATATCCACATACATATGTCATATATATCTTACAAAGATTCTCTTTAGATCAATTTATTTTAAGTTTCAGGCCATATAGAATTTCTTCAAAATAAGAATTTAAAAACCAAATTTTCTAAGTTTATTAAATGCCAGTAATAAAGACACCATCATTGATAAGACATTTAGTAGTATAGTATTGGTTATTTATTAATTTGTATTAAAAGATAATAAACATAATTAAAGTTCTTTTATAATCTACTCAGTTTTGAAAGCTGTCTGGAATGTCAAACACAATGCATTTTGCATTAGTTTTATATACATTTTCATTGAATTCAAACTTTTAAATAAATCTTCCAATATCTAATGCATCATATTATCAAAGCACAGAAAACCATTATATGATTATAAGAAGAACCTCAGAACTCACTGTCTGCAAATTTAATGGACTCCCAATGCTTCCCCCACTTCTGTTTTTAAGACATTTCACAGTATTTTATACATTATAAATGGATTCCATTCTTGGCTTAGTAATTCACCTAATGGACAATGGACACAAAAAAAGCTGTAACTCCAGGGACATTAAATTGGTTCTAAACTCTGAAAATTACAGCTTTTACAAAAGAAGAAAATACTAAAAACATGTCTAATGCAACACTGCATCTAATTTCCCACTACCTCCAGACTGTGTCTAAAAGCTCCTAAACTTCTTAATGACACAATATGTTAAAATTGTGTTCCTGTATATTTAGATCTCAGAAAGATCTCATCCCATTTTTATAACCCCAAGGAAGGCTTCCAGCAAGAAGGGCATATGTGTATGTGTTGGGGGATGGAGGGAGGAACAGGTGTGAGGTGCTACATCTATCCCAGAGACTGTGAATTCTCATCCTGGGGTAGGAAACTAGCACCCTTGCATGGCATCTTTTCACCCACCTAGGCAATTACAAATCCAAATTCCCAGTCTAAGCACTGATCAATGGTATTTCAGTAAAGGAATAGAAGGGAAACAGAAGAAAATGGTTTTCGAGACATACCTAGTAATCAACTTTAAGCCTTAAGACCAGACTGTAATTTGATGAGAGTATCATTTAGGTCCTTATCCATTCAGAGAACATGAGCAATTGTCTCTCAAGCTAAACAATACATTCTAGAAGTGGGGGTAGAGAAGTTATTCCATTGAACTGTAAGAACAAAATCTTCACATTTTGTGAATTCACATGTGATTATAATAAAATATCACTAGCGTCTGAATGCAAAGAGTATGAATTGGCACAGATTTTAATAATGCTTAGCATGTTATCTATTGGCTACGCTCTTCTATGAGATGTTCTAATTTTAAAGAGGACATTTTCCACTCCTCTTTACCTCTCCTTTCTGAAGAAACAAGTAATCTGGAATATTACTACTATAACATAAATCCCTCCATTTAATCTGTTTATCTTTTCCTCTACCTTATTCTGAGATGAAAACATTTGTCTAAGCAATTTTTTTGTGTGGATTTCCCCCTACATGTTCACAAATAGTTAATATAAGTAGAGTATGGAGAGATGCCTATCTTACATGTTCCTCTGATGTCTTGAGTTTTACCTTATGGATTATTTATGTTTGAAGAAGCTTTATTTCATTCTAGCTTTCATTTACTCCTTTTTATTAGTAACTGCTGATGGATCTACAGCAAGGAATTTGTACATATTTTAGAGTATTTGTGTTTCTTTTAAATTAGCACCTTTTGACCATCTAGGTAAATAAAAACTTCCCTTTGTATAGCACCTTTTATTACTCCTAATCTGACCCATTATAACAGAAGTTTACCTAGTATGGGCCTTTTGGTACAAGGAATACGCTGTCTTCCCTGCAATACATTGATAATTTTCTAATTTTTTTCATGCTAAAGAAAAAATCCATCAAGCTTCAATTCCCAGCTTTTCTCTTAATGTGTACCTAATTCTTTCCTTAATGGGTGCACATCAGCCTCCAGGTCTCAAAGAGAGCACTTAATTTTAATGAGAAAATTACTTAATTTTTGTTAGAGGTTTAGTTACTCTGTTTTTCCCTTGATTTGGTCTCAGAAATTGCCACAAATGAATTCTTCCCTCTGTTCCTTAAAACTTCTTAGGTATCTTTCATCATCAGTCACATACTCCCCACCTTCATATTATGGAAGCATTTACTACCATTTTTATAAAAGTCATGTTTGTGTGAAATAGGTCTCAGTTTCTTTGCAACCTTTCTGTGCCCTTTGGCCCCTTCCTTCATCACCTATCATCTAACATTCCCCTGGGTTCTCTTGAATCTAAACATTTGATTCCGCTATCTTTCATCACCATCCACAATGTCACAAAAATCCTGTGAATCCTAACCCCTAAATACCTCTAGCATCTGTTCCACTTGCCCGCTTTCCTATTGTGTTATGCAACTATAATGCTAGCTAATATGTATTGCAAAGTCATAATGTATTAATGCACTTTTATTTTATCCTATGTTATTTTATTTTATGGCATCAAATCATTCTATTATTACAACAACTCTGTAAAGTAGCTACTCTTACTTTTCTACTCTACAGATGAAGAAATTAAGGCACATATCAGTTAGGCAATTGTTTGAGGTCCCCAAACCAAGGAAGAAATCAGTGTTTGAACCTAAGTAGACTGATTCCAGAGCCTATGCAACATAGCTTTCTTCTTGCTTGGACGACTGAAAGATGCTCCAAAGTGCTCTTCCAAACTGTAATTTTACCTTCAAACCTTTCGTCCTCCACAAAGGCACTAAGCTGGCTTTCTGAAATAAACTCTGAACAAAGCTTTCCTCTACTTAAAACACTTCAGCTGCTTCCAATTGTCCATAGGGCAATGCTCAATATTTTTGGTGAGTACATAAGGCCATCTGCAATCTGACATAACCTCTTCCACCCTCCCTGTATATCCCACCCTTTCTACCCCACATTGATGCTCTAGATACTGAAAGTATCAACCTTCTTTGACGACATGCCCTTCCATGTCTTTCTACCTAGTCACCCTCTGCTTGCAGTGCTGTTTGCTGAGCTAACTGCCTTGCACACTCCTGCAAGGCAGTTATGACACTCCATTTCTTGTGTATGCCTAATCATACATGTCACCTCTTTTACAGAGACTTCCTGAAATCATCTTTGCCTCCCCTGGGTTGTCTGATAATTTTCTTTTTCACTCTGTTGAAGCAATTATTTGGGACCTCTTTTCTTTGATTACGAACATATCGTGGTACAGAATCACATCTTTGAGATCTTTTTTGTTTCTCCAATGATTGCTGTATAATGTGGGTACCCAATAAATATCTATCAAATAATGGCCAAATCTTTCTCCCTATCTCTTACCTTTTTAATGCCATTATTTTATTCCTTAAATTAAAAAAAATCATATGCTTGAAGATATTATCCAGGGATCTTTAATAGAAATACTAACTTTCAGTCGGAGAGAATTTACATCCTGAGAGATGCTAGTTGATGATGTTTTGCCCTTAATTCCTTTAGAATTTCCATCACTGAACGTACTGATAATCCTCCAGTTACCAACCCTGTAACACTGCAGTTCTCAAAGTATATTCCAGAGACCACTGGGGCCACTGACACCCAAAGTTCTGTGAGGTCAAAACTATTTTCACAGTAATGTTACAAATGTATTTGGCTTTTCACTCTTTATGTTTCATGAGTGTCCAGTGGAGTTTTCTAGAGGCTACATGACATGTGATGATATTGCCAATCCGTAGCTAAGGGAATGTGTGCTTGTGTATGCTTGTGTTTTAAACATTTCTCCATTTTCATATCTAATTCAATAAATATTGATAGATATATTCCCACACAAAGACAATATTTTGGGCTCTTCATTAATTTTTAAGAATATAAATGGATCCTAAGACCAAAAAGTTTGAGAAGTGCTGCTCTAGCTGCATGTTGGCCTACAGTGAACCCTAGATAAGAATGGCAGATAGAACAGAATCAAAATTCTAAAGATTGCATGTACTGAAAATCATTGCAGATTTTCAGTCTTGCAGTGTATCCTGAAATACATTTTTATTATACTTGAACAATGTTGCCAAAAAACTACTTTCTGGAAAGTGATATTGACTCTGACCCAGGATATTGTACTTTTCCTTTTTTATTATACTAAATTCCTGAACTAGTCTCTGAAATATATAACATTTGTTTGTTCATGCAACAGAGAAAACTTTATAATTTCTAAAGTTTTCTTTCATTTAGTCTAAATGTACAAACCTTTCTCAAGGTTATACCCATTTCAACCAACTCCCTCACATTCTACAATTATGCATGTTTTAAAGTGAAATATCCTGTCGTTATGCCTTATGTTTTCTTAAATGTGTAACAAGAATGCATATATTTAAAAAGTCTATTCTAGGATGAACCTTTATGCTTTCTTCCTAATAATCCAGATTTAAAATTTATGATTTTTCTTATGTAATTTCTTCTTTCACTAAGCCATACACAGAAAGAAGTGCTAAGGAATATTTCTACTTATTTCTACTTTCTAAAAATATCACGCATGCATTCATCTTGGCTAATCTTTCTGTATGTGGTTTCAAATAGATTATTTTATAACATTTTTATTGAAATAAAAATCCTTTATGAATTTTCGTTAATATTAAACTCATATGGGGCATAGAATGCTTACAAAGGAGTGCTTGTTTCTTTTCAAAGGGATGCATTATAAAACTTAACCTACATCAAAAGAATCATCTTTTGACAGCATTCAACAAAAATAATGAATAATTAGGAAACTTAAATGTTTGATATCTTCTGGGATTTGAGGGAGCCATCAAAAACACCTGTGTATTGATTCTAACCCAAAAGTAGGAAAATTAATTTCCTCCTACATTATCATTCTCATGGAAATATGTAACTTTAGAAGATATAGTTAGATAGGGTATGAAAAAAAAATCTAAAAACCTTATCATGAAACCACCTTAAGATAAGTCTTGTCAAGTCTGAACCTTCCAAGATTACACCTAATTCTCAAGCTTATTGCCGTGATACACTCTTTCGCACATAGCTGCCCTTTAGGGCTCTGCCCAACCCTGTATAGACACCCTATTGCTTCTCACATTTTCTTGTAACTTGAAGAGATAAATAGGGCCAGCTGGCTTCTGCTTAACTCAAGGCAAGATGACATTCAGCTCTTCAAGAATTTGGTACACACCTCAGATAACTTGCCAGGAGAAAGAAATGAGGAGTGATGGTGTGTGTGTGTGTGTGTGTGTGTGTGTGTCTGTGTGTGTCTGTGTGTGTGTGTTCAGTCGGGGAGGGAGGAAGTGTAGAGGAAGAAATACCTGAATCAGGTTGCTGTAGTAACATTTTTTGGGAATTTAATAACCAGTTTAGCAATAGTACTTATAAATCATAAATGAGGCACATGCAGAAGGACTGAAGTTAAGTACACAAATGTGAGAAAACAAATATCTAACATATTTGGGAAATTTTTAACATCAATTTTCTTTGAATCACTCATTTTCTCAGTTGGACAGATCATTTGGGGAAAGAAGGTGATAGAGTCCTACAACTAAAGCAAATCTTTAAATTGTTTTTCTTGTAGAAATATCTATTTTGAAGTAAATGACAATATAAGCAACTGAATATCAACAAATAATAACTGATACTCTTTGAGTGCTTAATGTGTGCCAAGCACTCTTATGAGGGTTCATGTGGAATAACTAATTTAAATCTCATGAACACCCAATGCTGTACCTATCATTATCCCCATTTCAGAAAAGAAATGAAGAATTGAAGCAAAGAAAGGTTTAGTCCTTTTCCAGAAAGCTCAGAAAGAAAGCAGTAGTTCAGGGATTTGAACCCAGAAAGTGTTGCTCCAGAGACCATAGCCTTAGTCATTTCTTATTGTCTCAAGACCATGTCTAATGCCAAGATGAAATTTCTTTTGTAATTCTCTCATGATGTGTTTTATAGTCTATAATTTCATGTTCGAATGCTTATTAATTTTAAGTATTCTTTATTGTTCTCATTTTCATCACTTAGATCCTCTTCTTATGTTGAACAAATCAAGAGAACAAGTCTTGTAAAATTCTACAGTAAACTCATAGACTAACTTGTAGATAATTGCGGCTAGGAATCCATTTTTGTAGTGATTAGATCACAGTTTAGCAATCAACACCATAAAACAAATGCTCCATGGTGCCCTCATTCACATGTGTTATAAAAATAACATTTAAAATATAAAGTTGATTTTTAAAAATTCTTTCTAATTATAAAAATATTGCATGCTTATTGTAAAACTTGTAGAAAATACTGAAGTGGGAGAGCAAGATCCCATCCTGAAAAATCAGCTTCTGTTACCATTTGTCTCTACAAAGCAACATTTAAACTTCAGGACGGGTCAACTGCAGAATGAGGAGTGAGCTCAGTGTTACTGGAAGCAGAGTCTGAAAAGACAGGGAGATCACTTAGCCTAATCCACAGGTTACAGTGTCTATGGGGTGCTGGTAAACCAGATCTCAGAGTGGGGGCAAGTGAAAAGTCCTGACTTGTAGCATTTGTGAAATCCATGGTGTAAATGCTCCCACCATGGCTAATTCAAGCCATTACCATATCACTGAATGTGGAGTTAGGCCAGAGACACACATCAGCTCTTGAAAACCAGTAGAAGCCAACCCAGTGGCACACTGATAGTGTTCTCTAAGATTCTTGCTAGCTCTAACAGTCTAGGACTCTTAGTCAAGATGTGACAGCTCACATCTCCTGGATGAAGTTAGTTTCCTTCTCTCCTTGCCAGGACCACTGCATTTGCCTCCCAGTTGGTTCACCAACATAAACCTGGTTGGTCTTCCTCCTATTCGTCCTTCACAAGGCAGCCAGGGTGATCTCTTAAGATGCAAATCTGAAGACATCACTTTTTCTGCTTAAACAAAAGCTATGGCTTCCGTGGTAGGCTGAATAATGACCTCCAGTTATGTCCTTGCCCTAATTATTAGAAGCTGTAAATGTTGCCTTATATGACAAAAAGGACTTTGCAAATGTGATTAAGTAAGGATCCTGAGATGGGTAGATTATCCTCCATTATATGGATGTGTCTGATGTCATCACAATGGTCCTTACAAGAGAGATGCAGAAGAAAGAGTTCAGGGTCAGAGCAGAAGGTGATATGAGGAGAGAAGCAGAGATTGAAGTGATGCACTTTGAAGATGAAGGAAGGGACACCAGTCAAGGAATACAGGTGACCATCAGAACCTGAAAATGCAAGAAAGCAGATTCTCCCTACAAGAAAGAACCAGACCTGCCCACACCTTGACTTTAGCCCAGTGATGCTGAGTTTGGACTTCTGACCTCCAGAACTGTAATAAAATAAATTTGCATTGGTTTAAGCTGTTAAGTTGGTAGTAATTTATTACAGCAACAATGGCAATTAATACAGTGTCCCTTCCTCTGAGGTAAAGACAAAACCCTTTCAAATAGCCTATTTCTCCAATATAGTCTTGCCTCTACCTGCTCTCCCACATCAACTCACCTTATTCTTTCTGCTTCAGCTCCACTGTTTTTTTTTAATTAATTAGATTTATTGGGGAGACAATTGTTAGTAAATTTACATAGATTTCAGGTGTACAATTCTGTATTACATCGTCTATAAATCCCATTGTGTGTTCACCACCCAGAGTCAGTTCTCCTTCCATCACCATATATTTGATCCCCCTTACCCTCATCACCCACCCCCCACCCCCTTACTCTCTGGTAACCACTAAATTACTGTCTGTGTCTATGAGTTTTTGTTTCTCATTTGTTTGTCTTGTTCTTTTGTTGTTTTTGGTTTATATACCACATATCAGTGAAATCATAGGGTTCTCTGCTTTTTCTGTCTGACTTATTTCACTTAGCATTATACTCTCAAGCTCCATCCATGTTGTCACAAATGCTCCTGTATCATCTTTCCTTAACGCCGAATAGTATTCCATTGTGTATATGTACCACAACTTCTTTATCAATTCATCTATCGAAGGACATTTTGGTTGTTTCCATGTCTTGGCCACTGTAAACAAAGCTGCAATGAACATTGGAATACACGTGTCTCTATAGAGAAATGCTTTCAGATTTTTTGGGTAGATACCCAGGAGAGCGATTGCTGGGTCGTATGGTAATTCTATTCGTAATTTCTTGAGGAACCTCCACACTGCCTTCCATAGCGGCTGCACCAGTCTGCATTCCCACCAACAGTGTATGAGAGTTCCTTTTTCTCCACAGCCTCTCCAACACTTGTTACTATTTGTCTTGTTGATGAAAGCCATTCTGACTGGGGTGAGGTGATATCTCGTTATGGTTTTCATTTGCATTTCTCTGATGATTAGCGATGTTGCAGCTCCACTGTTTTTCTTTCAGTCCATTATATTTGCCATTCCTTGGCTGTCAAAGGGCATTGTCCTATGCTGTTACTTGTGCCTTGAATGCTCTTTCTTTTATTTTTTTTTCTAGTTAATTCCTAATCTATATCAATTTAAGCATCACCTCTCTTTCTCTCTCTCTCCCTCCCTCTGTCTGACACACACACACACACACACACACACACTCACACACACACACACACATACAACATGTAGTATCTCTCTCCAATACTGCATTTATAGCAATTAGAATTTTACATTTATTCATATATATATTTTTTGCCTTCTCCTGCACTAGGTAAGGCCCATGCTATCTCTTACTTACCTTTTTATTCTAGGGGCCTGACTTAACAAATTACTTAATTACTTAATAAATATTTGTAAAATTCTTATAAATAAGAATTACTTAATAAATATTTGATATATGACTGAATACTTCCAGCTCATTCCTCTCTAACAATTGTAATCAATTCACTCTTTGGTCTTTTATCATGCATCCAACCAACATTTACCAAGAGTCAACTTTACACAAAATCCTGATCTCACATATTCATATAATTTTTCCAACAATAAAAATAATAAAAAGATAGTAATGACAACTAATCTCTACTGAGAATTTACTGTGTCAAGCACTGTAATAAGTGCCTTAAATATACAAACTCATCTTACTTCTGTAAGATGAGTATATTATAATTAGCATTTTCAGATCAGAAAAAAATAGGCCTTAGAGTATTTGTGTAACTTCCAATACTCCATATGGCTAGCACTAAATTTAGTATGGAGATCTGGCTGACTAAACCTTTATTTCTTAGCACAATATTATCATTTGTCCTTTCCAGGCCCCATGCTTGTTTACAGGAAATATTTATATATTTATGCTTACTTATTAATGTATTCTCTTTTAGCCCATTCTCATTCGCTCTCTATCTCTCTCGTTTTTTGTGGTTTTATTTTTCACTCAGCATTCTATTTTTAAGAACTATTCATATTGCTGGAATACACACAATTCACTGATTCTGTTTCTGCATTTTATTCAACAATATGTATTTACTATAATCTTAGTCACAATGCCAGAGAGGGCTAATTCTCCTCCAATATCAATTCCTCCCTCTTCCTTTGGTAGTAGTGGACAGGTGAGAACATGGCTGCTCAGCTAGAAACTACATTTCCCAGAGTCCCTTGAAGCTATATGTGGCCACATGACTGATGTTCTGAATAATGACATATGAGTGTCAGTAATTTATCAGACTTCTAGCTTGTGTTCCTAAGTAGACGTGCTATACTCTCCATTTTTTCTTTCTCCTTTTCCCACTAGCTGGAGCCAGAGCTAACCTCTTAGACCATAAGGCAGAAGTATGTGTTGAGATAGCCGAGAATCAAAATAGAAAGCATGATACCATAGAGCTACAACATTAGCTTTGGACTACTGAAACTCAGATGTCTATTGCATGAAGATATATACATTCTGCCTTATTTAAGCCACTATTATTCTAGCTTTTCTTAGTGCAGCTGTACTGATATTCAAATGAATGCATCTGTTCATTCCTCTGGTGAGAGACATTGAGTTTGCTGTAACTCCCAGCACCTTACTAACAATGCTATTATAACATCTTCACACATTTCCCTTATTAATCTATATGAGACTTGATCTAAGCTAGGTACCCAAGAGTAGGAGATCTGGGTTATGGTTTATAAGATACCAACTTCAACCATGAACTGCCAGATTGTTTTGCAGAATGACATTTTGCTCTTAATCATTATTCTATGCTTCCTCCCTCTGAACTTCTTTAAACTCTTTTCTGTTTTTTCAACGTATAACTTTAGTAATCTCAATCCCTTGGGATTTAAATACAAGGAATAACAAAAGAGGATAGAATAAAGTTTGTGGGAAAATATAGAGAAGTGATAATTTTCCAAACTCATACGGTCAGCACAGACATGTTCTCCAGTAGCCTGAACTTCAGGTTGACATCTTATATAATATAATATGAACATGTTATTTGTTATCAGAACAGATTAATTTTATAACCCTTTGTAATTTTATAACCTGGCTATACACTCAGAAACTAGTATCTCTTTCATTGTCTTGGATTGTTAAAAACTATTGCCCAGCTACCTCACACCCATTAGGATGGTTACTACCAAAAAAACAGAAAACAAATGTTAGTGAGGGTGTGGAGAAATTGGAACCCTTGTGCACTGTTGGTTGGAATGTAAAATGGTACAGATGCTGTGGAAACAGTATGGAGATTCCTCAAAAAATTAAAAATAGAACTACCATATGACCCAGCAATTCCACAATTCTACTTCTGCAATCCTGCACACACACACACACACACACACACATAATTATTACAGTTAAAAGATTGCAAATAGTCAAAAGTGAGACATTAATCTAATTACCTGATTTTTACATCTCAAACCTATTAGCATTTAGCAGAGAAAGCAGAATTTCTGGTAAGTTTACATTGGGAAGCTACCTTGTTCACACTTAATGGCTTCCGGAGATGATTCATACACTTAAGGGCTCAGCATCTCCAAGTCACCATCAGAGGTGCTAATGCTATAGGCTAGAGAGAAGGATAGACTCCTTGCTAATCTGATCCTGAGGCAGGCCTCTGTACCTCATGCCTGCAGTCTTGCACACACACAGAGATCCAGTTACAAATGGGTTCTGATCACTGGGCAATGAGCTGGTTGCTTCTAATTGAGCCTTGCCGAAAGGAGAAAGTCATGCTGGAAGAGATTTTTATGTCGTTAGTAGCCTGGGTTATGACTCAGGTGGAGGTGATCAGATAGATCTTTTTTGGACTGTGTGATAGCCTCCAACTTTTGGCCTTAGGCCTAAAGACTCTTGCTTTGTTTAAAACAGTAAGTAAGATTTGATTCTATCATAAAGTTTCATTCCAGTATTTCCCCCAAGATCATTCTATGGTTATAGAAAGCTTCTGTGGGAAACCTCCTATAACAAAAGTTGTGAATAGTTCTGATTTTACAAATGAAGAGGGGCAATCTCTATCTCTCCCCTATAAGGAAAACTCATTTCCTTTGAGCCCTGGTTCAAGGCCCACAGCGATCTGCTATTATCCTCTTGTATTGAGGCAACTTTCTTCCTCTTCACTGGAGATCCTTTCATTGCTATTGCCATGCAAAGAATAAACACTTTTTTCCTCATTGTATCATGTTTATAACCAGCTTCTATATGTCTGTCCAGCCTTGTTTCTCACCAACCCTACCAGCAACCATTCCTCTCCCCACTCCTACAGCAATTCTAACCTTCTTGAGGATTGTCTAAACTTCCTATGGCATGATCCTTCCTTATGTGCCTTTGCACATAATGCTTCCAGGAGGGTTCTTCGCATCATTCTCCCCATCCCTAATGCTAAGCTCATTCCTATTTATCACTTGGACTCAGGGAGAAGGGTCAGTGAACTCACAGAATCCCTCTCTCAACTCCTACCTGAGTTCTGAAGGGGGATTCTGTGAGTTCAGGTCTCTCACCTTCCATACAATGTATTAAATCTCTCTCAGAAAAATAGGTTGAATGTCTCTCCAAGCAGAATGCATCCTCTTTGTAATTGTTTAATGACAAATGCAAGTGTGTAAACCAAGGAAAAGTGATAGTTAGATGAACAATAGTTCTAACACACATTCTGAACACCTGGACAAGTATTGTCTTTTTTGCTGGCTTCTAAATAAACACATCACCAAAGCTGATATCCAGCAGATGTGCATTGATATTGAACTACTCCATACCAGTTGGTGAACTACGGCTGTCCTGACCTTGAGAGTCACCGCCAACTATTGCCTTGGCATCTCACCTTGGATAATTCTAAGAACTCGCCTGTAGCGAAAGGGTTAAAGCCAGGCCCAGAGGGGGCCCACAGAATCCAGCCCCAGAGTTCCTGCTGGTGTCCAGTCTAATTGGTTGGTGCCACAGTCCTTGTTAAGATATTTTAAATATCACTCCTGCAGATCACCAAATGTGTGTAAGCTTTGAAGGAGAAACTGCAGGAATTCTCTGCTGATAGGTATAATAACAATGCACAAGGAGATAAGCCAAAAATGAAATAAGCCAAAAATGAAGTTAGAAAAATATTAGATACCACATTGTGTCATAAGCCAAAGGGACTCAAGAGTCATGTTCCCACTACGAAGAAATACAGCTATGATTGGGAAACATAAGTGTTTTAAATTCAACATCAGAAATGGTTTAATTGAAATTATCAAATAGGATAAATACCTTTCATTGTCAGAAACTTTTATTTCCTGTGGCAGTTTACATGTGCAGGTGTTAAAGTACGTTTTGGTTTAGTATGTAATACCTTGTCAAATAGATATTGAGCTCCTGTAAATTTCATTGTAGGTGGCATATGTAGGAGATAATAATTACAGAGAATTTACAATTGAGGCAGTCCTATCATGGGACTATTGTTGGCATAATAAAGGACAGTGATGAAAAATAGAAGAGGTGAAGGCAAGATGAGGTACACAGAGATAGTAAAGATGACTTCAAGCCATATAATAATGCTTCTGACTGTTGAGATAGTGAACAGATAATGTTGCTTTCCACAATTTTGTTATTTATGAGAAATAAAAAGGAAATATGTCACATATCAGAAATGAATAAAATGCAAAAATAACAAATATACACAGAGAAATAAGGTGATAAACAAATGTTCTAGGACCCAAATTCACTTAAATGGAATCGACACTGACACTGGTAGGAGGCAATTAGGATAGTGTGTGAAAGGAATTCTTATCTCAAAACACCATTTTTTGAGAGTGGAGCCTCAGGAAAAGAAAGTAGATGAACTACTGAAGAGAAAGCTGACTTTCAGAGCCCAAGTGGACGTGTCAATTCTATGAAGAGTTATTGAGATTCTACTATGTTTTGGGCACTCTGTTTAGCAGTGGGGGAAAACCAACATGCATACAGCATAGCATGATCCTGTGCTTAAACAATCCACAGTTCAGTAGAGAAGACAAAGAAACACAAATCCTTATAATATGGTTCCTGCTGTAATGAGCAAGACAATAGAGATCTATGAAGACTCATGGAAGTGAGTCATTAATTCTGACTGAGATACACTAAGCAAAAGGGACATTTTGAGTAGAGATAAGGACAAATGAGAAGGAGCCTTACTAAACAGGAAAGGCAAGATGTGATTCAGAGATATAAAATTACTTACTTATAGTGATGGTCACATGAAAATCTATACGAATCAGGAAAGATTTAAAGAAAGCTTATTTTTTCACACCACGAGAAACTACTCAATTGATGAATATCCACAATAGTTTAGAATAAAGTACCATCAAGAGATCAAGTTGCCTGTTTGGTCATAGTCCCTATTGCGGCAACACTTGCCTGGCGTATGCATCTTCAGAGCATTGCCTGCCTTCTGAAGTGCACAGTTGGAGCTGGTACCCATGGCACTGGAGACAGACAGGCAGAGTAGGATAAGGAAAGGGTGAATTGCAGCATTTTCTTAAGGGAGAAATCAGGATGAGAAGGAAATGGGAGACTTGAGAGAGAGCTAGGCTCTGGCACCAGAGAAAGTGCAGACTATATTATCTAATACAGTAAACATTGACTGCATGTGGCTATTTAAACTTAAATCAATTGAAGTTGAATGAAATTTTAAAAATTAGCTCCTCAGTCCACTAATCACATTCCAAGCGCTCAATAGCTAGAGTGACTAGTGCCTACAGTACTGAATGGCACAGATACAGAAATATTTCCATCATCGCAAAATAATCCAAGTGCTAGCTTAAAACCAAGAATAAAAGGCAGCGAGTATTACTAAAGAGATAAGCAGTGATAAAAATGAAACCAAACCAGAACCTACACAGAAATCGTGAAAAAAGTACTAAGATTATTAGAAGTTGAGGATGGACAGGACACTGACTGAGGACCTTTTTCTCTTCTTATAAACTATTGTCAAAGGAGAGATGAGACAAAGGCTAATTACAGAGTCAAGACACATGACATTCCTGGCCACATCAATCCAATGCCATACAAAGGATGGACAAAGGACAAAAGCAGTTAGGAACACACTTGTTCTCATTTCCTCCACACACTGAATATGTTATTTCCTATTAGGTATGTGGTCTCAGCCAGATCACTTACAAGATTTGAGTTCACTTTTTTGCTCATAAACTTGGGCTGATAACCTCACTTTAAAGCAATGGTTCAACAATCAAATGAAATATTGCCCGTAAAAGTTTGTTATAACCTGCATGGTTCTTTGTGAAAGTTATTACAACTACTTATTCTGACATATTTTATTTTTGGCATCTTTAGTAACTTTGTCTCTCTTGTTAGATTATAAAGGAATCTGAGAGATAAAATGCATTATAAATGACATAGTCTTATGCAAAATTATGATTTTTACTTTTCTGACATCTTAGTTACTTTTTAACACTTTTTTCTAACCATTTCCTCTCATTGGATTGTAAAGTGTTTGAATGTGGAAACTCAAAGACAGTTACTCATTTTTAATAAGGCCAGGTTAATAACTTTTAGAATATTTATTAAAATTAGTTAATTTTAATACAGTGTTCCCCCGAAAATAAGACCTAACTGGAAAATAAGCCCTAGCATGATTTTTCAGGATGACATCCCCTGAACATAAGCCTTAATGCGTCGTTTGGAGCAAACCTTAATATAAGAACAGGTCTTATTTTTGGGAAAACACGGTAATTTAGTGGTCCAAGTAGTCAAACCTTTCTACAGATTGGGTACCTCAGAAAGCATCCCTGAGGTGGAAATTAACATGCTGGGTATTTATTAGGAAGTACCTGGTATTTATTAGGAAGTTTATTAGAAAGTACCTGGTGAAAGAAGGGAGAGGAAGTGTGATTGGACAGAGAGCAAAACTAAGCAGCATTACAGTCCCAACTGAGTTGTTAGCAAACTCAGAGAGCTGGAATAATTCTCTAGATTTGAAATTAGGTGGTCTCAATGCCCCTCTGGTGATCAGTTTAGTTGTAGGCTCTCTGTTCCTGAGGTGTGACCTCAGATGAAGCAGTTGATGGCCACCAAGGCAATGTCCAAAGAGGGCTGGCAGCCAAAGGCTAACTTCTGGCAGTACTCCCAAGTCCTGGGGGAATAGGGCTTCATTCCCCAAGGGTGATCTGAGTAGTACATTGGCGCATTCTCCCCAAGGGAGGAGCAGAGTGAGGGAAATACGTAAAGAAGTGAGAGAAAATGCATTCAGAGATGTTAGAAGAACATCAAAAGTAATAGTTATCACTGATGTCAAGGAAAGTGAAGGCTCTAAGAAGACTGAGTGGCCAAAGGCATGAGATCAAACAGAGGTAAATAGAGCAAGGATTGGAAAGTGCCTATTAGATTTGACATCAATTGTTGACTTTCAGCAAAAGGAGATTGAGTAGAAAGGGAAGAAAGAAAACTAAATGATATAACGTAGAGAAGTAGATGCAAGATGCCTATTTTTTTTCAGTGAGGTGAACTGTGAGAAGGAAAGAAATGGGATGTTAAGAAGGGGTATGCATAACTTTAAAGGAGTCTTATTATATTGTTGTGTTGTACAAAAGTACATTTTATTGGTTAAAGGGAAGAGTCATTTTCAATAGATAACTTGAGGATAAGGTCTGAAGTCTGCAGGTGGGAGTTGAGAATAGGACAATATTGATGAAACAAGGTACCTTAAGAAGACATACAATCCAAAACATAGATAAATCTCATTCTCTGACATAGATCCAAAACATAAGAAGACATACAATCCAAAACATAGATAAATCTCATTCTCTGACATAGGATCTGAAAACACAAGAATGGGTGTGGAGAGAGAGGCATTAGTAGGGGCTAGGGCAGCAAGGGATATTGGGGTAGTCCCTGCATGATGACATTTTATCTTCCTAGACTAAGGAGATGCAGTAATCAACTCCAGTATGCTATAAAGTGATACAATTGATTGATTGATTGATTTAACCTAAGCTGAATACATTTAAAAAAATATTTTTTAGCAAAACTTCCTGCAACAAATTTTATTTCTTGGTACAAATAAAAAACAATTCATGTAATAATTTACTCTAGAAGGTCAATTGGTCCACCAAAAGAAGAAATGTAGCTCAGAGAGTTTGAGAAGAGAGGACAGCATACCAAATTGGTCTGTCTATGATAGGCAAACAGTGTCTGACAATGGTTCATTAGCTAATAGTGGCCATCTTAACACTGGACTCAGATGATTGCCTCTGAATCTCTTTTTGCCCTAGAATCACCATCACTTGTCAGAACAGAAGAAATGCATGGAATGACTCTGCTGATGTCCACTATTTTATACATATTGACATGACCGACAACTAATTTGCATTGGACCACCATAGGTGATAAACAATGTAATAAGCAATGCGTTTTTAGAAAAGGACTGAACACAGACTCTAGATGTATTTCAGGAGTCTCCTGAATCATTCCTGTACCTATAGTTGATCAGGTCTTTCTAATGCCCCACTAACCCACCTCTAACTCATGCTCGTATTTACAGGAAATTGTTTTATACTTACAATAACTTATGACTGTGTATATAATTATGAATATAATATATTAAAACATTTTCTTTGACCTACAAGTTTACATTTTCTTCTGATTTTCAAAGAAATTAAAATGTATTCATGGGTCCCTAAAAATATGCCCTTGGAATTCTGCTTACCATTGATGAGTTTGTCCTGGATACCTAAAGGAATGACTCTTGACTTGAATTTTGAAGGATGAGCAGTTGTCTAGAGCAGTGTTTCTCACACTTTACAGAACATGCAAATCATTCAGAGTCTTGTTAAACTGCAGATTCAGATTCACTATGTCTAGGGTGGAGTCTGGGATGCTGAATATCTAAAAGTTCCTAGATGATGTTACTGATGTAGGGACAAAACTTTGCATACTAAGAATCTAAAGTTGTGTTGTCCAATATAGTAGCCACTATCCACATGAATTTACTTCAATTTTAAGTTAAAGTAAACAAAGTAAAATTTTAAATTCTGTGCTTTGGTTGTACTCACCACATTTTAAGTGCACAATAGGCATGTGTGGACATTGACTACCTTATTACATAGTACAGGTATAGAACATTTCTATAATTGAAGAAAGTTTTAATGGACAGAACAGATCTTGGAAACACAGGGAAGGAAATAAGATTTTGTTATAGAAACTCAGGGAAAAGCCAGGTAGGATGAGCAAATAATTGAAGGCCAAATCTAAGAATGTGTTTTTGTGAAGTAAAGCAACGTTACAGGCTTAAATAGAATAAGGGCATCTCAAGTCAATCTATTTCTTTACTTCTAGTTGAATCATTGCCACAGATGTGTTTGTTGTTACTGCTAATAAAAATTCAGTTTTAGAATTAAGTTGCCTGAATATGTGCTCTCAGATGTCCCTTGATGGAAGTTTAATCAGACTGAACCATTAAACTTCGAGCTTATGTTTAAGGTAACATGAATTCAGAACAGAGATAATAGATGAAACCAAAGGCTACTGGTGTGTGTAAACGTGTGTGTGTGTGTGTGTGTGTGTGTGTGTGTGTGTGTGTGTAAAGACTGATGGCTTTCTTTTTTGAACTCTGTTTTAGGAATGCTAAATGTTCTTTCTGAGGGAAGTGAAATGAATGGTCCCTGTCAGCAGTCCTTGTGACTTCTCTTGCTGTTTCCCACATTTGTCCCACAGATGTGCTATGCTGATGAAGTATTTTTCACTTAGAGACTCATTTATTTAATTGCAACCTCTGATCTTTTTCAAGTTTATAAAGGGAATCAGACCTAAGAGAAAAGCACATTTAATGTAGTAAACATGACAGAACACATCGAGAGCATCAATCCCTCTGATTGCTCATGTTTTAGATTTTCATCTAAAACCAGGACCTAAGTATGCAGAAATCTCAGTTCACAACTCCTGAGAACCATATCGAACAACTAAACGAACCCTTAGTGGTAGTTAGAACCTCCAATTACACTGGACATCTCCCTGTGCTGCTAATTGTCTTTGTGTTAAACATCCCACAATAATGAGGTGTTAATTTTATTTTTCTCTTATGGCTCATTAAATCCAGCTCAAATAATGAAACCCAGAGGCTTTGTGCTTTACATAGTGTCAAGTGAATCTGATCACTTTACAGTCCATCAGCTTTAAAGATTTTGAGTCAGGGTTGGTTCAGCTGTGGGAAAAAAATCAAAACCTCCAAAGGAATATGATAGCATGCTTTGGCTGCAGGACACGTGTGAATACAAAGAACACACTTCTTCCAACTTAAAGTGCATCTGGCTGGGAAGTTCTGCTGCAACCTGTCCAATTTATCACTAAAATACCTGTGAAGATACAGAACAAATTGAAAATTCACACCTTCCAAAAATAAAGATTGATACAAAACCTATTAGTTAAGTTTGGAATTTCCAATTGCTACCCAGTTCTAAGTGTTGGATTAAGAAAAATACATATGTAGTTCTATAAGCAATGTTTTATAAAACAGAAAATAAATAGGGTAGGAAGTTGTTTCATCTCTCCTTACTGTCTGCTCCATGCCAAACAACAAAACCAGGTAGACATTCCTCCATTTTTAGAGGTGAAGTCTGCCACTCACCTTTGATCTTTCTACATCCATTCCAGCACTGAAATACAAAACAACAGGAAATGTGTGTGTTTGTTTGGGGGAACAGTAGGAGCTAAGAAATGACATCAATAATTATTTTGTCCTCAAGCATTAGGTATTACAAATGCAGAAATATGTGTATTTCTTTGTATTTTACCAGTTTGGAGGACTATTGAACCAGATACAAGCATAAGATAAAAATTCTGTCTCATCCCTGTGGTATTCACAAAATGAATACCTACTACACATTGACAGTTAGGGTGCAAGCCCTATATAGCTCCTGTTGTCTAGGCCAACATTAAAAAGGATATGCCCTAGTCAAACTGGAAACTATACCCATATACAGAAACAAAATTTAATTAATAAAAATTGTCTCTGAGAAAGCCCAGGATTTGGATACTAGAAAAACACTTTAAAGCAACTGGAATAAATATGAATTAAAGGATACCATGGACAAAGAACAAAAGTAAACCATGAAAATATGTCTCACCAAATAGAGAATATCAATAAGAAGACAGAAACTTTAAAATAAATAAAACAGAAATCCTAGAGCTGTTATCTACAATAATGGAAATGAAAAATTCACCAAGATTTCTCATCAATAGATTTGAGAAGGCAGGAAAAAAATCAGTGAAGATGAAGATAGGTCTGTTGAAATTATCCAGTCAGAGGAGCAAAAAGACAATAGAATGAAAAAATGAAAAGAGAGAAAGAGAGACGGGGAGAAAGAGAGAGCAGGGGAAAGGAAAGAAAGAATATTTGAAGGCATAATGACCAAAGACTTTTCAAATTTGATGAAAAATTTTAATCTACACATCCAAGAATCTCCACAAGTCTAAGTATGATAAACTCAAAGAGATCTACCCCAAGACACATTATAATCAAAGTGTCAAAGCTAAAGAGAGAAACTGAAAGCACAAAGAGAGAAGCATTTTGTTATGTGCAGGGACAATCAATAAGATTAAATAATGATTTCTCATCAGAAACAATTATGGGCAGAAGCCCGTGTGATGGCATGTTCAAAGTGATGAAAAGAGGGAGGAGGATCCAAGGTGGTGGAGTGTAGGTAAATGCTGTGATTGCCTCCTCCAGTGACCACATTAAACTTATAACTAAATAATAGAACAATCAACCTGGAGGACCATCTGAAGTCTGGCTGAACAGAAGTTTTATAACTAAGAATATAAAGAAGAAGCTAAGTCAAGACTGTTACAAGGGACAGAGATGCAGAATGGTCTGACCCCACAGCTCTGAATGGCAGTTGAGAACTGAGAGGAATATCTTGGCCATGGAGGTTACACACCCTGGAGGAGTGAGGGACCCCAACCCCGTACTGGGCTCCCCAGCCCAGAGTACTGGTGCCAGGAAGAGAAGGCCCTACAACATCTGGCTGTGAAAAACAGTGGGGATTTTGACTATCAGGGTGGGAAACTGTACAGATACATGCAAAAAAATGAAACTAGACCACATTCTTATGCCATATACAAGAATAAACACAAAATGGTTTAAACACTTAAATGTAAGACCTGAAACCATTAAACTCCTAGAAGAAAATATAAGCAGTAAACTCTCTGACATTGCTCTTAGTGATATTTTTTCTGATCTATCTCCTCAAGCAAGGGAAACAAAAGAAAAAATAAAGAAACGGGGCCACATCAAACTAAAATGTTTTTGCACAGCAAAGAAATTACCAACAATAGGAAAAGGCAGCCTACTGAATGGGAAAAGATATTCACCAATGACACATCTGATAAGGGGCTAATATCCAAAATTTATAAAGAATGCATACAACTCAACACCAAAAAAACAAACAATCCAATTTTTAAAATAGGCAGAGGACCTGAATAGACATTTCTTCAAAGAGGACATACAAATGGTCAATAGATATATAAAAGATGCTCAATCTCACTAATCATTAGAAAAATGCAAATCAGAACCACAATGAGGTATCACCTCACACCTGTCAGGATGGCTATCAGCAATAAATCAACAAACAAGAGTTGCTGAAGATATGGAGAAAAAGGAACACTTGTGCACTATTGATGGAACTGCAAATTGGTGCAGTCACTGTGGAAAATGGTTTGGAGTCCTTCAAAAATTAAAAATAGATCTACTTTATTACCCAGCAATTCCACTCCTGAGTATTTATCCAAAGCAATCCAAAACAGTAATTCGAAAAGATACATACACCCGTAAGTTCATTGCAACAATATTTACAATAGCAAAGATATGGAATCAACCCAAATGCCTGTTAATAGATGATTAGATAAAGAAGAAGTGGTAAATATATACAATGGAATATTACTCAGCCACAAAAAAGAATGAATCTTACCATTTGTGACAACATGGATGGACCTCGAGAGTATTATGCTAAGTGAAATAAGTCAGACTGAAGACAAATACTATATGATCTCACTTATGTGTGCAATCTAAAAAACAAATAAACAAATGGAAACAGGCTCATAGATACAGAGAAAAAACTAATGATTGCTAGATGGGAGGAGGTTTGGGGAGCTAGTTGAAAAAGGGGAAGGAATTTACAAATAAAAATTGGTAGTTACAAAATATTCACAAGGATGTAAAGAACAGCATAGAGAATATATTCAATAATATTGTAACAACTACATATAGTGCCAGATGGGTACAAGACTAGTTGGGGATTACTGCATAAATTATACAAATGCTTAATCACTATGTTGTACACCTGAAACTAATACAAAATAATATATAATGTCAACTGTAGCTGAAAAAAATAAATAAACAATTAAAAAAAAACAGTGATAAAAGAGAAAAACTGCCATTTAAAAATTCTATATCCAATATAAACATTCTTCAAAAATGAATGGAAAATTAATACCATTTCTTATAAACAAAAATTTAGTGTTTGTTGCTAATAGACTCTCCCTACAAGAAGTGCTAAAGGGAATCCTTCAGACTGAAATAAAATGACAACAGATCGTAATTAGGATCTTCAAAAGGAAATAAAGAATGCCTGTAACGTAACTACAGAGGTAAATACGAATGTCAGTATTTTTAGTTTGTATCTCCTTTTTTCTTTTTCTATGTAATTTTTAAAACAGCTGCATAAAGTGATAATAAATCTATGTTAATGAGTACATTAATATGATTTGTTATAACAACATAAAGGAAGGGCTAGGGCTTTATTAGAGCAAAGTTTATCTGTAGTATTATAATTCAGTTGTTATAAATCTAAATTTAGATAGTTATAAAGTAACATATTAATTGTAATCTTAAAGAATACCTTAAAATTAACTCAAAATATATAATAAAAGAAACTAAAGTGAATTAAAACAATATACCAAAAAATTAGCTATTTCACCAAAGACAACAGTAATGGAAAAATGGAGAAACAAAAAAGATATAAGATACATGTAAAACAAATAGTAAAACAACAGAAGTAAGTTCTTCATTATCAGTAATCACATTAACAACAAATGAATGAAAATGTCCAATTAACAGGTAAAGTGCTAGAATTAATAATTTTTAAAAGCACATGATCTAATCATAACTTGTCTATGAGATTTACTTTTAATCCAAAGAGACAAATGACTTTACAAAAGAAGGATTCAAAAGATATTGCATGCAAATAGTAACAAAAAGACAGTTGAAGTGTTTGCTAATATCAGACAAAATAGACTTTAAGACAAACACTTATATGAGAGAAAAAGGAGAATATCATATAAAAGGGTTAATCCATCAAGAAGACATCAATTATAAACATATATGAACATGACAAGAGAACTACAAAATATATGAAGCAAAAAAAAAAAAAAAACAGAATGGAAGGGAGAAACACCATTCAACAATTATGGTCAGAGATTTCAATAACTCACTTTCAGTAACAAGCAAAAGAAGTAGACAAATATCAGCAAAGAAAGATCATACTTTAACAACACTATACCACCTAAATATAACAGACCTAAAACAATCTGCAACAGCAGCAAAATACATTTTTCTCAAGTGAACAAAGAACATTCTTCAGAATAGGCTATATATTGGGCCACAAAATTAATCTCATAAATTTAAAAATATTGTAATATTACAAACTTCTTCTCCAACCACAATGGAATGAAATTAGAAATAACAAAAAGAAATTTAGAGAATTCACAAATATATGTATTTTAAACAACACTCTTAAATACCCAATTTGACAAAGAAGAAATCACAAGGAAAATTAAAAAATATTTTGACATGAATGAAACAACAAAATATACCAAAATTTATGGGATGTAGCTAAAGCAGTGCTCAGAGGGAAATTATAGCTCTAAATGTCTATTATTTAAAAAGGCAAAGAATCTTGTAACTAACCTAACTTTCCACCTTAAAAATAAACTAGAAAAAGAACAAATTTAACCCAGAGCAAGAAGAAAGAAAATAGTAAACAATAGAGCAGAAATAAATAACCCAGAGAATCAAAAAACAAGTGTCAACAAAACCAAAGTTGGTCTTTAAAAAGATCAACAAAATTAGCTAGACCAACCAAGAAAAAATGAGAGAAGACCAAAGTCACTAACATCAGGAATTAAAGTGGGGACATTATCATTGTCTTTACAGAAATTAAAAGATTATAAGGGAGTAGTATGAATGATTGTATAACTAATAAGCTAGGTAACCTAGAGATGAAATGAACAGATTTTCCAAAACACACAAACTACAAAACTGACTTAAGAAAAAATAGAAAATCTAAATAGATCCACAACAAATAAAGAATTGAATCAGTAATCTAAAAACTTCCAAAAAACAAAAGCTCAGAGTCAAATATCTTCACTGGTATATTCCACCAAACATTTAAAAAAGAATTAATGCCAATCCTTTGCAAACTCTTCCAAAAAACATAAGAAGAAGGAGTAGTTGCTAATTCATTTAATAAGGCCATGATTAGCAAAGAAAACAACAATAGCACAAGGAAAGATACAGACCAATAGTTTTAATATACACAAAAAATCATCAGCAAAACACTAGTAAATCAAATACATCAGCATATTGAAGGTATTAAACACCATAGCCAAGTGAGGTTTATCTCAGGAATGCAAAGATGGGTCAACATGCAAATATCAATTAATATTTTATATTAAGAGAAGAAAAACACATATAAAAACAATCAACAAACTAGGAAGAGAAGTTTCTCAACTTAATAAAGAGCATCCATGAAAAACCCACAGCTAATATCACACTCAAGAGTGAAAGACTGAAAATTTTCCCTTTAAGGTCAGGATGAAGAAAATGATGTCCACTCTCACCTTTTCTGTTCAACATTGTATTGGAAGTTCAAGCCAAAGCAAGTAAGCAAGGAAAAGAAAAAAGCTATCTATGTTAAATAGGAAGAAGCAAAACTACCAATTATGAATAGATGATTATGAATAAATAATCTATTAGGAATCATACAGATGGCATAATCTTTATATATATATATATATATATATATATATATATATATATATATATATATATATATATATATATATAGAGAGAGAGAGAGAGAGAGAGAGAGAGAGAGAGAGAGAGAGAGACAGAGAGAGAGAGACAGAGAGAGAGAGAGAGAGAGAGAGAGAGAGAGAGCGCCCAAGGAAATCACTTAAAAATTATTGAAGTAATATATAAGTTCAGCAAAGTTGCAGGATATAAGATGAATATACAAAAATAATTGTATTTCTATACACATGCAAGGAATAATCTGCAAATAAAATTAAGGAAACAATTTCCTTACAATACCATCAAACATATTAAAATATTTAGGAATAAATTCAGCCAGAGCATGTAAGATGTGTACACTGAGAACCATAAAACATTTTTGATAGAAACTGAAGACATAAATATGAGAAAGTATAATGTGTTCATTGATTAGAAGACTTAATATTAACATGATGATACTCTAAATTTATCTACAGATTCAATGTAATCTCTATAAAAATTCTAATTTATTTTTTTTCAGAAAAGAATAAATTTATCCTAAAATGAACATAGAATTGCAAGAAACACTGAACAGCCAAAGCAATCTTGAAAAAGAAACATAAATTTAGAGGACTCACACATCCCTACCTCAAAACTTAATACTAAATTACAGTAATCAAAATAGTATGGTACTGGAATAAGGACAAACATAATACTCAATGAGATATAATTTTAAAAATCTAGAAATAAACCCATACATCTATGATCAATTTGATTTTTAATGAGGTTTTCAAGACAATTCACTAAGGCAAAAATAATCTTTTTAATAAATGGTACTGAAACAGTGGGATATCCACACACAAATGAATAAACTTTGACCCCTACCCTCACACCATATATAAAAATTAACTCAAAATGGATCAAAGAACTAAATGTAAGTGCTAAAACTATAAAGCCCTAGGAAGAAAACACAGTGTAGGTCTTTGTGACTTTGGATTAGCTAATTGTTTTTTAAATATGATACCAAAAACACAAGGAATAAAGCAAAGGTTAGATATATTGGAAAACTTTGTGGTTCAAAAAAACACTATCAAGAAAGCAGAAAGATAACCCATGAAATGGAAGAAAATATGTGCAAATCATATTTCTGATAAGTCTCTAGTAGTCAGAATATTTAAAGAACTCTGCAATGATTCAACAAAAAAGATAGTTAATAAATGGCCAAAAGACTTGAATAGACATTTTACTAATGAATATATATATGTATATTTTATATATATATATACAGGTGGCCAGTAAGCACATGAAAAGATGCTGAATTTCATTAGTCATTAGATAAATGCAAATTAAGACCACAATGAGATATTACTTCATACCCATGAGGATACCTATATTTTCAACAAACAAACAAACACAAATCCCAAAAAGTTGCGAGCATTGGTGAGACTGTATGTTGTGAAATTACATTGCTGGTGGGTAAGTGAAGAGATACATCCACTGTGGAAAACATTTTGCCCTTTCCTCAAAAAGTCAAACATAGAGTTATATGATCCAGCAATTCTACTGGTTCACATTTATAGGGACAGAGATAATAGTGATTGCTAGTGCCTGGGGTAAGGGACAGATGGAGAGTGATTTTATGGGTATGGAAGCTCCAATGGGTATGGAACTTGTTTTCAGGGTGATGAAAATGTCCTAGAAACAGACAGTAGTGATGGTTGAATCACATTGTGAATATCATAACTGCTGAATTGTACACTTTAAAATGATTAAAATGGTGACCTTTATGCTATTTTATTGAGGTGAATTTTACCTCAATAACATAAAAAGAAAAATTAATAAAAAGGAACACTGTTGCCATTTAAAAATGACTAAGAAAAAAAACACATTATATTCAAAATAGTAGCAAAAAAATTACAGAAACAACCCAAAAGAAAAATGAGCATCTATTAGTCACGTTATTTTTTTAAGGTGTAAGGAGGTAGAGGAAACACTGTCAACTTTTCCTTAATAGTCACCCACGTTACTAGTTTTTGCCTCTTCCCACCATCACAAAAATAAAATTTGAAGTGATCTTCCCAGGCAAAATTCATACGAAATTTCCTGGGGTTCCCCCAAATACTGAGGTAAATACTGAGGGGAATACAAATATTCCCAGAATATTAGAACTCTAAAGATCCCCTCTTCTCAGAATTGATAAAAATTTGAGTTGCTTGGGAATATAGGGAATATAATTTAGGAAGATAAATTGGGGGTTATTCCTGGGTAGCTGAAATAGTACTGGCAGGAAATGGCTCTGACCAGACATATCCTCTGTGGAGTGAAAGGCTGCTGTTTGTCCAGCTGTGATCTCAATTCAGTCCTTGGCCCCAGCTGTTCTCTTTCAGTCACAACAAATTAATACTCTTTAGGGGCAAGCTTAAAAAGGCCATTTATAAATTGTCTTTGAATATATCAAGTGGGATATAGTCTAGTTCCACTAAAATCTCCTTAAATGTCATGTTTTTCCTTCATATAAATGTATACTTTTATTGACAGAAAAGATGTTGGGGTAGGAAAAAACCTGCTGTTTTATTGATTTCCAACAGCATTTCTTCATAACTAAAGTCACAGTGTGGTTTGCTTTCATTCAACAAAATGAGGCTTTGAAAATTTATTTGTTTGGCTGAATTGGATGCTATCTACTAGAAATAATCTCCATCCCAGAATTAGTAGACTTCAGAAATATTTGTTTATTTGCTTGTCTGGTAAAATTTAATTGATAAGAAATTCTCTCTTGAGATAATTAGGCAAATGGGACTTAAATGGGACAGAGGAAGAGTTCTTTTATTTATTTATTTATTTATTTATTTATTTATTTATTTATTTATTTATTTATTTATCTCCAGCTAGGTAAAACATAAAAAGATACATTTCCTATTATGGTTACTGCCCTTAAGCTCTTGAGCAAACATCTTCCCTCTTTGTTAGATTTATATGTTCAAATTTAATTGATTCTTTCCCAAAGATTTCAATGTATCATTGTATTTGATAAATACCAAATTAACATCTATTAGCACTTTCATACACACACATCAAAAAATTCTATCAAATAATCTGTAGACATTTTTCGAAATGACCTCGAGGATCATAGGTGATACTTCAGCCTTCAGTGGAAATTAGTTTCTTCATAAACCACTTTTCTTATCTTCTATTTTAAATAATCCTGAAATTACTATATCAGAATTTTCAACTTTCTAGGAAGAAAATGAACACAGTGAAAGTCTAATATGGATTAATTTTAAACTCTTACCAGAAAACAAATGAAAGCCTCTCATAACTATACTAGAAGCTACAGGTATGGGTGCCCCTAAAGGAACATCTAAGACTCGTGGTCTTTATACTTTTCCAGAAATACTCCTACTTGGAGGTATGGAAAGCTTGTGTCATTTTTAAAATGGAAATGTGCAAGTTTGATTTATAGTAAAACATCCTGAAAGAAGGCCAGGGTCATTAGGGAGAAATCAACCCCGGAGGCTGCTTCTTTCTATTTCAAAAGTCTCTACCTTTCTCTCCCTCCATTTTGAACTGCTGTTAAAGTGGGTTAACAAGCAATTGTATGTAGTTTTAAAAGTCCTCTCTCTAGAGATGAATGATATAGAAGAGGCTGTAGTTCATTGCAGCTCTAGGTAATGATTTTATCTCAGTGCCACAGAGGAAGTTGAATTGCGTTGTGTTTATCCTATAGAATTTATAAAGGAAAACAGATTTGTTTTTTGCTTTTCCTTTTGCTTCCTATATATTCTTCTGTTGGTTGCCTATATATTGTATATATTGACTTTCACTGTGTCCTTCTGAAACTTAAAATTATTTTATATGAGTGTTCTTCAGAATCAGTTACAGAAAAGGCAATAAATGTAGCATATTTCATTCCATCCTTATTATTTTTGAACATCATTAAAACTAAGCAGGTACCCCAAACTCCCACTTCATCCCTGTTCATCACTTTGAAAATGAATTCCATGACCAAAGCCACAGCTGCTGACACCAAACAGATGTGTTCCGTTAGAGCCTGACTTAGCACTGCAAGTTCAACTTACCTTGAGTTTATTCTCAGGACATAACACGAGTAAATTGCTATACTGATGATAATTTCTTTTCAGAAGGGAAATGATTTTGAAAGGGATTGAGTAAGAAATTTACCTTCAGGAACTGACAGAATAGTGACAGTATTAGACATCAAAGTATAAGGAATAAGGAAAGGCATTTCTTGAACTTAGAAATGAAAGATGATGTGCCCAGTTCCAATAAACATCCATTCCAACCCCTTTTTTAATGCAGAGAAAGTTAAAAGTTACATTTCCCATTGAGTCAATGTTAAAATTCTTGGATATGTTAATAGTATTATGATCATGTAGGAAAATGTCCTTGTTCTTTGGGTATTCATGTTGAATTACTCAGGGGGGATGTGTCATGATGTATGTGCACTTTACTTTCAAATAATTCTGCAAAAACTAAGTTGTGTGTGGAGGGACTTACAGAGTAAAGCATGTATTTATGATAGCTAGAGACAGAGAGGGGAGGGACAGAGGGAAGTGCTAATTTTTAAAAAAATAAATATGTAAATAAACAAAAGTATATTTAATCTTATGTCAAATTTTAACCCTCTTTAAATGAGTGTTCATTAAATGTAAATCATAACTAATTTTGTTTTTCTTTATCAACCTTAGAAAAAAAATATCCTTTAATTCGTAGTACTCTAAATTTCTACATAGTACCACATTTGTGAAAAGGGACAATATAAAACAAGTGTGATTTTTCAAATTTCTAATTAAATTTTGTTTCTATTTGTTTGTGTGATTAGTGTAAGTCAAAAGAACACTGTGCTAAAATAGCATAACTGTTATAAAGATTTACAAAAGCCTTTCTATTAAAACAAAACAAAACAAAACAACAAAAACAACCTTCCCAGATCCTCTTGTAGCTAGGTTTCTCCATGTGACTTATTTTCCATCAAACAATACCCTTGTATAAACTTTGAATTGCTGTGAGTAGCTAGGTTGGGAGTGGAGCCCCATTTCGCTGGCACAGAATACAGAAAATATGACATGGCTCCAGAGCTGCATTAGCAGCTCCCAATTTGTAGCTTATTTTCCTGGTCATGGCAGAGGTAGTGTGTTTTGCAGTCAGCAGTGGTGACAGCGGCTTCCTGGATTGTCAGCTTTCTCTAAAGGCAAAGTAAATTTAACAGTACAACAGAAGTAGATCAGTTTCTATGTCTTTGTTTAAAAATTCCCTTCTGATTAACTAGAGTGAGTTCTGTAGTATGCAATTTAACTATGATCAATACACCAGTCTTCCTCTTTAGCCATATAGGGGCAGTACTAATTAGAATTTCTCAAACCCTGCCAAATTTATTTTGAATGTATGTTCTCTTTTATTCCTCAATATTTCTGTTTTATCTTCTAAAAGAATCATTTATGTTTTATTTAATTAAATAGCAATGCATTGTTCACTATTATTTTCTCTTCTTCTCTCTTAGAGATATATTTCCCCTCACACATTGACATTAGCTTGGCCATCTGATTAGCTTTGGCCAATGGAATGCAGGTAGAATATGAGCTATGTATGAGTAGATGCTGTAAGAGTCATTGGGTTGTTCACCATTATTATTTCCTCTCTCCCACAAGAAGCATTTGCCTCATTTAAGGGCTGTTCCCTCAGCTTGGGACCCAGAATAGTGAAGTTACAATGGGATAGAGCCACAGAAGACCCACAGATCCAAGTAATGTGAGCAAGACATAAATATTTGTTTTTAAAACAAATTGGGGGTTTTAGTGAAAGCTGTGCTACCTTAGACACAATTTTTAAAATTATTCCTCAGTTCTTTCTGTCCTATCTTCTCTAAAATTGTTCTAACTACATATATTTTGAAATTTAAAATGTATTTATATGAAAACAATTACAAAGTACAAAACATTTTAAATGATTCATTGTACTTGAATCCTCTTGTTAGTAATGACAACTAAACATTATCTTTTCTAAAAAATGGATTTTCTACAAATTTTAGTAGTGTTTTTATGTCCCAAGCCTTACACAGTCAACATGAAATTTATTTGCTTCCTTTAGTCTCTCATTTATCAGTGATCCAAGTCTTCCCTGGGGCATATTTTAATTAAATAATTTAATTTAGAATTTATTATCAATCTTATTTATATATGTATTTGGAAGCAGTCCACGAGGGGCATAACCCGCATTTTTCTTAAGGGAGGCACAGCTCACTGTGGCCCATGTGGGGATTGAATCAGCAACCTTGGTGTTATTAGTACCATGATCTAAACAACTGAGCTAACTGGCCACCACATAACCAGCATTTTTTGTTTTGAACAAGTAATATGTGCAAGAAAAAGAAATTATTCATATCTTTCTAAATTATTGTTATTTTAATAAAGTTTTTTGGCAATTGTTTTTGTCTGCCTTTTACTCACCTTTGACTTCGTAGCTCCTATCTCAGCGCTTGACAGAAAATAGGTACTTACTGAATATGTTCAGTGCATGCATAAATTAATAACTTTTCTCTAAGACATGTGACAATTGGTAGAATGAAGGATTTTGGGATCCATTTCTTCTATCTTGATCCTCTTATAAAAGTTTTTATGCTGAGTTCAACCCCAAATGTTGGAAGAAAACAGAGTTATCAGTGAAATGGATTTAAAATGCAGGAAACTTAAATTTTTATTTTAGTTGCTTTAAATCCCTCATTTGAACAATACAACAACATTACAGTAAAGATCTTATTCCCAATATCTTCTATCAGCTCTCCTCTTTAAGAAGAAATATATAGAAGATTATGGTTAGCTTTAGGACTTCTTTTGTTCTTTTGTTTTCTTCTCACCTCCTTATATTTCCTTATCTTTTGGATGAAGATGGTATGTCATTAAAAAATATCAAGTTAATATTCAAAATGTTACATTTGTAATTTATTGCAGTTTGAGAAAAATCAAAGAGAGGTATAGAGAAGTGAAAAAAATCAGTGAATCATAGGTCCAAGCAGGATTTTTTTTTTTTTATCTAATAGGATTTTTTTTTTATCTAATAATGTAAATTTATTATAACTTGGAGTTTTGTATGTAACAGACATAGAAATATTACAATGGAAATAAGTTTTTTTTCTTATATTGTTGAAAACTAAACTTATCTACAATACCAATCAGTCATTGACATTATACTTCATTATATGTACTTAGAAATTTAATTTAATAGACTGTAAAAATCTTATCATTTGCAGCAACATGGATGGATCTAGAGAACATTATGTTAAGTGAAATAAGTCAGAAAGAGAAAGACAAGTACCATATGATCTCACTTATATATGGAATCTAAAGAAAAGACTATGTGAATGAACTAATCAGAGACAGTTTTAGGGACGCAGAGAAAAAACCAAGCAGGATTTTTAAAAATGTTACATTCAGGACATGAGAGGAAGGAAAGAGATGAAAAGAGATGAGACAATGGAGAGAGTGGGATATGTACCAACTGAGATTATGGAAGAAATACATTTATTAGTAATGAAAAAGTTCAGAGTAGGATAATATAATGACCTTTTGAGGTTGGATGAAAGATTAAGATCGTTAGAGGAAAAGAGGTTAAGGAATTGAGAGTCGGGGTGTTAAGAGACACTTTCATGGAGCTATTCAGATAACCAAGAAGTAACAAAAGGGTAAAGTTTGATGGAATGACAGTGAGCATATTGCTAAATTCTTTTATGAATGCAGAAATGGGTCTTAAAAATTCTATTACTGCATATGTAGAAATTTAAGTGTAAGTACTAAAGTAATGATAATAAACATATAATTTCCAAACCAGTAGAAAGAAGACATGAGAATAAAAACAAACTCTATCAATCCTATAGAGTATAGGAAACATAAATCATAGAAGTAAAGAAAAGTATATCAAATAAAAGAGCAATATAAGATGGCAGAGATATAAGTAAATATGTAGCAGTAACATTAAATGTAAATGATTTAAAATCACCAAAGATTCTCAAATTGCTTTTAAAAATCATAACAATCTATGTATATATTTCAAATGTGACCCCTAAAAGAAAAATTCAAAACGTTGTTAATGTAAAGGGATAGACAAAAAGTTACCACACACAATCTACCCAAAAGACATAATACTGACAAAGTTGATTTCATAAGCATTGTTATGGATAAATAAAGTCACGACACAATAATAAAAGAGTCCTCTGTGTAACTGGATACTCTGACCTTTTGATGTTTCTAAGGCACTAGCAAAAATTTTTCCAAACAAATTTTCTCTTTCTTTCCAGAGCACAATTTTTAGTCTTGATAGACTGAGAACTTCCCAAGTCATCAAGTCCTGGTGTTTTTTCTTTTTTTTTTTTTTTATGTTCTTCCTCAATCTAACACATTCCTCTTGCATTTTACTATATAAGCAACAAGAAGACACTAAGCCACACCTACAAGTCTGCTTGGAAATCTCCACAGGTAAGTACCCAAGTTTGTCGTTTACAAGCTTTGTGTTTCACATAACTCCAGGACACAATTCAGCAAATTTTCTGCCACTAAATAAGGATCCACCTTCCTCCAATTCCCAATAATACAATCCTCATTTCAATTCCAGCTGAACCCTCACTGACAGAGCCTTTGATGTCATACTTCTACTAACAGACTGCTCATGACGATTTAGGCATGCTCAAAAACAATATATGTTTTCTCTACCATGCTTTCCACTTCCTTGTCAGCCCTTGCTGGCACAGTTGTTAACATCCATATTTCTACTAACATTCTCATCAAGCAATCTAGGTTTTTTTCTGCTTTCTTCAAAATTCTTTCTGCCTCTGCTCAATATCAATTTCCAAAGCTACTTTCACATTTTTCTGTACAGTACAGCAGCCCCATTCCAGATACCAAAATAGCAAATTCCTATTGCTGTTGTAAGAAATTATCACAATTTTAGTGACTTATAATAATAATAACACATTTATTATCACTGTTTTGGAGGTCAGAAATATAAAATGTGTTTTCATTAGCTAAAATCAAGGTGTGAGGAAGGCTGGATTTCTTGCAGGGTTTCTAGAGGCAAAAGTAATTTCCTTGCTTCTTTCAGCTTCTAGAAGCTGACCACATTCCTTGACCTGTAGCCTCCTTCCACTTTTAAAGCCAACAATGGCCAGTCAAGTCTTTCTCATACCACTTGACTCTGATATTTTCAAGGATCCTTTTGATTATATTGTGTCCACCCATATCCAGGATATCCATAACCCAGGATAACATCTTTATTTTAAGGTCAGATAATTAGAAACCTTCATTCTACAACTTTAATTGCCTTGTCATGTAACAAAACATGCTCACAGGTTCTAAGGATTAAGAAGTGGACCTTTTTGAGAAAACCAGTATTGTGCCTGCCACAGACATGATGTGAAGATTTAGAAAATTAAAGGCATTTTTTTTTAAAAAGCCTAGTGAAATGAAGACACACACACACACACACACACACACACACACATCAAGAAGGAAGAACGGACAAATCTCTGGATACACTATAGATTAAAAATTTATGAGACATACAAATATTTATGGCAATAGAGTTAAAATTTGGGAGGAAATAAACAGTTTTGCGTAAAACCAAATTATGCCAGAAATGACTTAAAAAGAAATAGAAAAACTAAATAGATCATGGAAAAAAATCCATGCACAGAAACATGTGGCCCCAAAAATTTAAATGAACATTATAAAAAAAGTTTTAAAAACATCTTTCAGATGTTGAGTTTAAGAAATACATAATAGAGGAACAGGTTTTCAACTCATTGTATGACACTATTAGGATGTTAAAACTACGATCTGATAAGACACTAATGTGCCCTAACTTCACTGTAAATGACACACTTGTGCACTTGCCTTTCCGTATCATGAGTGTTCTGTTGGTAACTCAGATTCAGCCAATTAAATTCACACCTTATACTGAAGATGTGCTTCCAAATACTGCTTTTCTATTAATAACTTACTTTAAGAACTTGTTTTGCCTATATAATCACTACTAATAATGCCATAATTTTTACAGCTATGCAGGCTCAAATCTTAGCTTTGTCCTTGATTTTCTCTTCCCTACATTACACTGCCAAAATGATCACGAAATCTCAATTCAACCATAAAATGGCTCTAAGAAAAAGTGGTATTTACCTATTTAATTTTTCATTGATATTACATAATTTAAACCTTAATTATTGCTTCCTGGAGTAGCTAGTCTTCAAAGACTGTCTCCAACGTACCACTTCTTCTGATATTCACATATTAGCGTGTTTCCCCCAAAATAAGACCAAACCAGAAAATAAGCCCTAGCATGATTTTTCAGGATGACATCCCCTGAATATGAGCCCCAATGCGTCTTTTGGAGCAAACCTCAATATAAGATCAGGTCTTATTTTTGGGAGAAACATGGTATGCCGTCCCCTCCCACATTGAAACTGGACTGACTGACCTGGTGACACATATTAACCAGAAGAATATGACAGAGGTGCCAATTATAGAACTAGCTTTCAAAAAAGCAGGCAAATTTTATTTCCTTACTTTTAGAAGGCTCACTTTTGGGAACTCTGAATCACCATATAAGAAGTCCTGATAGTCCATATGGAAAAATCATATGAAGAGACCGCATGAAAAGGGAGAGAGTTCCAGCTATCTCAGCACCCTTGTCAAGGGTGCTAAATGACTTCTGCCCCAGTCACCTTCTGACTGTTATCATATGGGAGACATCACATGACACCAAAGGAAAAACCACCCAGTCAACCCAGAGAATCATGAGAAGAGAAGAAGTGGGGGTGCTCTCTTAAGCCATTAGGGATAATTTATTTCACAGTAATAGATAATGCAAACACTAACCTAAAAATGTGTGAAAATGATAACAGTGCTTTACCTCACTGGAGTAAACAGCTGAAGCTAACAGTAGAGCAGGGTGAGGCTTAGCTTACCTGTAACTCATTTACAGCATTCTCTAAACATACCCATACTTGCCTTTCCCTTGGTCTATGATCCTGTGAGCCTCTGACAAGGAGGTCCTTTTGGCTCTAATTCTGCATGCCTGTCAAAAACCCACTAATCCTTCAAGACTAGCCTCCATGACTCTCTTTTACTGTGCACCTCCCTCAAAACTCCAGAGGGATATGGTTCTGTCCATTTCTTTTGAATCACTAAATCACTTTGCCTCTCATTTAGGTGGTGGATTTAATTTTATTTTACTTATTTTTCAATATCTTTTTACAGAATAGATGTTTTTTTTCTCTACTGGATCAAAATGGACGTCTTATATATCTCTCAACATGACCTTTTAGAAACAGTGAATGTTTGCTGAATGAGAATGTAAATCCTCAGTGTGCATATAATTTTTCAGGGTAAAATATGCTTGTGGAACTAAAGACAAAGTAACTGAGTTTTGTTTGGACAATCTTAATTATGACCAGGTTGTGTGAAATGGACGGAGTGTCTTTGGGAGCCAAATAAATTTTTCCAGACTATTTTGACATCACATTTTAAAGATTAGCCAACCATATTTATTAAACTTCCACAAAAGTATTTTTCTGGTACTATTTCCCAGTGTCCTACTAAATCATCAAAGTATCCTGATTTAAAATAGTTTAACATTTTAGTGTCCTTGCTCTCTCCCAACAGCCTTTCAAAACCAGAAAACTCATGGCTGTTTTAATTTGTGTTTCAGAGAATAGAATATAGTTACAAAGCAAAGAACAAACTATTTAATTCTTTTTCTGTATCTTATAATCATAAATATTAAAATCTAGAATAAAACATAACATAAAAACACATGTTTATTTACAAATAAAAATAGGTGTTCATTTCTTAATGCATATGGAAAAAAGCCCACAGATTTAAAGTACAGTGTGAAATGCTCCCCCAAAGAACTGTTACCAGGGTAATGTAATCTCAAACTTAAAATAGTACTTTTATAATAATTATGAGTGAGGAAAATTGCATTAGCATCAACAACACATCTGTTGACACCTCACAACACATAACAAACTGTGTTGTTGCACAGCAGCCAGAATGACTGGGAGCTTAATAAGTGCTATCCTCGATAATAAATTAACATCATATTTCGAATATGCATAAAAAATTGACCAACCCAAGCAAAAATTGTTCTACTTTCCCCCATGGAATTTTTCCTGGCACTAAAATAAATGAAATCATCATTTGACTCTCCTCACCTGGCACCAGGGTCAGTCCTAGGTAAAATACTGCTGTGTGAAAGCCTATGGATTGTTGCTACTTAAAGTAGCATCTGCACCATCCCAGAGCTTGGTAGAAATGCAGAATCTCAGGACCAGCCAGAAATGCTGAGTCTGAATCTGCATTTGAACAAGGTCCCCCAGAAAACTGGCTTGCACATTAAAGTCTGAGAAGTCCTGCTCTAGTTCACCTCACTTGTTGGTTTTCTCTTTTGATCCATTTCCCTACAGGGTGTTCTTGCCTGGATAAATCATTCTTTGTATCGGGCAAGTAGGCAAGTGGCTATTTTATAAGGAGAACAATGTGTTCATAACCTGCCCTTGCTGTTACTTTCTTCTTTTAACATTGTACCCATCAATGCCTTCCCTGAGTCATCAAGCATGCTGGCCTGATTCAGGGCAAACCAAAAGATTTTCATCTTTCTGTAATAATTCATTCCCTTTTCACCAGAGCACACAGAAAAGAGAAGGCAGTGTTGGCTGCTCTTACTCTTCCTTGCCAACTTTCCTCTCCCCTGCTGCTTTCAGAAATAGGGGCAATTAACACCCAGGGTGAGTTCAAAGAAAGCCCACTAGTATTTTTATCCATTTGCAAAATTGTCACAGAACCTTCCCACTTTTAACAGAGTCATAGTAGCAGCTTTAAACAGGCACACTGCTATCCAGAGGTCTGAACTATTACTGATGTAGAAATTGGTGAATTTCTAGAGCAAAACACAGTCTAATGACTTTGATTGCTTCTATGGAAGAGGAACACATATCATGAATGTCAAATTCAAGTAAAATAATATAGAGCTTAAATATGATTAATTTCAATACCTTTGTAAGTTATTTTTCTGAAAAGGAAATTAACACATTTCCAATATAGAAGAATAAGCTTTTAAGAAGCCAATCCTCCCCAAATGAACAGCCCCTCCCCAAACTAAAACAAAAACAAAAACAAAAAACTAATGAAACCATCTAGAAGGACCTGCATCTGAAGACTACAAAGCCGGCAAATTTGGGGGGAGAGTAGAAACTTGCAGCAAATGACCAGCACAAGGGTGAGTTCCTTTTGTTGCAGCTTTATCCTGAGGTCAGCCACATTTGAAGTGATGGTTAAAACTATGATTAACACACACACGCACACACACACACCTAATCATCTGTTACCCAGAGGAATCAGGGAAAGCTGGCTGGTCCCTCAATCAGGCTTGCACAGGAATGATTAGAATCTAAGACCTGAGGCTTAAATAACTGAACTCAGAACTCAGCCACTGCTCATCACAGATGTGAGGGTCTACAATTTTCATCTATCTGAATTAATTGTCTGGCAAAGTAAAAATATCAACACTTGTTGAAATAATATGAGGTTGGACAATTAAGTTCGTAAACTCATCCTAGAAAAAATGCTCCATACCTCATTTTTGAACATCACTACAGTAACATTTGAAGTGCTCCCCTTGGGAAGCTATGCACCAATGCCACTACCTAGTCCACCCTTCAAAGCTATTTTGGAACTCTTTTTTCTGGAATGACCATCAGAGCTGTCATCATATTATGCTTGATATCCCGAATGTCATAGAAATGTCTTCCTTGCCATATTTCCTTTATCTTCAGGTAAAAAAAGAAGTCATTAGGGCCAGATCAGGTGAGTAGGGAGGGTGTTCCAATACAGTTATTTGTTTACTGGCTAAAAACTCCCTCACAGACAGTGCCCTGTGAGCTGGTGCATTGTCGTGATGCAAGAGCCATGAATTGTTGGCGAAAAGTTCAGGTCGTCTAAGTTTTTCATGCAGCCCTTTCAGCACTTCCAAATAGTAAACTTGGTTAACTGTTTGTCCAGCTGGTACAAATTCATAATGAATAATCCCTCTGCTATCAAAAAAAGGTTAACAACATCCGTGCAACCAGTTCATGAACTAGTTGTCAGACTTTGTATAACAATCCAGATAATCCACAACACAGCATATGTAATATCAGCATATGCGTTCAAAAATTGCTTGACTTACTCAGAGCCAAAAAATGTAAATGTCATTTAAAAGGAAAAGACAACTGATACATACTAACCCTGAGATCACCTAGATGCTGAAATTATTAGATAAGAACTTTAAAGTCCTGCTATTTTATTCATGATCAGTGAGGTAATAGAAAATACACTTGTGTTGAATGAAAACATAAAAACAGAAAATAAATAGGAAATACAATTTTAAAAAACAAATGGAAACTTTAAAACTGAAAATATAAGATTTCAAATTTTTTAAAAAATCACTGAATGATCATACTAGCAGAATAGAGATGAAAAAGAAAGAGTTGATAATCTCGAGATATGAGTAGATCAATAGAAACTGTAACATTTGAAGAAGGAGGAGAAAAGAGAGTGGAAAAAAATGAAAAGAGTCTCAGGAATCTTTGGGAGCAGTTTCAAAATGTCTTATATAACCCCTATCCCTTCTAGGGATAGGTATTTATCCTAGAAGGAGAGGGAAAATGGGGTAGAATGAAATATTTGAATACATGATGACAGAAATCTTACCAATTTGGTGAAAAATATATAGATTCAAAAAGTTTAGCAAACCCCAAACTGAATTAATTCCAAGAATCCATGCCTGGACATATAAAGTCAAATAAAGAAAACCAAAGGAATTTGATCTGACAAGGTAATTCTGCAAGAAATAATAAAGGAAGTTTTTCAGGCCGAAGTTATACCAGAGGGAAACTCAGATCTTTAAAAATGAATAAAAGCACCCAAAATTATAATAAATGATTACACAATAATTACAAAATCATGGAGAACTATAAAATGAGTTTATAATGTATTTAAAGACCATGAGCTAAACAATTAATAAAAAATTAAAATAAAATTCTATAAAATGTTCAGAAGAAGGTAGGAAAAGAAAACAGAGAAATAGAAAATAGAGGTAACAAACTGAAAAAAAAACATAATAGTATGCCTGAATCCAAATATAAAAAAATAGTTTTATTAAATGTTAATAGATTAAATATTCCAATTAAAAGAAAGTGGTTATCAGAATGAATACAAAAGCAAGATCCAACTGTACACACAGAAAATGCTTAAGCAAATGTATAGAAAAACACATAAAGCAAATAGGAAAATTGGCTTGTATTTATTAAAAGTACATAAAATAGACAAAGAGTATTATCCAGAATAAAGAACTACATCTCATAATGATAAAAGAGAGTCAATATATAGCTGGAAGATATATCAGTAATAAACATATATATGCCTAAAGCCTCAAAATACATAAAGCAGCAATTGACAAAATTAAAAACGAAATAAACACCTACACAATCATAGGAGGAAATTTTAACACCTCGCAGCAATTGACAGAAAAACTATATCTTAAAACGTGAATGAAGTTCTGATATATGCTATAACGTGGATGAATCCTGAAAACTTGACAAATTAAAGAAGTTTTCACAATAGAACATATTACCTAATTCCATTTATATGAAATATCCAGAATAACAATCTATAGAGATTAGTGGTTGTTGAGAGCTGAGGGAAATGGAGGGATAGGGGGGGATTGCTAAACAGTGTTGGATTTCTTTTTGAGGTAATAAAAGATGTCCTAAAATTGATGCTGGTAATGCTTTCACATATCTGTGAATGTAATTAAACCAATGAATTGTGCACATTAAATGGTTAAATTGTATCACTCATATCTCAATAAACCTGTTTTTTTAAAACAAACAAAAACGATATAGAGGATTTGAATATTATCAACCCACTGTGACTTGTCGATAGTTATAACACACTACACAACATTTGCATAAACTTTTCTTCATAATACACGTAGATACTTACCATCTTTTATGTGATAGGAGCCATGATAGATTCAGGGAGTTATTTACATGATTAAGACACAATCACTGATTACACGGAGCTGAGAGTACATAGCAGTGGTTCTCCGTGGAGGATTTTGGATATTCGTGGGGACACTTTTGGTTGTTGTAATGATTACATGGTTCCATTAGCATTTAGTGAGCAGAGGCTCAAGATGTTGGACATTCGGTAGGTCACAGGATATATCACATGTGAAGAAATATCCCTTATCCCACATGACTTCCCAATGTCTTACCAGTCGTTCATGCGGTGAAAACTTTTTTGATGTTATTTAACCCAGATATTAACCAATAAACAAAAAGAATTTTCATACAGTTTAATTTATAGGGAATTCTCCAAGAATGCAACTACCATGAATATCAAGGAATGATTATGCTTTCATTTGGGTTATTTGTTGAGAAGAACTTACCAAGAGTTCTACAAAACAAATGTCATGCACAATATTGACTCTTTTTGGTATTTTAATCACCAACAAAACACACCTGCATTGGTTTGCATATGTAGCTGTTACATTCATAATATAATAATTCTATTATAGGAATCAGTGTCTTCCTATCTTAGTTGTCTTAACGTATGATCATGCCCAAATATTTACATATCAAAATCAATATCACTTTATTATAAATTACTTTCATTGTATTTCTCCATATATTATAGGTAGGGCATTGTGTTGATTTCTCAAATTATGAGTGTAGGTGAGTTTCATTTCAAGATAGTGAAAAGTGCATGCTAAGATAGGTTGTTGGATCCGATAGAGATCCACTGATCTAGAGGGAAGGTGAGTACACAAATGATTACAAAAGCATGAAACACTTGCTAAAATGGAAAACTAAACAGTGAAGAGAAGGTATATTGATTTCCTATTGCTACTGTAACAAACTACCATAAACTTAGTGGCTGAAAACAACAGAAATTTATTCTCTTGTAATTCTGGAGACCAGAAGTGCAAAATGGGTTTCACTGGGCTGAAATCAAAGTATTAGCAGGTCTGTACTCCTTCTGGAGGCTCTAGGAGAGAATTCATTTCCGTGTGTTTTCTGACGTCTAGTAGCTGCCTGTATTCCTTGGCTTGTGATCGCTTCCTGCATCCTGAGAGCACATCACTCCAATCTTGGCTTCTGTTATTGAATAGCTTTCTCCTCTAAAGTCTCAACTCCCTCTGTCTCCCTTTTAGAAGGATACATGTGATTACATTTAAGGCCAGTTGGATAATCTAGAAAAACCTTCCCGTTTTAAGATCTTTAACTTAATAATACCAGCAAAGTCATATCTGTCATATGAAGTAAGATTCATGGGTCCAAGGAATCAGAACCTGGACATCCTTGGAGGACATTACTCAGCTTCCCACAGAAGGGTATATAAGAAAGTCTGCCCAAGTCAATCTGGGTAGTTAAGTAAAGCTGCACAAAGGAGTAAGTTTTAGTATAAGACCTAGTAAGCATTTGGCCTGTTAAAAATTAATAACAACAAAGTAGGGGAGGGACAAGACAGAGTTTGGAATAGAAGGGGTTTTCTAGAATGAAGAAAGCTAAGGAAAAAATGTAGGGACGTATGAGAAAGAATGTCATGTTTGAGGGAAGGGCAGTGAGCTCAATATTACAGCAATTTAAGACAACATGGGCAGCAATGTAGGTTGCATACCACTCTGTGTGAGATACAAAGCAAAACTTAGTAGATATTTTTTCTGCCTGTAGACAATCATGAATTGTTGGGGAATTCTAAGTAGGGCAGTACTTAAATCATATTTAGAAAGAGCACTCAAATGGAGGTCACTCAGGCAGGAGGCTGGTAGGCATACTGGACAGTAGATCAGGCTAGAGATAATGATCTGAATAATATCTTCTAAGAATGTCTTATTTTATTTTTTAATTTGTTTTTTGCTATTTCTGTTTTTCAAATAATCATCTTGTTCACAACCCTGTGTGTTTTAATGATAGCCTATAAATTGTGGAGTTTTCTTTTTTATACTCATTATCTCAGACTTTTAATATGTGAGGGTCGTACAGTAGGTTACACCATATCCGAAGATAGTCAGAGAGCAGTAACAGGTCAATTCTCAGAAACGTCTGGGAAAATAAAAATAAATCTCAATTTCAGAAAGATCCACATTGCGGCATCTTTGACCTGCTTGATGGGAAATCACCTTTCAGAAATTTTAATTTCATTCCTGAAAGCCCAAAAGGGGGAAGGGCTTTTTTTTTCTTTTTTTCATATTGTAGTGTTTAAATGTTACACTATTTTGCCTCTCAGAAAAATCTAAAGGAAATTAGAAAACAAAACAAATAAAAAAAAAACTGTATTACAACATTCCGATTAACAGCATCTGATAATTGAAACATGATTTGAAAAATCCTCCAGAGGCCTATAGTCCTATTCCCTTTGTGAGGAAATTAAGGTTAAAAGTTGGAAAACTTGTTCTTGACAGACAAATTTTTCATTCATTCAATATGACATTAAAAAGCACACTTCTGAGTCTAAAGTAAAATCAAGCTCCCAAAGCCCCTTTTTAATCATCCATAAAGTTAGAATAATAGAAATGTTTTCTTTTCTCCTCAATTTGTCTAAAATTTTATCACTGGGCAATAGTGGATCATGATTTAACATTCTCAATTGTTTCCCACGATTACTGGAATGACACAATATAAGTAAATAATACAGCCCTCTTTACAAAACTCCTTTCCTTTCGTTCTTTCACTTTGTGTCTTTTCCTCTAATTTATTTTTAACCTGACTAATAAAATAAAATTAGATATCAGTTATGGAGGAGGCAGTGTGGTATTGGAGGTATTCACTAGTTCTTTCGATTGTGTAAAATCTACCATTGCCCAGGCACACATTCTGCCTCATTCAATGAAATGAATGCAGGAAGGCAGCTGCAACATCAAAGACCAATGGTTCTCAAAACATATTCTCTGGCAGAGCAACACACACATCACCTGGGAACTTGATAAAAATGCAAATTATTGGACCTACCCTAGATCTACTGGATCAGAAATTATGGGTGTGGGGCCCAGCCATGTGTGTTTTAAGGCATTCTCTAAGTAATATGCATGCACCCTAAAGTTTGATGAGCACTGTCAGAGACAACACAAGAAGTACCAGATTGTCCTCTGTAAAATGAGGATAACAATAATGATAACTGCAAAGGACTATTGTTATGCTTAAAGCAAATGGCAAAGGAATTGGAAAGTATAATTGGCGCTAAATACCTGATAATGGGGCAAATAAAGGACTAGTGTTGGAGGGGTTAGGATAGGAGGCCAAATCTGGATAGAAGGCATTATTCAGAGAGACTCTAAAGGGTTGGTAAGATTTGGAAACATGAAGATGTAAAGTAGGGCACCTCAGATTTCTGAAATGACTTGTGCAAAGATATGCATGTTCAAGAATACAGCATACATACAGAGAATAAATTAGCTGGCTAAAACGTAAGGGGCATACCTGGAAGAGTGGGAAATGAATTTGGAAAGTTAGATTAGCAACAGATTATGCAAGACACTGCTGAGGATTTTGAACTTCAGTGTTTTGGTAAAAGATCCAATAAAATGTTTTTGGACAGGGGAGTGATATATACAAGAAAATTTCTGGTGCCAAGCTTAAGATTTTATTTTAAAATACATTTAAATAAAGAGATCCAGAAGGAGGTTAATTTTCTAGTCAACAGACTTTTAGCAAATATCTACTATTCAAAGTCACAGTACTTCCCTTCAGTGAGCGAACAATCTAGTGGTGAAGATGGACGATCAGATGTTAAGTGAAAAGGAAGTGTACAGGTAGCCCATAAGAGGGACATTTGAGTACTACTGAGACGGGTTAGTTAGTATGACATCAGGCAGTTAGAAATTCCTTGGTAGACTGAGCAAAAACAGAACAAACACAGAACACAGGGCAACTCTACCAGGCTAAAAATGTCATCAATTATACTCTGAGACAACTGGGTTTGTTTCAAAGGTCTCCCCCCAAGCTGAGCAGTAGATCGAGTCCGGGAACCATTATATCCATAGGCACCCACATCCCAACATCCCCCTCTGTGGTAGAAATAAAGTATATAAACACCATCTTTTGCTGTAGCTAGCGGGCATCCCAACTTCGGCTACCCCCTCCCACTCGGGAGCTGTAACTCTTTGCTTGCTATAATAAACGATCTTCCCGTGCAACTTTTTGCTTTTCTCTGGTTTGTGTATCCAATCTTCGGCTCCAAGAGACTACGTATGAACCTCGACATTCACTAAGCAACATACTATATCACTGCAACATGTCAGGCAAGAGGAAATTATTTTAGAGTCTGCTTCCTCTTCCTCCATGAAGTCCCTAATGGGACAATTTGTAAAATGTTGGGGGGTGGGGTTTGTCTTGTTTGATGCTGAAAGAATCTATTGTGACTTACAATCATACCTTCTTTTACCTTCTTGGTGACACGAATAAGCAAGCTGGCCCTGCATCTTTTCCAGAAAAAAAAACAAACAAAAAAGATAAATCGTATAGGTATATCAAAAGAAAAAGCAAGTAACAAATGAATAACAGGGGACTCATAGACATTACATGTTCTCCTTCCTAATTGCAGATAGAAAGCCTATCTCCAGAAAGAGTCAGAGATTTTTGTATAGGCTGCTTGTGCATAATAATTAGAGTCTTTTCATTTGATCTGCTTCCCATGAGAAGAAAAAATGGAGGTCAGGAGGCTCTCAAGCCCCATGCAAGGGATTTTCTTAAGGGTCTACCTTAATAGAAATTTTACTCCAAAGGAGACTGTTTCAGGTGAGACAGATAGTAAACAGCTAGTTTCACCAGCAGATTCCATGGGAAATGCAAGGATAAAAAGATTTTCCAAGATTTAACCTCTAGATGCCATAATTTTCATGACGGAAAATATGAAACATTAGATGTTTATAGAATCCACTCAAAGATCATTACAATTAAAATTTTTAGATATTAAAAAATTACATCTAATTTAATCCATGGCTGAGGGAATGGGAAGGTATTTCTTCAGAAGCCAATAATAATAAGATACCACAAATTCACAGAGGTGAGGGAAATCTGGACCCAGTGTTTGGTCTGAGGGATGAGTCCATTGCAGGTAGACCAGAACATAGGTTTTAATATGAGATGAGCTAAGGTGTAAGATCCATTTTGAGATCCCAAATAAATGTAGATAGACCCTGTCAAGCCAGACAACTTTAAAGGGTGAACTAAGCAGGGTGGGAAACCCACAAAGGAAGGCATTAGGGATATATACCAGTCAATAAAGAGTTAATCTTGCCCTTGGCTTCTGGGCGATAGCCTCTAAGCCCTTGAAATGTCCTGTTTGATAAAAATGCGTTTGTTTATCTGATATTCATGGACCATACCAGATAGTCCATCTTAACTCTTTAATTTATGGTGATAGCCTTGAGTCATGTAGGAGCAACTTGACTCCTGGCGAGACTAGAGACTAAGGTCAGCCACACAGATAATCAGCCATGTCTATATGATTGACCCTCAATAAAACTCTCGACCTCAAGGCTCTTGTGTACTTCTCTGGTGGACAATACTCCATGTATATTACCATACATCATTGCTGGGAGCCCTAAGTGTTGTCTGTATGATTTTGCTGAGAGAACACAGCTAGAATCTCACGCCTAAAACTCTACTGCACACTGCCCTATGTTCCGCTTCCTTTTGCTGATTTTAATCTGTATCCTTTTGTTATAATAAACCGTAAGCACAAATTTAATAGCTTTTCTGAGTTTTGTGAGTCCTTCTAGCAATTCATTAAAACTGGGAGTGGTATGGGGGACCTCCCAAATTCTACATGCCTATGTCATACCTTTCGCTCTGGTAGAACCAAGAAAAAAGAAATTCATTCTCTGAGAATTACTAACCTACGCCTGCAAAACTGTGGATTTTAGGGCAGAATTTAGAATAACCCCTAGTCTGAAAAATCCACAAACCCCAGATTTAGTTTATATTTGGCCTGAGTTGCTGATGGCCCTGAGGTGTCTATCATAACTGAATAACAAACCTCTTTGGAGGCACACACTTAAGATCTTGTCTCAAAGGATTTCCACAGATAAGCATTCAAGGTATATGAACTCACAATAAAATACATCACTGAACTTAACAGGAAGCAAGCTACCATGAGTTCAATGCAGAAAACACAACTAATTTAGACTCACATCCTAAAAGAGTGTAGATATTAGATTAACCAAATGTTTAATATAAACCAAATACCTATGTGATAAAAGTGTTAGTTATATTTATGGATGACCTTTTTACAATGTTTTAACAGGGCAAATGAGTTATTGGGTATATCTTTTAAAAGAAAATGTTGTCTATTGGACAGATGCAGAATTTTGGGCCTCTGTCATATATTAATTCATTTATTCAGTAAATAATTATTAAGCAGGGAATGTGCTTGGCTCTAGATATGAGTGATGACAGATACATTTATTGCTTTCAAGGGGCTCTCCCTCTGGGAGAGAAGACAGGCATATTTGCAGTAAACATTACTGAGTGCAAAGATTATTGAGTAAATACAAGAAATGGTGGTAGAACAAAGGAAGAAGAGATGCAGTTCTTTTGGGATGAAAAAAGGAAATCATAGAAGGCTTCACACAACATAGAAGAAACAATAATAGCCCAAGGTTTTGAGAAACGGAAAAGTTGGTTAGGCAGGCAAAGCGTGAAGAGGGTAGGAGCAAGCTAAAATGTTCTATGGCTGCAGAGCAGCACTGAGGGCAGTCGGGTTGGCAGTAGAAGGAGCTGGAAAAGTGGCCCTGGGTCAAGTCATGAAAGGGTGGACACACCTTGCAAAGAGTGTATACCTTACCCTGCAAGGCATGGAGCTTTTAAAGTATTTTAATTAGTGGAGTACTGTGATTCATGAGCTTGACATAATGTGACAGTTCTACTCTTCAGTTGTTTGCATACTTGCTGCTTCTCTCACTTCCCAGAAAGTAGGAGTCTGGTGGTTTTCTGTAGCTAGTAGTCCCGGCAGTTTCTGCAGATCTTATTTTGGGGTATGTGGTTATCTAGAAATCAAATCCTGATACCATACTTCTTTGCTTCTCTGAAGGGCCTACTTCGGTAAAACAAGTTAAAGATTAAAAGTGTTTGCTCCACATGCCTATGTATATTATTTTCATATTGTCAGTTAACAAAACTTTAGTCTGTGTTCTATACTGTGGTCCACGGTTGGTATTCCCCCCCAAAGATCATAATAAAGTTCCTCATTAGTTTTGACACTAAGTAGTCAGTTCTGGGGGCATAAAGAGGGTTGAGGGGGAATGTGAACACATATGACAGGAGAAGTTTCCCTGCCTGAAATATTTTGCCTTTTAAGCCCCTGTTTATAGGGGGAGGAGACTGGAAATGCTCTAGTGCTTAAACTCGTTTCTCCCAACCTTTTTCAGTGAGGGCAAGCAAAGCTGAAGGAGCTAGCAAGTGAAAAGGTTTCAGTCATTAGGTATTTGAAGGTGTTCACTGAGGTATGACTTGCCTACAACATGGAAGGGGCTGACTGAGTTAAAAAAAAAATTAAGAGGTAGTGGTACACACAAAAGGCCTTAGTTCTAGGCAAGCAGCTTCTTCACTCTACTGCTGTATCTGACTGGGTGAAAATAACTCTACTCGAGGCAGAAAAAAAAAAATATTTTGCTCTTGACATTTTGAAACAATTTACTAGCAGTTTCTTTTAATCCCCCATCCCATTCCTTTTTTAAAAAAGCACTTTCATATTGTCAGTCTTTACTTACTGGGCTTGGGACAAGCACGGAAGACCAAAATGATATGCTTATTAGCTCTATTTTATCTCTAGTTTTGTCAGGCTTTCTCACTCTGCCAATAGCTTCTGAATCATCAGACATTGGTCTGTATTACTCAGCATCAAATTCAGAAACTTTTACTGACATTTAATCCATTGTCTCAAATTAAATTGTTCATTTTTTTTCATCCAATAAGAAAGAAAAATACTTTACATAGCATAAATACAAGAAATAAAGAAGTGTCTTTTACTTGAGATAAGACATACAGGTTCAAAGAGTTCATCCAAATAAAAACTGTTTCTCTTTAGTCTTTTAGTTTCAAGTTTGTGCAGAGCATAAAGAGTAAAGTATACAGTTGCAGAAAAATCATAATGCCACTTGATAAAAAGGAGCATGTTTTCAGGATGGGAGGTAATATTTTGAATTGCAGATAATGGAGATTTTTCCCTTTTATGGAGATTATTGAAAAACTACAACATGGTGGTATATACTAATCTAATTTACTTTTCCTCTTAAAGTAGAATAGAAATTTCCTGTGTCACCCTCCCTCCTTTTATCATAGCTATTTGTTAGTTTAGATGCAGTGTTGAAAATTAGCTACTGCTGTAGTTAGCACCAAGAAATTTTTCATTCTTGTCCCATCTTACTCTGGGGTATGTGACCCCAGGTATGTGGCAAGCCACATATCCTGTCTGAATATCAGTTTTCTATTTCAGTGCTCACTTATGATCTTCTTAGAATACATTGAGAGACTGGATATACAATCAGACAACGGCCAGACTATACAAAAAATGGGATTCTGATCCACAATCTATAGCAATCAGCCCAGGAAGCCAACCTCCTACCTATAGCTAGACGTCCAAGAAGTCTAACTACTGTCTTTATCAAGCTGTCCAGGAAGTCAAACAATCACTCCTGTAACCACTGCCTCAAAATAGCCAGGACTTGATTAATAACTGAAGTATTGATTTCCCCCCATTTCCAACTAAGGACCAACCAAAGAAAGCCATATATGCACCCCTAACCAGTCACACAGTATGTCCCATTTCTAGTTAGCTGCTTATGGCTTTTGCATGTAAACTGCCTCCAATCAGGGCATACCTAAGGCTTTCCATTTCTTTCCACTATCAAGCTTTTCCACTCCTCTGCCTGCCTTTGAGTCTCTGCCAAATGCAAGTGACGGTGGCTAACTCCCTTGCTATAGCAAGTTCTGAATAAAAAGCCTTTGCTTGTTCTCATTTGGGTGAATCTGCATTTATTTCCACACCACTGGTTAGTGTCCAACCCCTCCACAATAAACTAGTGTAATAACCTCATAAATTCTCTCCCTTCCCCCAGTATTGCTCTTCCAAACTGTCTTCCATATCAGTGACCAAGTGATTGAAATAAATGACAGTTGAATTATATCAATCCTTGTTTTAACACTTTTCTTTGGCTTTTCATTGAGCTCAGAATAAGTTTTAAAATGTTCAGCAAAACTGATTTGGTCTCTTCTTACATGTCCACCTTCTTTTGATACTCAACCCTTTGTTTGTATGATGTTAAAATTTTTGGTGTTCTCAAAATGTGCCATATTTTTTCTCACTTTACGTCTTTTGTACGCAAATTTCTCTACCTGAAATGTTAGTGAGTTTCTTCATGTGATAAATTCTTATACCTTCTTAAGATTTAGCGTAGCAATCATCTTTTTTGTGAATCTATAGCAATCAGCCCAGGAAGCCAACCTCCTATCTATAGCTATACCCTAGTCTTGATAGTCTGTGCTGCTTTCAACCAAACACATATTTTGATTTTATATGATTTACTTACATATCACCTATTCAATTCAATGTTAGTTTTTGCATTTTCAGCACCTGCACAATATCTGGAATATTGTAGATCTTCAGTAAATATTAAAATTATGAATGAATAAGCGAATGAATGCTTGGAAGAATGTATTTTTACATAAATGAGCTCTCATTTGTGCCTATGTCAAACTCACAGGACCTATTTACTTTCTTTGGTGGCCTTTGTAATAGGTATTATAGTAGTTACCCATCAACTCCTACAATGGGCCAGGTAGGGTGGTAGCTGTTTTATATTCATCATCTCTTTGCTTTTACAATGATTATGCAGGGTTAAGTATCATTTCCTCCCACTTACAGATGATAAATCTAAAGTTCAAAAAGGTTAAACAACTTGTCTAAGGACATATAGCAAATAAGGGGCAGAACTGGTACTTGAAAGCAGATCTGTCTGAAAATCAACATTGAGATCTTACAAGGAAATAGAAATTTAGTTTCTCATATTAAAATCATAGGAATGAAAAAAATCATAGGAATGGTACATATAACCCACTATAAGCCAAATACATGTTACAGTCAAGAATCACAGCAGAATTAACATAGAATAAAACCAAGTAATGTAGTCGATTATTATTATTCATGGATTCCATATTTTGTACATTTGCCTAGTCTCTAAAATTTATTTGTAAGCCTAAAATCAATACTCACAGCACTTCCTTGATCATTTGTGGATATGTGTAGAGTGGCAAAAAATTTGAGTTGCCCAATGCACACATTACCAGCTGAGGTTGAACAAGGCACTGCTCTGCCTTCTTGTTTGAGCTCTCACATTGTAAAGAGGTATTCCCACCACCACCACCCCCCCCCAAAGAAAAAAACAGTCTTTATTTTCAAGAGCAGTTCTAAATTTACAGAAAATTTGAGGGGAAGGTACAGAGATTTCCCATCCATTCTTTGCCCTCTCACACATACATAGATTCCTCCGTTACCAACATCTCCCAATAGAGTGTCACATTAGCTACAACAGATGAACCTGCACGGACACATCATTACCACTAAGAGTCCATAGTTTACATTGGGTATCACTCTTGGTGATGCATACTCTATGGGTTTGGACAAATTTATAATGGCCTGTGTCCACCATTATAGTATCATATAGATTATTTTCACTGTCCTAAAATTCCTCTGTGCTCTGCCTATTCATCCTTGTCTCTCCTCTACCCCCTGGCAAACTCTCCAGAGTTTTGCCTTTTTTAGAATGTCATGTAGTTAGACTTATATAGTTTGTAGCGTTTTCAGATTGACTTCTTTCACTTAGTAATATGCATTTAAGTGTCTCCATGTCTTTTAATCACTTGATAGCTCATTTCTTTTTAGAGTTGAATAACATCTCACTTGTTTAGATATACCACAGTTTATTCAACTACTGATGGACATCTTCATTCCCTCCACGTTTGGGCAATTATTAAGAAAGCTTCTGTAAATATCTGTGTTGGACATAAGCTTTCAACTCCTTTGGGAAAATACTAAGAAGCATAAATGTGGATCATATGGTAAATCATGCTTAGTTTTTTTAAAAACTGCCAACTTGTCTTCCAAAGTGGCGGTACCATTTTACATACCAGCAACAATGAATGAGAGTTCTTGTTGCTCCACATACTCACTAGCATTTGTTGTTGGTGTTCTGAATTTTGTCCATTTTAACAGGTGTGTAGACATGATCTTTTTGCAGTTCATTTAGTGCCAAATTTTTCGCATATATGTACTTCTTGTTGGTGATTTCACTGTTTAAAATGTCCCCCAAGCATAGTGCTGAGGTGCTGTCTAGAGTTCCTAAGCACCAGAAAATTGTAATATGCCTTATGGAGAAAATGCATGTGTTATTTAAGTTTTTTTCATACATGAGTTATAGTACTGTTGGCCAGGAGTTCAACATTAATGTATCAATAATATGTGTAAAATATGTCTTTAAATGGAATCACACATAAAAATAAGATTATACATTGACTGGTTGACACAAATGTTATGACTAGAAGTTCACAAGAATCTAACCTTATACTTCCTCTAGGAGCAATGTTTTAATATATATGAACTTAATGTTCCCAGCAACATTGTATAATATAAGTACCACGAATAATGAACACTGACTGTATTCTCTATAGCCTACAGTATAATTTGCAGTATTTGGACTTTATTTGCTCTGTGAAGAAAAGAAAGTAAAAAGTAAGAAACAAGAATGTGTGATCTTCTTTCTGCTTCTTTCTGCTTAGGCCTTGCCTAAGGGAACGTTTCCAAGTTTGTGCACCATAGTCATCAATACTCTTCAAAGATTATTTGTTCCTCTCTTCTTCCCTGGAATAGGGTAGGATTTTATTTCCTGGGTCCAGATAATTTGAGTTCTGGAATGAATCACTTCCAGAAAGATTCTTCAATTGCTGATGGAGACCCTCCAGAACCCTCTTTCCCTCTGCCAAGGTGACTTACAACGTTTAAGATGGTGGTAGTTCCTATAGCCTATGTCTTTGAGGAAAGATGACATGTTGCACAGCCATCAGCTAACCTACAATGGACATGTAGCATGAATGAGAAATAAAATGTTGTTCTTTTAAGCCACTGATGTTTAGGTGTTTATTTTTTCATGTATAACTTAGCCTCTTCTAACTGATCCAAGAATTATTTCAACAGTTCAAGGGAAACGGTTGTGCAGTAAGGAGTGCCCAAAGAAAAAATAAAAGTAAGGGATATAAGGTTTCTTGTTAAAAATTCAGATGTCTGACCACAATCTCAGATATTGTGATTCAGGAGGTCTGAAATGGACCACAGAAATCTTTAACATTCTTAGGGTCCTAGTATCAGAGATCCATGGACCACACTTAAGAAACACAGCTTTAATGATCTTGGTAATTATAAATCATTAAAGACATTTTATAAAGCGTTGCTTTTTACCACAGATCTGAATGCATAGTGGCTGATGGAACACACCTTTAATGCTCATACTGATATATTTTCCAACTCTTTCATTGAAAGACAAAGACATTTTTTAACACACTTGTATGATTTCTACCATCTAATCCTGGTAGTCTGTGCTATTAATATGTGGCCCTGAGATGGTTTCAGTGATAACAGAAGTAAGATGCAGTAAATGTAATAGCAGTCGCTACAAACACTTTGCAGACTGCTAAAGGAGAGGTAAAGAAGAACACCTTAACCAATTGAAGTGACAGCAGGGTGAGCTTCAGATAATCAGGGTGTAATTGCATAAACTGGAATTGAGCCAGGAAGAAAGGCCAATAATGAAGAAAGAGGAAGGGTTTGCATGAAATACATAACTGATTCTTTTTGTATTTTCCCTAGAAACATGCCTCCACAATAGACTGTCTATTACCCAGCATTCACTGGAAGAACTTAATCAAGTGCCAAATTTCTTCAAACAGAGAACTCTGGTTGTGGAGCCATATTCTAAATCACACTTCAGAAGAAAGGTGTTTTCAACAATATTTTCCAATTTTTTTCCTGTTATCTTTTTTTTTAATTGTGCTTGAACAACCTACTTCTTCAGAACTACTTAGAGAAAATAATGATGCCACATGCATTCCTTAATGCCCTCTACACAAATGTGCTGTGTGTGTGTGAGACATACCTTTCTCTTTCTTTATTAGGGGGAGTTTCTGCCTTGACACTTGGTTATACTCTCTGGTCCAATAAACAAGAGTTCCCAGAATCTGGAATCTGGAAAGACTAGGGATAGAGTTATGACCAAAAATGTTATACTTGAAAACATAATCTTATAATTAGAATGAACAAGGATTTTTCTGATGGCACAACAAGTTAAGATGGTTCCAAAACTCTTTATCACCTTCTCTTGCCCACTAAAGACTAGGCAAAAAGTATTCCTCCAGTGTGCCCCCACTATGTTGTGTACTTTAAGTGAAGCATTTTCACACTGCAAAGCCATTGCCTATTGGTTTATTTCTGTATCTCCATTGTGAGATCATGGGCTCACTGGCAGGAATAGTTTCATACTCGCTGTTGTGTTTGATTCCAGTTAAAACTATTTTGTTTACAAATAGTAATCAAATGGAATGAGAACTCATCTGAGATAATAAAAATAATTATTCAAAAAACTCCAATCAATGGAGAAACTAAAATGGTGGCCCACAAGGATGTATTTTAAGACTTTATTCAAGGACAAAGAGGAAAGTACAGATGGGCCTCAGGTGGATTAGAACCAAAAGGCAAGAATTGGGATCACTCTTTTTATATATCTTTGACCCCATCATGTTTCTTATTTTTCTGCTCTCAGAGGATCAGCCCCATTCACCTCCCCGTCTTTTATCATATTCAATTGATTATTTATATTGCATAAAGCCAGCTTGATTTAATTGAACAAAACCTACTAGGTCCAATATTAAACACTGATAAAAAAACTTCAAAACTCTCTTTGTATAAGTCCTCTCTGCCAAGACCTATCATCAGCTTTTACTTGAGGTCAATTAAAATGGAGGGATGGGGGAAGTCAGGGGAAGCCCTCATATGGTACATTGCTTACTGCCCAATCAGCAGGAATTGTAGACTCTCTGATTAAGAGGCGTAGACAAAGTAGTTCCCTCAAAGGTGTCTAGTACTTATCCATGATGTGTGACACCTAGGGGGTTTCAAAATTATGTGTTAAATGAATGAACAAATGAATGTGGCAGACATTCCAGGTTACATGCCAATTTCCCTCTAAAATAATCCCACTTGAGCTGGGGATTTGGGTAGCATTAGGCTCAGGGAATATGAAGCCATTTTAGTGGGATGCTGGAGATAGTTCACATTGCTTTGTGGGAGCCAATTATGCACATCTTTTCATAACTTTGCCTTAGCAAAGTCGTGTTGGTAGCTTGAAAACAGCCAGATGAAAATGCTTGCACCATGGAAATCAGCCAATGCATAATCAGTGCTTGCTTTTTTCTCTCTCTCCCCAGAGGGCAGATTATTAAATATTTACCAGCATACCACTGGCCCAGGCAGAATCATGGGTGGTCTAAGCTAGTAATGGAACTTCCAAGCCTCATTTTTCAGGAATTGGTTAAGGGGAAGCTCTATGGCCTACTGCTACCAATGGCACCTGGGGTTTCTTGGATTTTCTTCCAAAATAATGAGAGATTCTCAGATTTCCTTCCTTTGAATATTATCTTTAAAAATGTGAAACTCATAGCCAATTTGCAGCCAACAGAGGCAGGCATAGAAATAAAAACCAATAAGCATATAATGAATGAAAAGAAATATGAAAAGAACCTGTTTTTTTCTGATGACCTGATTAAGTAATTGCACCAAACATAGAACTACCCTTCCTCAGGGTTTCTTGTTATGAGTTAACAATGACGTTTATTTCTTAGGACAATTTTAGTTGAATATTCTACAACTGATAGCCGAAAACATACAATGTATGTATGGATGGATTAATGAATGAGCCAATGAATGAAACAATGAATGAAATCATTTATCTACTTGTGCACTGGGAAAAAAATACTTGGGACAATTACATGTATGTACAAGTGTGTGACGCATATCCTGCCGGGTTTCTATTTCATCCTTTAGCATTGCAACATATTATAGACATTTCTTGTTTACTAACATGGTTGAACAGAGAACTTCTTACTGAAGAAAAAGTATGCAATTTACTCATTTACATGGCTATATACATTTAGAAACCTTAATGAAGGACAAATTGTTTTCTTCCACTCAATGCTCACTGAAAAATAAATATTCTAACTTTAAATGTAAAGATGTAAAACTTATGAGATCTTTAACTTTCTACACTCGCAGTTTAAAGTCTAGGCAGTAATTTGTGTGTGCGCTTGTATGTGCATACATGTTTGTTGGGAATGATGGTTATTTTTTACTTTATTTTGCATTTATTACATTACAAGCAATTCTTCTAGTGTAAAAAGATTGAAATATAGCAAAAATTAAGCCATTACATATACTACGAATGAGTCATAGCACAATTTTTACTTTGACTTTTTTGTTTTTTTCTCTGTTGAAGTCTAGGAAATGGGTTCAGGCAAACACAAGCCTTTGCTGGCTGATCAAAGAGGTCACTAGCCCTGTTCTACCTGGTCAGCTGCAATGAACCATTGTTTTCATTTCGTATTCTTGTTAATGAAGCCAAGTTCTCTCTAAAAACTCTAACGAGTTTTGACTCCAGAGAAGCAGAAAGGGAGTCCAAAGCATACTTCACTGTGGATGCTGCCTAAGGGTTATCTAATAAAAGAAAATATGTCAAAGCCTGGCCACTTTATCCTTCCAGGGAAAACAAAGTCAGGTAGCTAAGGTGAAAGGCTTTTTTTGCAACTATTTTTTCGGTCCCCAATTACCTTTTTCAGGACTAGCTATATACATGACAATAGCACAATGTTGTTCTGGATGTTATTTCTTTCAGTTTCTATGAAAACTGTAATAGTGCCTGCTTCCATTACACATTTCCCTGTATATTTCAATCAAAATGTCACTTAGCCTCTATTCCTAGACTGCACTTAATAGTTTCATTAAAACCAATAAAACCAAGAAATGACAAGGGTGCAGGTGGGTGCAGGCAATTAAACTCCTCCTGTATGTATTGTTAAATAGCAGTTGAGGAAAGAAAGAAGCCCCATTGACCACCTGTCCCTTTTCCTTTGAATGGCAGCTAACAGAAATCCACTTAGCTGGCTATTGTCTGCTTATTTTCCTGACAGATAATGTGAGGAACAGGCAGTTGTGGGGCCAGTGATTCAGAATTAATTTTTCCTTTACAAGAGTGCTGTGGACACTGAGTGCAGTAATGGTGCCTGATCAGGATTCAGGGAGGCAAACAAGACAATTTGAGATGATGGACAGGAAATAAAAGCCAGTCAGAACTGCGGTTTACGCTGGTACCTTTTATTACTGTTTTTTAAAATCTGTCTCAAATGAAGGTCTAAAGAGTTAATCATTAAAATATTTGCCTGATGGTGGTGGTGGTGGTGGTGGTGGTGGTGGTGGTATGTGTGTGTTAAAAGGAGATAAATGAAGCAAACTACAATGCTGCTCTCCATCTTTTCTCACCATATTAACAATGTAGTGGCAATAAAAGACAGCTGTTAAGCCACACATTGAGAGTGTTTATAGAGCTTCCTCCTGTGAGATTCTAGCTCAATTGAGAAAATCACCACATTTCCTTTAATAAATTGGGACCTTTTGTTAACACATCATTATTGTTTATTTTGTTCTGATAGGAAACACCTACCTCTTACATGCACAACAAAAATTTGTTCCCACCAGGTCAAAATAAAATTCTCTCTTGCTCTTATTCTACTGTTCCCCTGTTCCCTTTCTCTCTCTTCTCCTTTCTCGCCTCCTCTCTCTTCCTCTGTGTCCCTCTTTTAAATAAGTTCCTGTTCCTAAATGCACTAGCATTTCACAGACCAACTGAATGAAGACTCTCTGGGGATGACTTAAAGAGGAGCATTAGATACAACTATATTCTGGCTAGCCTTTGAGGCCCCCTTGGCAGACAAATGGCAGATAGAGCTTGTGAATTATCTGTCATTGACACAAACTATTAGAATAAATCAGGATTGGGGACTTATTTTCACAAAATTGCTTTATTACACAGGTAAAATGTACCGATCTGTTATGGAAAGGGAAAAAAAATAAGCAAAAGAGGAAAGGCCATGCTAAAACAGCAAATATAAAACCACTCATAAATCCTCTCATTTCAAATATTATATATTTAGAGTACAATATATTCTTGGAGAAGTTCATCTTTGGCAGTTTATGTTTTGGAGGAAATGTGCAGGAGGAGGAAATGTGCAGAACCCAAGCACCTTAAAACCCATCAGTTAGTTATTAAAATATACACTGATTAAGTATGGCCCTCCCAAATCAGGACACGTATTTTAACAAGACATTTTTTTTTCCTTAAAAAAAAAAATTAAACGGGCAGTATTTTTGACTATGAAAACATTAAATTCAAACAAGATCACTTGAAGTTATGTCTACCCAAAATACCTGAATTATAGACTTCCTATCCATAGGAGCCACCTCTACTCAACTCATGAACTTCTTAACACTCTTTCTTCATACTCATTCATTTCAGGAGCATCTCATCCATTCATTCATTCAGTCAGTCAGTCACGCAGCCTTTAAACGCTATGACCATGTGCATGAGACTGTGTTGCCGCTCTGCTACTTTTATACTTACCACATCCCCAAATATATTTTTAAAGTTAAATTCTGTTTCCTGTATAGAGCAAAGGAAAGTCAATGAATTCTAAACTTTTGCATATCATAAATTTATCTCTTCTGCTGTGATTCTATCAGAAACTATACATGGGGCTGGACAATAGGTGTGAACAAATGCAGCTCTTCTTAATTAAACTCCTCTAGAATCCCTATTCTACAATTGACACTTTATTATCTAGTCCCCTAGTTATCCATTCCTCTTTCCCCATAACCAAATGGACTTACTCAGACTGGTGTTTGCAATATATACATACCCTCATGTCACTGCTTAGGTGTTATTATTTTATTTGGCTATTTAAACGTTCTTGAAAATGCCCCCATGTAAGTATTATTGCTCATATTTATAAAAGCTCCTAATAGGCAGAAGTTTTGCACATCAACTAATATAGTACTAATAACAACCAGGTACTTAATTAATGTTCACACTTATTTCTATTAATTAATGATAAAATTATGAATGCATGATAATGACTAGTCTAGGAAATGTTAGAGGACTGTTTATAAATTAGATGAAAGAACTTTAACAATGAAAAGAATGAGAAAGTACATCCATGAGAGTTACCCTAAAGCCTGATATGTATTCGGGACATCGTTATCAAAAACAATTGTGTAAACAGCTAATCTGATGTGTCATCAAACTGGGAGGATATACGTGTCACGGCAATACTGCAGGATCAGTGGAGTACAACATATGACACAGATAGAGATTATATACCATACCCAGTGGGAAAACACTACCCACCACTCATTTATAGACCAAAACTCTCACTCAACCCTACAAGCCTGCTGACATATGAATGATATGCTAAAAATCGGGATGAATCAAAACATCTCTAACTTAGTTGTGGTTATCTGTGATGTTTTTTGCATAGTCATTTCAAGAATCTTAAAATTATACATAAATGATATGTATTATACTTAAATTAGAAATGGAATACAGTATGTGGAATATCTTAAAAGATATTATCTATTTCTCCTTATATTTCTAAGTCAGTTAAAAATTATAGGTAGAAGAAAATTTTTAATAAATGCAAGAAAAGGAAAATAAAACTTTTATGTAAAATTTATAGTAACATTAGGTAATTTTTATGTAACTGTTTTCTATTGGTCATGTTTATAAAATTATATTTCAAATGTAGAATATAAAATTATTAATAATTATAGGTCTTGGAAATTTCTACTTTCTGGAATTCTATCTAAAAACTATGTGTTAGAACACTGTAGACTGTGAAATTCTTGGGGATTAATCATTAACAGTTCTTGAGGAGAACTGTTGACCTATAAGTGATATATTTTATGTCAGACTTAGTAATAAAATACTTTTATATCTTCTCTTCCTAAAAGTGATGATTGTAAAAAAAACCCAAAAACCCAAAACTATGACTTCTTAAATACACCCTTCAATGCACTAATATACATTTGGGTAAAGAAGAAACAATAGGTTATAAATCTAGAAAAACAGTTCATCTTAATATGGGAATTAATCTCATCTTTAATTTCACTTTTGTTTATAACATTTGTGTGATATTGTGTTTTACAATAGGAAATACACATGTTAGTTTTTGTCCAAAGTTCCCTGGCTCACAGCTTCCAAAACCCTTGTAATTTCCTAAATGATTAGAGCAATATGGGTTATCTTTTGATAAATGTTTGCATTTTGCCCGAAATTCCTGAAATAGCTTCAGTCACAAAGGTAAAAAGTGTATCTTTTGTTATTCATAACAAACCCCTTCCAACCACACCTGACTTAGTTTGTGAGGTGACTTTTGAACAGCTCCTAAGGGTGGGGACTGGTTGCCAGAGGAAGCAATCTTGTGATTAGATGGTTGGAAATTTCAGCCCCATACAACCACCAGGACCTCTGTGGAGGAGGAGCCAAATGTTGATTTAATCACCAATGGCCGCTGATTTAATCAAATGTGCTTACTTAATAAAGCCTCCATAAAAATCCCTGAACTACAGGATTCAGAGAGCTTCTGAGTTGGGGAACTGCGGAGACGTAGGGAGGGTGATACACCTGGAGAGGGCAGGCATGAAAGCTCCATGCCCTTTCCTACATACCTTGCCTTGTACGAGTATATCTCTTCTATCTGACTGAGTCTGAATTTATTCTTTTATAATAAATCAGTAATCTACTAAGTAAACTTTTTTCCCTACATTCTGTGAGCCACTCTAACAAATTAATTGAATTAAAAAAGGGGGTTGTATGAACCTCTAATTCACAGCCAGTCAGTCAAAAGCACAGGTAACAACCTAGACTTGTAATTGGCATTTGAAATGGGGAGTGGTGCAGGCTGTGGGACTAAGCTGTTAACCTATTGGATCTAATGCTAACTCCAGGTAGATAGTACCAGAATTGAGTTAAACTGTAGGACACCCAGCTGGTGTTGTAGAATTGCTTAGTGTGTGGAATATCCATACATCTGGTGTCAGAGCGTAGTTGATAGTAGAGGAAAAACACAAGTGAGTTATTCCTTAGAACTTGCATGGAGGATGAGTTTTCGTGGGCAAAAAAAACATTACTCTATATTGAAATCTCTTCAATTTTTCTTAATTAGCAAATGTAGTGTCTATGGATATCTAAATCTATGTTGATCATAAGGATTAACTTTGCTTCCAGTAACAAAGTCATGTATCTGCTTCAAGAGAGAGATATCCCTAAACAAAATCTTATGTGATAATTCTATCTGATGAAACTAGAAAAGACAGTGAGAGAAGAGTAAACTCTTGACTCCATCAGAACTCATTACTCTCAGTGCAGTTAGTCATAAGATATTAGTTTGTTTGCTGTGTGTGTGCGCGTTTGTGTGTGTTTAATTTATCTGAGGGTCCCCAAGACTCTCAGACATTGAGTACAAGAGACAGGGAGAGCAATCAATTGCTGCATGATTACTAGGAACCCACTCTTAATTCTTAGAAACCTTCAGGACAATGATCCCCACAATTTCTCATTCCCATACTTCCTTCACAGAGTGAGTTACACATACAAGTCAAAGTTGATTCCAAAATAATTGGTTTAGCTATACAGTTCAAAAATATGCAGGTGGGAAAAAGACAGAAAGCATGCCAAAACATGCTTGGGAGCTCACAGACTCACGGTCTTCCCTTTTACCTTGAGTTTGAAATCTCCATCATGGCATTTTGATTATTGTCTTCCCAAACACTCTGAACTACTTCCCCATTCCCCTTTCTCATAACCCCAAGAATTGCCTCTTCCCCTTTATCGTTTCCTAATCAAGAATCTTTCTGACCAAAATGTTTTATTCTTCTTAACCAGGGAATGTTTGTCTAAATCTACTGATTTAATAAATTCTACTTCTGCCAACAAGACATAACATACAAAATATTCCCACTTTAATCATCAAATACTGAAGTACCAGAAGGAAAACTTTTTCCTCCTACCCTTCTAGGTTCTTTGGCTGCTCTAATAATCAAATTAACATAAAACAGATTACCAGGAGGAAAATAAAACGTTTAATTTCATACATACGGAGACTCCATTAGAATATGAGATCGAAGGACAAGTCAAGCAATTGAGGCTTATATGCCATTCTGAGTTAAGGAATGGGATAGGGGTCTGGGACTTCAAAAAGGAGGAAGACAATTTACAGGCAGATGGGAGGAGCAAACTTTTGGGAAACAAATATTTGCCATGCCATGCAGAGACAAAGGTTCACAGAGCAGACTTTGAAAAGGCAGCCTTGTCAGATCCTGCCCGGCTCCCTATCCTCAGTCCACCACACCTCCCTCATATTTGTAGTTATCTCTGGAGATTGATCTCTTCTGGGAACCAGCCCTCTATTTAAATTCTTCTAGCAGTTAAGGGGAAGGTAAAAAGAAAAACATCCTGAGTTATCTATTTCTTAAGAATAATCTGCCTAAAATAGTCCTCATGTCAAAGAGGCAAATTTCAGCATGGCACGTTTGCCCCCCTACAGAAGCTTGTACTTCCTATGTATACCTATGCTACAGAAGCTTATACACTTCCTATGTATACCTATGCTAACATTTTAAAAAAAAATGTTAATGCAGTAAATTGGAGCTAGCTTTATGGCAAGTCCTCCCATATAAAGAAAGCCTTTCTGTATCTTCCCCTTTATCCTAAAGCAAAGTTTTCCATTCACTCACCCTACTCATGTCCAAAAACTCACTGTTAAATTTTGTAGTATTTCAGGCTTATATATGAGTATTTAATCGGCTGTATTATTTATAGTTGCAAAGCTATCTAAATAAAAAATAAAACTTAATAATTACTATCTTATATATAATAGCTATATATTATATACTTAATATATAATATTTAATACATAACATATTGTAATTAATTATAATAATTATGATAATTAACAGATAATAATTACTATGCTATATAATGTATTATAATTTTTATTATAAAAGCAGAGAAAAGGAATGGAGGCTATGAGGAACTTAGTAAATGTGGGTTTCATTGCTCATGTTTTATAATTTAAAGAAAAATTGCAAATGTATAAATCAAAAAGTAGAGTTAAATGTGAGCCTATTATTTAAAGTATTGTGATAAGTACCAGATTAACTGAAATAAGATACAGTTAAAATGATGACAGTTTAGGAATAGAAATGAGCATGAGAATGAAGAAGTGGCATGAGAATATAATTTAGTTTACATTTTATACTCTTTTGTATTATTTGGAGTCTGTTAAAAAAGAGAAAAATGTACATATACTTATTTTATGATTTCCAAAAAATTAACATAAGAAAGGTATCATCATGGTAAAAAAACTGCATCCTACCTGATAATAAGTTTACACTTAACTTGTCAAGCATCATGCTGACTTCATCGTTCACTGAAGTTTGACATTAAATTTGGCTTTACCATCATTTGTAAAAGATCATCAACTCTGTGATATCCAATACACAGAAAAGAGACATACCTCTCCACAACTGGTCTTAAATATAGTTTCCCACCAGGCTTTCTATGAGAATAGAGGAGAATACTCAAGACCATTTCAACAGCTGTAGGTTAGCCCAGCTCACAGATTCAGAAGTTCTGAATTCAAATTCTGGCTCCACGGTCCAGCACCCAATAATTTCTCATAACTTCAGTTTCTTTTCTATAAAGCAGGTGTAATACCACTCAGAGTTGTTGAGGGGATTAATGGAGGTAATAAAGAGAAGAGTATTTTTTATTGTAAGTAATAAAACAATCTTAAAATAATAGCTTGCCTGCCATTTACTTTCCACGTAACCTGCTCCTTGACAATCACTACAGCTACCTGGTGCTGCTTCTGACCTCTCCATTTCCGATACCAGCCTAACAAGCTGCTTTCTCAGCTCAACCACAGCATTGCTATTCTGTTTCTAGCATAACATAAGGGAAATGACTGATTTTTTGTTTCTTAGACTGTCCACTTCACCCACGTGCAGACAGAACTATCTGTTCATCTTGTTATGTTTTTGGTCTAAATGAGTTACATCACATAGATAAAACATTGCTATGAGGGCATGAAAAGTTAATTCCTTCCTCCTTATACAGAGTTGGACATTGGTTTAAATTATTGACCAGGGAGGGCTTTTAAGGGTCATCTAAACAGTAAGTTGTGAATTGTAGCCTCTTTGTCTGAGCCCAAAGGCTGACTGTCTTCTTAAAAGTGGTTAAGTGGAAATTATTGATGAGAATGCAAGTGAGATTTGACGTCAGTCTTTAATTATACCTTGAAAGGCAAGGAAAATGGAAAATGAAGTCTAATTCAATTGAACAGCTGATCACAAAGCAATAATCACAACAACAAAAAATGTATTTCTATTTCACTCAAGTGTTGCACACATGGAAGAATGGTATCGGCAATTAAATTTATGCTCCTTTTATTGGGACCAAGAGAGGGAGGCTATATTCACCCTATTTGAAAATGTGTTTGCATGGACATATAGGTAGGCCTAGGGTTTCCTTAAAATTTGAAAGAGTGGGTCTGAAGAAATGCCTATATTATTTGGACCCTCCTGAAGGCATTAATTTGTAGTTCCTGGTCAGCAGTATCTGTATTAGAAATAGACTACAAAATCAAAACTTAGAACTATATTACCTAAGACCACAATTACCAAACGCATTACAAGTATATTAAAATATGGTTACCACATCAACATCTATACTCAAGTTTTGACCTTTTCAGTCTTTGTGTTTTATTCATTGAAAACCATAGGTGTGGACAGCTTGTGTGCTTCCAGTCACTGCCATTCTCCTGCCAAATAGAGCTACTTATATCAAATATAGAAGAAATGTCTTAAGACATTTACAAAACTCAAGAAACTCTTGCAAGATTGCCACAAATTTACTATACTGGACTATATGATATTGCCAATATTCAATCCTTTTTTTTGTTTGTTTTTTACCTACATATGTGGTAGTGTCCTATGGTTCTATCTAATAGATATAAATTATAGATCAGATTTCTCTAATTCTTGTATAACGAGTTATTAGTTATGTCCACCATAAGCATTATTCAGGGAAGTATTTTCTGGCTGACGAAACTCAGTGGCATTTATCTTTAGCTATTAAGGATGACTATTATAAAGCTGGGTTAATTCAAGCGACTGATCTCTTCTGCTAAAGTGATTTCAAATGAAAAAGCATTGAAACTAAACAAACCTTAACAGTAGTTATCTTTGTGAAGGTAGGTTAATTTTTCTTCTTTAAACTTTGCCATATTTTCCAAATTTCTACAATGAACAAGTATTTTAAAATCAGAGACATGTTGATTTTAGAAATTAAAGGGAGTTGAATTTTAAATACCACATTAAAATCTAAAGAGAGCAAGCTGTATAATATTATAAATAAGCTTATTCCTTCAGACAAAATACCTATGAATAACTCTGAAAAAATGACTTGTTTATTACCACCACCACCCCAATTTCTCCTCCTGTTGACAAGTAGTCAGGGTAGTTGACACTTCCAGTTTCACTTGAGCTGATTTGTGACACTTATTAGTCAACCAATTTAGGAGCACAACGTGCTTTGGTGGTCTAATGTCACTTCTGGTCACATATTAACCTCATTTTCACTTAAATGCTCCATTAAAATGGGAAACTCTGTTCAGTTGGCAGGGGAATAGCACTTGCTTTAAATTGGATATTATTCTGAATTACAGTCAACTCTGTAATTCAGTGTGATGTGGCTGCTAAAAAGCCAAGGATCTTAGACTGCATTAATAAAAGTGTAATTTCTGGTTTATGGGAAGTAATCGTCTTTCTATATTCTCACCAAGCTACATCTGGAGTATTATATTCAATTATAGGTCAACATTTTAAGGACCAGGGCAAATTAGAATATGACCAAAAGAGGAAATTAAAATAGGGAAAGGTCTGAAAGTCACTGCCATTTTTGAGGAACAGACAACGGAAAGCAGAGTAGTTGGTATAAACCACCTAACAGCTGTCTTCAAATATTTGAACTGGTTGAATGTAAATGAGAGATAGAATTCTGCATTTTTTGGAAGCAACATGAATATGGGATTTTATGAATGTGAAAGGATATAAAAATTGAGTTGTTTTTTTTTAACTTCTTTTTTTTAAATTAATTAATTTATTTATTAGTTTCAGGTGTACAAAACAAGGTAATACTTAGACGTTCATCATTTATATCCCTCATACTGTGAACCCCCCTCCCCCCATCCATTATCCCTCCGACCTCACACTGAACCATCACATTATATATATAAAATTATAGTTGGCATTCATTAATGTTTAGCTTCTGGTGTACAATGCCATGATCAGGTATCCACAGTATCCCTGAGGTGGTCTCCCAAATAGGACGCCTGTCCATCGGATACCTAACAAAATCTTTACAACATTATAGAATACCTTCCCCAAATTAATTTTCAAAAAAACCCTGAGGCCATCTTGTGGTTACCAGCTGCTTCCAAATCCCTTCACCTTTCCCCTTATCCCCAACCTCCTCCCACACACCCATCTAACCACTCTCGGTTTTTTCTCTGCGTCCCCAAAACTGTCTCTGATTAGTTCATTCACATAGTCTTTTCTTTAGATTCCATATATAAGTGAGATCATATGGTACTTGTCTTTCTCTTTCTGACTTATTTCACTTAACATAATGTTCTCTAGATCCATCCATGTTGCTGCAAATGATAAGATTTCTTTCTTCTTTATGGCTGCGTAATACTCCATTGTATAAATGTACCACAGCTTCTTAAGCCAGTCATCTACCGATGGGCATTTCGGTTGTTTCCATATCTTGGCTATTGTGTAAAGTGCTGCAATAAACATAGGAGTGCATACAGATTTTTGAATTGGAGTTTTGGATTTCTCCGGGTAGATGCCTAGGAGTGGAATTACTGGATCATAGGGTAGTTCCATTTTCAGATTCCTGAGATACCTCCATACTGTTTTCCATAGTGGCTGCACTAATCTGCAGTCCCACCAACAGTGCACTAGCGTTCCCTTTTCTCCACATCCGCGCCAGCATTTGTTGTTTGTTGATTTATTGATAATAGCCATTTTGACTGGAGTGATTTTTAACTTCTTTTTGACTTAGATCACAAAATACTGGGGACAAACCACTAAGTGACAACTATTTCCACATTCCAAAGTGAGGTGCTGACCATCTGAGTTCAACGTGCAAAGGAAGTGGCCAACAGAGTTTGATGAGCATAGCCCTACCTCAAGAATATAAGAGTTACTATTATAGGGTCTGACTGTGGAAATTTTTTTCTTTTTTGAGAGAAAAAGAGTTGTTGGATAGCAGTGGTATACCCTACCTCACAGAAAGGAGAAGAAGCCCCAGTCTTTCAAAGGAAGCAGAGTGAGATAGATGAAAGAGCTTGGAGAACTGAGGAATATGGAGAACACAGAGACCGGTGCCAGATTCACACCGGCAAGAGTCCAAAGGTGGATGTCAGTGGCTAGCTAGCCACTCTGACTTTGACAATAGAGTAAGGAGAGGAGTTGCACTGGCCTTTACCAGCACTTCCATGTAGAAGGTTGCACGGTGTATGTGTTGCATAAGGGTGCTTGGCGGAGGTGGCAAATACAGGTTGAAATACACCCTCTTTCTGATTCACAAGAGTGGGGCCACATCTTCCCACAATGGGATGCTTTTTTTTTGTTTGTTTTGCACAATGTCACTGGTGAATTTCCAAGTCATGTGCTCTGAAAAGATGCATCTTTCTAGAAGAGTGACCTTTTTCTAGTTCACAGAAAGGTACCATAAAAGCTATAGGCAGCCTAGCAGAAAGGTAAGTTTTTCCCATGGACCAGAGATGGGCCTTGCAGAAAAGACAGTCAGCTTGGAATCATCTTAAAGGGACTTTGCAACTTATTGGAAATAACTGCAATTATAAATAATCAATTCAGTATGTCTTTCTATTTGTCCATTTGAACGAAAAAAAGGTCATAAATCCTGGAGAAGAAAATGGAAGAAATTTGCGGACTGACAAAGTAAAGGAGTTCTGTGCACTGGGAAATGGTGCAATAAAGAGTTGTACTGGATGTAAAGAGTTCAAGAAATAGTGGAGCTACCGCAGCTTAGTAGAACCATGTGGAAGAATGACTTCAACTTCTTGGGAAATTGTGTCAGGCAAGTATAATAACTCTGACCTCAATAATTCAATAATATGTATATACATTTATTAATGTATATTATATATATATATATATATATATATATAAGATATGTATTACACACACACACACACACACACACACACACACACCACCAGACAATTAAGTTCACAAACTTTTCACCATGTAATTGTCTGACACATTTTCTTTAAGCATTCATCCATAGACAGACTCTTTTGTTTCCATATGTTGGCTACTGCGAGTAATGATACAATGGACATGGGAGTACAGAAATCTCTTCCAATTTCTGATTTAATTTCCTTTGGATATGTACCCAGAAGTAGGATTGTTGGATTATATTGTAGTTCCATTTTTATTTTTTTAGGAACATCCATACTCTTTTCCATAGTGGCTGTCCCACCAGCAATGCACAAATGTTCCATTTTCTTCACATCCTTGCCAATACTTATCTTCTGTCTTTTTGATAATAGCATTCTGACAGGTGTGAGGTGATCGCTTGTTGTTATTTTGATTTGCGTTTCCCTGATGATTAGTGATGTTGAGCATTTTTTCATATGCTGCTTGGCCATCTGTATGTATTCGTTGGAGAAATGTCTACTCAGGTTCTCTGGCCAGTTTTTAATTGGATTGTGTGTTTTTTGCTATTGAGTTGTATAATTTCCTTGTCCATTTCAGATATTAACCCCTTGTCAGATATGGTTTGCAAATATTTTCTTCCATTCAGTAGGTTGCCTTTTTATTTTATTGATTGTTTCTTTTACTGTGCAGAAGCTTTTTAGTTGATGTAGTTCCACATATGTATTTTTTATTCTATTATTTGTGCTTTTTGGTGTCATATCTAAAAAAATCATCACCAAGATCAATGTCAAGGAGTTATTTTCCTATGTTTTCTTTTAGGAGTATTACGGTTTCAAGTCTTATGTTTAGTCTTTAATCCATTGTGAGTTAATTTTTTGAGTGGTGCAAGATGGGGGGTCCAATTTCATTTTTCTGCATGTTGATCATCCAGTTTTCCAACAGCATTAATTGAAGAGTTTATCCTTTCCCATTGAGTATTCTTGGCTCACTTGTCCAATATTAGTCGACTAAATATTTGAAAGTGTACTTTTATGCCAATACCATACAGTAGCAACTTCCATCTACCACCACCCTGATCAGTCAGCAGCCATCAACATTGAGGCAAGACTGTCCACCAGCAAAAAGATTATGAATGTCTGAAGGCTCAGATAATGGTTAGCATCTTTTTAGCAATACATTATTTTTTTAATTAAGGTATGTACATTGTCTTATAGACATGATATTGCACACTTAATAGACTACAATATAGTGTAAACATAACTTTTATATGCACTGGGAAACCAAAACATTCCCGTGACTTGCTTTATTGTGATATTCGCTTTATTACAGTGGTCTGGAACCAAAACCTGCAATATCTCCGATGTAGGCTTGTACAGGTCACTCAAAGCATTTCTAGAACCTCAGAAATTTCTGTGTTTCCCTTTGCAATCACATCCTCCTCCCTCCCCTCAAAAATAACTGCTACTTTACTTTTATTATAATTATCCATTTGTGTATTCAATGAGCATCACCAAACACGAACCCTTGCTCCATGGCTCTCCTCACCATCATCACAACCAAAATACCTGTTCCTCATTCACTCTTCCCCTTCTTGATATCATTGTTCAAGGCATCCCTGATGGCTACTCTTCATTCCCACACCTGATCCTTCACCAACCCTGGTACCATCATCACAAGAACACAGCCCAATCAGTACACATCAATATACTTTCACAGCTAACTTCCTGGCTCAAGCCACCATCATCTCTTTCCCAGAAAACTGCAATAGCTTTCTGACTGGTCTTCCTGGTGCGTTTGCTTGCCTATCACTCTTTTCAGTAGTGGGTTGGTACATGTTTAACAGGGGAAGGAAAACCTTGACTGGTAGCATTTGCCAATTTCCGTGGTATTAAAACCCCTGCCATAGCCAACTTCTAGAATGACCATGTGAAACAGAGTTTGCAAAATTCCTGGAAATTTAACAAAAAAAATTCTTTAGACTTGGAGCCTAAGAAGCCAGTTCTCTACACCACTGTCTATTCTCCATATAGCACCCAGAGAGATCTTTGCAAAATGTAAACCAGATCACATCATTCCCTATTTCTAACCCTGCCATGTCTTTTCATTACCCTTGGGATAAAATCTAAGTCTTTATCTCTGCCTTACAGAGCTCTCTAGTTTTTCTGCTCATCGCCAACCTCTCCAATCTTATTCTAGCCGCCTGCCTCCCTAGTCCTTGGTGCTCAACCCACCCTTGCCTTTCTGCACCCAGTTTGTGTCCATCTTACATCTTTTCATACGTGTGTTCTCTGCTGGTGATGCATTTTATTCATGATAATTTGCATGCTTGGCCCTCTGTTGTCATTCTGATCTGAGCTCCTCATAGGAGCCTTGACTGACCACCCTCTCTAAAACAGCCCCCTAATAAGTTTTGTATCACATCACCCCAATTTTATTCTATACATAAAATCAATGCTATCTGTTATCTTCATTATTTATTTCTCTACCGTCTAAGTCCCTCACTAAAATGTAATCGTCATGAATGCAGTGACCTTGTTTGTTTTGTTCATCTCTGAAGACCCAGTGTCTGGCATATAAAAGGTATTCCGTGAATATTTACAAAATCTTTCTTTAATGAGTTGGATTTGGTAGCATGAAAGTCAAAACCAACTTTATTGTTTCTCTTTTTGCTCTTGTAACCCTATTCTATGAGTTTATTCTTCCCCATTTCTTGGATAAAATCTCAGGCTAGAAGCAGTTTTTAAAAGCCTTTTTAGTCATAAGATCTATCTTATTTCTGTAATTAACAATTTCCATCCAGCATAATTTCAGAACTCTGGACTCTTATCCAACTTAAAGCTTCTTCCTTTCCCTAGGTCCCAAATGCCCTAGACTAGAGCCTCTCTCTATTTTTTCTTCCACTTTGACCCACTCATGTCTGAGGCAGAGGAAGGAGGAGAGAAAAAGAGCAGACCAAATGAACTCGATCAAAGCAATAATAATCTGCGGTTGGGTATAGGAAGTACACAAAACTGAGTCCTTCTCTTTTGGGGCATTTAGGTGGGTGTCTTAGCGTTCCCTTGCTGGGATTTTGACTGAAGCTATTTGGCAAGGAAAAAACTTTTTTTTTTTTTTGTAATTTTTTTTTTATTAGTTTCAGGTGCACAAGACAAAGAAATACTTAGACGTTTATCATTTATATCCCTCACACTGTGTGAACCCCCCTTCCCCCATCCACTATCCCTCTGACATCGCACAGAGACAAGATTTTTTATCTGGCGCTCACCATAGCAACCATGCAGCAGGAGCCACCAATGATTTGTCGATTTGAGTCTATAGACTGTTATAAGTAGATATTTCCACCGCTGCAGTAGGTTGATTATTACTCTTAGTTGGAATAGTGTTGTAAATTCTCTTTTTTTCCCCTGTGCTTTAAAGAGTGTCTCATTTAGAATTTCAGAGACACTGTACCACTGATTGCTAACATGGTGCTATCTTTCAAGACACAGTTTTAGCCATTTTTAAATACTGGTTTCTAACAGAGTACGCCAAGCTTGCAGAAAACAAGAAAACACCTAGAGTCCTAGGCCTGAACCAATTGGGGAAAGCATCCAATTACTAGATGAAGACTAACATTAGGAATGTTTTTGGTCAATCCAAACCAGAATCTTGGAGTAGGAGTCAAAAGTGAGGAACTTGAAAGAAAAAGAACAAACTTTAAGATCATAGGGGCTGTTACTTGTTAATGGACAACTGGAATGAAAACTGGAAAGGCAACTGGATTTAATGTAGGGCAGGTTAGAAATAAGCAGATTCTGGGAAGTCCAGAATTATGACCACAAAAGTAATTGAAGCATCCTCATCTTAATTTCATTAGTCAGGGTATGTCTTTGGAGTAGTATTTTTAGGTGCAGAGTTAGAGAAAAATGCCTGGCCTCTGGTAGTGTTCCAGTATCTTAGCTCAAACTTTCACAAAGCAAACCCTGAAATGAGAGTAACTTTGCAAGTGATTTATTAAGAAAGTTGTCCCAAGAGATGTCAGAAAGGAAGTGGGGCAACAGGACAGGATGCGAAGCAATGAAATAACATAACTTGGGGTAACTTTCAGACCCAGCATAATTCCACAGGAAGATCTGAACATAAATGACATCACAGAGTTTGTCCTGCCTCCAGACAAGGAGATGGACTTGGAAACCTGCCATCAGTCATTTGGCGACAGGTTGCCCTTGAAGGGATGTAAAAAATCCGTTTGTGTCTGGGGGAAGCATTCCAGTGACACAGGGTAACTTTGGAAGAAGGTACAGTACCTATAAGTGAAGTGGGCAGAGACTGGAGAACTGGTGTAGGGAACAAGTAACAGGACTCTGTAGGTATGTGGGTGCACCAAATGTAGCATTCACTACATTTCATAAATGTTGGTAATTGTTGAATAAACAATGGATGACCAGTCAGAAAGTTTCAGGACCCCAGGCAGCACGCAGTGTGGTTAAAAGGGAGAAGTCAAGGTTTGGGAAGATAAAAACATTTAAAAGAAAGATTAAAAAAGGAGAAAAGAGGTACAGAGATAAATCTTATCTTCCTCAAAATTATGCCAGGTTATGGACAAATTGACTTATATCTTTCATAGAAACACCCATATGGTGGTTTCTTCTCTAACTCTAAAACCTGTCTTTTATCCTTAGAATTTATGTAAAACAATATTAATATCCTTATAAGGGGTTTTCTCAGACCAAATCAAATGCTCTGTTATTTTTTCTTCCTTTTTTATGTCTTTTCTTGCAGGTGACCAAATCAAAGCAAATTCTACATTGAAAAATGACAGATTTTCTCTCTACTTGGGGACTTACAATACAAAATCATTTTAGTTTGAAATAGATCATTATTTTCATTATTTAATTCATTATTTTAGGTATTTACTTTTTTAATGACAAATATATACCTAGTCCATATTGTGAGACAGGGACTATGAATAAAATAGTGAACGAAGCTGTTCCTCTTACATTGTGTACAGGGACACTGTTTGTTATAACATTCTTAGTGACAGGGAAACTTCACAACCTCTTTAAAAAGTTTATTTCATGAATTTATTCAAACAAAGCTTACTGAGTATGCACTAGGTCAAGACTGTAATAAGCACTATGGGAAATACAAAAATCAATTCATCATGGACATGGCTCTTTAGGTTTTATAGCTTATTTTGAAGTCTGAAAGTGGTAGCTAAGAAGCGTTAGACAGTCTTAGCTTAATCTCTGACTAATAAATTGATAATAAAAAGAAATGGGATGGTGGAGTTGGTACTTTTTTTTACTGTCTGTTATACGTCACATTGTGGTTAAAAAAAGAAAAAGAACCCTTTGCATGTGTTCTGTCAGTTAATACCAATAAAATGTAAATTAGATATTTTTATCCCCATTCAGTAAATAATGGAATAAAAACTGAAAAACATAAGGAATTTCCCCAAGTGTATACAGTACTTCAAACTGCAGTATTCGGTCACAAGCTCATGTTCTTTCTAATACACCATGCTGTACATTGGAGACTATGTGAAATAAAATTGTTTACCCTCCAATAGTAATAATAAAATTATTTTTCTGTTTAAGAGCTTTCTAGAACTAATTGGGCTTAAACTTCAGAATTGGCCATAGAAAGCGTAGATGAGAAATTTATAAATGACATAATTATAGGATTGTATTTGAACAGAAAGGCCAGGACAAAGGAAAACAAATACCACTCGGAACACAGTTCAGGAACAAGGAAGAGCTCTTCAGTGCTTTCCCTAGTGCATGCACACTGCTGATGAGCATCCAGGCTGGAGTACTTGAAACTCAACCAAAGCCCTGAACTTTCTGAAGTTCAGCCACTACTAATGATTAGTCGGGCTAATAAATATAAGGTCTAGGTTATCACATCCCCACTATGCGTGGAAGGAAAATCAATAATATCAGCTTCATATTAAATGAAAGCCCTTTGCCTCTTCAACACAGCCTCAGGGCAAATGTGTTTATGAACTGGAAGTGTGATGAACTCAGTGTTGGTCAAGAGGTCATCAGACTCAAGATATTCCAGAAACACCACATTGTTTATCACTTCCTACTAAATGCATTCTATCTAGAGCCTAAAAAAATAGTATACGAGCAGCAAACAATCCAGCAACACTTCACATAGGAAAAGGCCAGAACTTGTACCTTTTAGTTTAGACTCCTTAGTGGTTGAATTTCACACAGGCACACTCGAACTCATCAGACCTCATTGAGCACCTAACATATGTTCAATGCTGCTTGGTGCTGTGAGAGACAGCATGATCTTTTAGAGGCTTATAACAACAATTGGGAAGATCACTGTAAATATCAAACACCTTGAATTTTTCCAAGATAGGTATGATTTCAATTATTTTACCCCATTAATAAACAATGGGTATTCATTTTGGGTTCAGAACATATGGGCAGCATAGAAATTATATATATGAAAAAATTTTTCACGCTACACAATGTACGTTAAGTAACAAATGGTCCTGCCTCTTCAATACCTCTTGAATACATCTATCTGGTAATCCATCTCGATTACCAGAATCCAACCCTGACCATGGCTATTTGTTTAACTTGGGTTGCGGTAATAGCCATCTTTCTTATATACCCACTTTAAAGAAAAGAAAAAAACAACCTCAAAACCATGTTTTTCACCCTGTAGGAAGATCTTCTAAGAATGACAACTTGTGCTGAAAAGAAGTCCTTTACCTTGTGCTTAAAACTTGTGCTGAAAAGAAGCCCTTTACCTTTAGGATATATTTTGAACTTCACAATACATTTTACAAGCACATCCAAGAGTCCTGCCACTGCCTACCTCTTTAGCCTTATCCGGCAATGATCCACCTTTCTCAGTGTCCACTCCAGTCTTCCTGGACTCTTTCATCACTGTTCTTTCTGTCACATCTTGGCACATACGTTTCCCTCTAACTGGAACTTTCCTCCCCTAGCCCCAACATACATACATATTTTAGATAACACAGACATTTTCTAGATAACTTCCACTCATCCATCAGATCTCATCTTGAATGTCTTACACAGGAGGACTTCACTGTTTTCTCTGTGACATGAAACTACCTTCTACATGGAAGTGTCCTTCCCGTAATATCCACTCTTTTTGCTATCAAAACAATCATTATACTTTATTTTTATTATTCGCTAATACTGTTTTCTGTCTGTGGGGGTACATCTTATGTCTGTTTTATTCAACAATATATTACCTGCACAGTGCCTGGCACATTTTAGGAACTTATTAATTAAATTTGCTGACAAGGGTAGGGATATACTACTAAATATATATACTACTAAATATTATAATACTACTATAAATACTAAATGACTAGTTTGGTAGGGGCATCACCATGCTTGATGCATGGGCGCAACATAGTTGAAAATCAGCTCTGAACTCATGACCATAAGGTGTTATGATCACATCACAGCAGTTTAGAGTGTTTGGTAAAGATTTTGTGTACAACAAACAGTATTTCTGTTACAAGAGATAAAGAGTATAGGCCCTTCTTCCTAGGTCATTGGCAGGAGGTTGGTTGTGAAAGAGTGGTGAGGAGGGGAGAATTTGAATGAGTGAATGAATAAATGCATGATGCTCTGGAAGGATTTCCTGGAAAGTGGCAAGGAGTCCATGGCCATGGTGAACTATTCTGAGGAGTAACAGACACACCCACCAGGAAAGAAGCCCAAACTTCTTTCCCTCTGTCCTCTTGGTCAGCACCTTACCAACTGGAACAAACCAGTATCCCCCAGTTAGTCACCTCCTCAATGCTCACCAATATACATGGAATATCTAGGCAAACCCTTGACTATTTAACCTGAATAATTTGAAAGCATGGTTTGTACCTAATTTACCCTGGGATTGAAGCAGCTGGTACACTTTGCTGAAGTCTTATGGAAATACATACTGCTGTGGGAATTTCATTGACTGAACTGGCTGTGTGTTATCACCATTGCTTAAAGTGGAAGAGAAATAGAATGCAGTCCTCAAGGAACTGAGAATGTAGAGAGACCAACATTCAAAATGAAAGTTTCCTCCTAAATTCTTAGTTATGTCTTGATGGAATGAATCACGTGTGATTAGTGTTTTAAATGAGAGAGACACAGCATGACCCAAGACATCAAGTGTTTAAGGGTTAAATAAAGGGCTCGTTATTGAATTATAAGGCTTACTTGATTATAAAAATCTATACAACTTTAGGCCTTTATGTGCAAACAGAGAAAACAATGCTTTTTTCAGTATTCATAGTATGTCTGTTTGCAGATGCTAAAGTGAATTTGACATAATGGTAAGTAGTTCAAAAAATCTATATTGCTGGGAGCTTTTACTCACAAAAGATTGATTTCTCAACACCATCAGCAGCAGTCCCAGAAACACATTCTTCTTTTGTTTATCATACTGTAGTTCTGGGATGTTGTGTTTCACACTGTCTGGTGACATTAAGAAACATTTTAGACATTTAACTGGAAAAGTTACAAAATTATTTTGCTCTTCTAATTAAATAAGACTTATCTTGCTAAATAAAAAGTCAAAAAGAAAAGTTTGGTTTGAGTAACAAGGAAAGGGAGAATAATGAAGATTTCCCAAAGAGCTCAGAGGTCTGGTAGAACAGCAACATCAGAAACACCTCACCACCTCTAGGGCTCGAGAGACAAAATGAGAAGATGTGGTTACCTGAGGCAATGAATTCAGGCCACCTAGCGTGTACTGGAACCATAGAAAGAGCTCCCCAATAGGAGCTGTAGTCATGTTGGAGATGGCAGTGACCTGTAGCAGAGAAAGAGAGGTACACATACTCTGGCTCCTTTGTTCCTCCAGGATCCCAAATCTCTCTCACATTAGCTCATCTCAGATGGAAGCTTGTAGATCATGGAGAATGGGAAATCTAGTTAGCATGGCTTAGTCCCTTGTAATACACAGCTGAGTGGGAAAAGGGTTGAAAATGGATCTGAGAGCAAAAAAGCAGATGACCACTCTATGTGAACACCAGAGAAGGAGAAAGACAGCATCATGCTGGGAATTCAAAGGCAAGGTCCAAGATAGGATAGGTCTGTTGCTAAAGGGTTTGGCCATAAACCCAAATAAATGCTTGAAGTCAGGCCACTGTTAACATTGTCATTTTGGTGGTTCACCGAGACTGGAACAATATCCTGGGCTGAGGATACAGCGCTTAATGGGAAAGAAAAGATGTTAGCTGGGGGTAGAAGAGACTCCTGTTAAATAGGCCATGGACTCCAAAAGTGGAGCACACCAGAAAATCAGGTATATTAGGAGGAAGGACTTTATCCATTAATGTCTTATAGTGAGAGGAGTGACATGAACAGAATTGTGTTTTGGAAGAATTAATCCGATGGCATCATATTTCTAAGAACAGAAGGGCCAGCGATCTTTCCAGTGGCACAATTTTCTTCTGAGAGCATACCCCTCTCCAGCAACTCTGAGAAGAAAATAGATCTCTTAGCAGTGGTGGGAAGTCTCCGCTTTGGTGTAATTCTTTTTTCCACATATTTGACCCCCAAATAAGTCCAATTCTAAAACTATCAGACTGGGTGTGATGGGCTCTTGTCAGTCAATCTCTGAACCATCACACTGTGAGCATGGTTCTATGTAGCAGGAGGCAGGTGTGTACATGTCAGGCTCTGGTCTCTCTGTCCCATAAAGCACATGTAGACTTAGGTCTAACTCTCCATGGCTTCTTCGCAAAAGGGAAAAAAGGAAGAACACTGAAAATATTCACCATCAGACACTGCACTATAACTTGGATTTATACCCATAGGTGTACTGTCTCAGAGTTCGGCCCCTAAGTGTGGGGCCTGGATCTGGGAGGTATTCATCTCATTCATATTAGCATGAATTTAAGAAAACATGTTTTTCTCCCTAAGGTTTTTGTATAATAAGTTTTATAGCCAATTATGGCATGATGAGTTTTATCTTCTGAGGAATTTAAGGGGAAGAAAGGAGAGAGTTTTGGAAGCAAAGGTTTTTAATGTATAAGACTAGCTTCTTCCACAATTCCTAGGATGAAATTGCAGACCACTTACTGCCTTGAATTTGGTGTTCTCAACTGACACTATAATAGTAACAACATTATATCGATCCACTAAATTTTCCTTCTCCACTTTAAATTTACAATATAAAGAAAAATGCAAAAGAATATTCAGAAGAAAACAATCCTTTTTTTCCCTTGCAAACTGACTTTTTTATAACCTTGGAAACTTCAGTTTGCTGTCAGGGTGTGAAGAACTTTGATGGAAGCAGGTGATCTGCTGAAAGCTGCTGCAGGCATTTACAATGGCTCTGAATTCATTTCAAATAAAAGAAAAGGAAGGGAAAACCAAAAATTGGGAAAATTTTAAATGATAAGTTCAGTGATCCTGTACGGTATCCCCAGGTTTGGGACAACCATATTATAACTTTCTGCACAAAGAAATGCACACATCAGACAGACTGATTTTCATGATGGAGGTGCTGTTTGGAATTACTGGATTCTGTACAGTTTGGGGATTTTCAACACGTTTCATATATATATATGAATAGATAGATGATAGATAGATAGATAGATAGATAGATAGATAAACCCTATCACTCAATTGAATGACTCCTTCTTATGATAATAGAGAATTTTCTGCAAACATTCCTGGGAGTAAAAATTATGTGAAGGAGCTCACATATGTATAGATACAAGTATTATTCATTGTAAATGGTGCCTGATTTTAAGAGGAATATACTAATGTATTTGCTTTGCCTCCAAGAAATCTGGCCATATGAAACTCTACATTTGGATTAACTTCAAGGTGCTTATATTTTTTCCTCTTTCTTCTTCTCTCTTTCTTCCTATTTTTACCTTTCATTTCTCCATTTTTTTCATTTATGCATGACTCTTTTCTAAAACATATGTAAGGTGGATTCTTAAATACATAACATGATATTCAATAATATGTTATATTGGGCCGGCCTGGTGGCGCAGGCGGTTAGAGCTCCGTGCTCCTAACTCTGAAAGGCTGCCGGTTCGATTCCCACATGGGCCAGTGGGCTCTCAAAAAAAAAAAAAAATAATAATAATAATATGTTATATATTATTTCAATAACAATATATTGAAATAAGTGAATGAGGTATTAAAACAAAGGAAAATGAGAGTAAGAGAGAAGTTATAAAAATAAATATGTGAACCGCACATTTGCTAAAGATGGTCATGAATTTGACTCTGAATTTTCTAAATATTTGTACAAAGAAGGAATCAAAAACAAATCTAAATAAACAGCAAAACACAAAAATAAATTTCTCACATTGACTCTTATAAGAAGGATTTTGAGTTGTGTCATAAACAAATCATTATTACGAGAAATAGAGTGAGAGGTCTCATTGAATTGTTTGTGATGACATTGCTCAATCTCGTCCAGTGACACAATACAACAGACTTATTTTGAAAAGAGCAATTCCAAAATGATATGAAACTCATTAGGAGTGTTAGCCTTAACTTAAGTAGAACAAACTCTTCCCGGAATTAGACCAGTACATGGTACAGGACCGTTCTAGTCAGCCAGCAGCACAAACCTACACTGAAGATTTGCTCAGTGCTAAGAGCCTCTGCTTCCCAGAGCCACTGCTCTGCCAGAAGTGTGGGAGACTCACTAACATTCACATTTTCAGAAGTTGTTCTGTAAATAGATGTTAGATGGTAACAAAATAAAAGGTGAATGGTGGGAGACAGTCAGTTCTTTCTTTCCTTGTCAAATGTATTCAAGTAAGTCCTCAAATCTCAATGTCTCATAATTGCATACTGAGGATTTCGATGCTTTTGTAGACTATTTATTCCCAAACAGGTGTAACCTGACAATTTGCAACTAAAATCTAGATTCTTTTATTGGTTTTAAGTAGATTTACATGACTCTTCTCATTCATTCTTCCTTTTTGAAGATTAATATGTACATATTTTAGTAAGAAATGTCAGGTACACTCTGGATGTATTATCTGTTTCTCATCTAAAAACGAACACTGTGAACACAAATGAGAGTCAAAATAATTAAACAAAATAATATCAGCATCTAAGTTAAGACCCACTCGTTCATTTCAATTCTGTCACAATGAAATTGCTCCCTTTCCAAGTATCAATGTCTTCTTTAAATTATGTTGAGCTTCTACATAAAACGTGACATCTCAGTTAAGTAAGCAAATAATATTAGGCAACACTGCAAACTATCTGTAGCACCTACTATATACAAGGAACTATTCTAGGAGATTTACATATATTCATTCACTGCTTTAATTCTCACCACAGCTGACAAGGCAGGTATTATTACAATGCCCATTTTATAGATGAAGAAACTAAACCACAGAGTGCTTAAGTAAATTGCCCAAGGTCACACAGCTGGTTAGGGCAAAACTGGTATTTACTGAAGAATATCTAATTCCATAGTGTGTTAATGACCATTGTTACTTACTTACAAAGTGAAATTCATCAAAATATTTCTTTCCAGTGGTAGTACTAATATTTAACTGTGACAACAATGCTACAGGTAACTGTAAAGCATTCCAACTGATTTCCGTATTTTAAAAACAACTAAATCAGTATTATCCTCATTCTAATGTTATTATACTTGAAAGATTTTCCATAAATAATTAATCCACATCTGGTTTATTCCACAAAACATAGTTGCTTTTAGCCATATGTAATTTTATTTTACCAAAAGTGATTTGATACAACTTTATGACCAATTCCTTTATTAATCTTGTCTTTAAATAATTTATGGCTATTTCCAAAACTATAATCTACCTTCAAAGAAGGTTAGCAATCATCAATGCTGCTCAAAATAATAGTGCCATGGTCTGTGCATTAGATATTTACTTGGCACTTTGGAGGTGACAAGCACCATGAAGGGTTTTGGGGATACTGAATGAATAACGACTAATGACTTCCTAAAGTCATTAAGTGGGTACTTCCATGACTCCAGAGGTCATACTTTATTGGTCTTGGCATGCCCAGATTATTACTGAACATAGCATAAGTGATATATTAGCAAGGACAACATGGGAAAATTGTGAGGGTCTATTAACTTAAAATGAAACACACAACAAGAATATCGGGAAAGGTTTCCTGACAAGATGTTGGCAGAGTTGAATTCTGAACAATGCATAGGACTTGGCCAAGTCAAGGCAAGGAAATCAGCTCACTTATCAAGATATCACATGTGTAAAAGGTGAGGAGGCAAAAGATAGCTTGATGCTTTCAGGGAGTCTTAAAGAGTGAAGGCGCAAGACAGAGTTCTGAGATGATGACAGAGAAGTAAAGACTGGCTAGATCACAGAGGGCATCATGTGAGAAGTTTCGGCTTCTGTACATTGTAGGGAGTGAGGCACTACCATACAAGTTTTAGGCAGAGGAATGACAAAGAGCCTCATTGTAGAGAAATAATTTTGGCAGTAGGATGAAAAAAAGAAGTAAAAGGTGGTGGGGGAACAAGACTGGAAAATGGGAGAAGTGTTTGAAGGCTATGATAGCAATCCAGCAAGATATGATGAGGGTGATTCTGAAGGCACTTCAAAAAGAACTACCAAGAATGCGTTGAGTAATGAAAAGTCCCATTGACAAACGTGTAGAGTGCTCCCATGAAGAGTACTTTTAAGAATCTGTACCTCATTTAGAAGTATGTGCAGGCATTTTTGCATGTGTGGCAAGGATGGTTTTCTAAACAATAGTCCTTGACTAGAAAATTTATTGCTTGGAATGTGCATGATACTTATCACCACAGAGCTCACTTTTTCTAAACCCCTCAAGAAAGAAGCTACTTCTTCCTGAAATCCCTTCATAAGCTCTTCTGTTTCTTAAGAAGATACATAGCACCCAAGAGGTTGGGAGAGTGGGATGCTCTTTTATGTCTATCCAGAATTCTATTGAATGGTACCTGAGATCTACACTAGAGCAATAGCAAGGATAGAATTAAGTTGACTTCTGCCCCAACCCACAAGACCATTCTAGTCAGCCTGCAGCACAAACCTACACTGAAGATTTGCTCAGTACTAAGAGCCTCTGCTTCCCAGAGCCACTGCTCTGCCAGCAGCTTGGGAGACTCATTAACATTCACATCTTTCCCAGCCTCATTATCTCTCCCAGATGTTTCGTGACTGCCCCTTTAAAGCATCTCTGTCTATATTTTATTTACATTTGTTCAGCAATATTGATGCTTAATGAATAAATGCACTAAACTGTCAGTACTGGAGACTAATTAAATCTATGTATGAGCCTGAGAAGCTGATTGAAAAATTTGCAGTAACTAAACTGGGTTTAAATAAACACTTTAGTGTAGTGCTTTAATTACACTTTAGTTTGTAATGTAATTTTTGGCTGTTTAAACTATGATTTAGGCTGAGCTAATTACAAATGATTTTCTACTCTGTAATTAATAATAACAAAATTGTAATTAGACAGCTGCTCTGGATCAGGGTGACAGTTTGTGTGTGCTGGCTCATGATGTTCATTCTGGCAGAGACACAAGAAGAGCCTGGGGCCTGGGGCAGCCTGCACCTCTCTGAGGTTCATCATTAAAGACCAAGGCCAGAGCAGAGTGTCTCGGTGAGTTCCACAATCCCAGCTGACGCCAGAGAAAGAGGTCTCTAATTTGTTATAGACTGAGTGCCCATAGACATTCTTGGTCCTGAAAACTCACTCCTGAAAAAAAGCACTAATGATACCAAATTTCCTTTACCTCCTAACTGTAGTTCCCAACTCATTTACCTTTGTTTTTTGTCAGGTATCAAATCAAGTGATACGAGTGTGTTTTCCTAAGCCAATTCATCATAATAATAATGATTGTCACATCTTAAATTTTGTTATGATTGTATTTGCTGCATAACAAACCATTCCAAATTTTAGGCCATAAAATAATATTCCATTATGATCAAAGAGTCTATGGGTCAAGAGTTTAGATAGGGCCCAGTGAACATGGCTTGTCTCTACCCCATGATGCCTAGGGCCTCAGCTGAGAAGAGTGAAATGGCTGATGGAGGGATGAAATCATCTGGAAGCATCTTCAGTCATTACCTACACGTGGTCTCTCCATGTGAGCAGTGCTCACTCAAAACGTGGCAGCTTCAGGGTAGTTGGACTTCCTACATGGTACCTCAGGGCTCTCATAAGTGTGTTCTAGAAAACAAGGCAGAATCTGCATTGCCTCTCATCGTTTAGCCTCGGAAGTCACATAGCATCGCAAGTGTCATAGTCTATTGGAAGTAATCACAAGCCCACCCAGATACAAAGAGAAGGAATATAGACCCCCACTTCTTGATGGAACAGTAGCAGGATTATATTGTCAAAGATCAGGTGGGATAGGAGATGCTGCATAGCCATCTTGGAAAAATGCAATCTGCCACAGATTCGCCGAGTTTATAGTTTTTAAAGAGTATTTGTCACATAATTGGGTATTTATGCTACAGTGATATAGGTAGGACAATAAATACTACCTCCACTTCACGAACTGAGGCCTATTAGATGTAAATAATTAGTATGTGGCTTAAGTGGGATGAATACCAAATCCAGAGCCTCTATACCTCTAACTGTGAATAAGGTGAATAAGAGTTATGTTAAAAGAAAGCTCTGGTTCTTCTAATCATAGACGTAATTCTGAGTAACTTGCCTCAACCCATTTGTTTCCTCTGATGCATTTCTGCTTCTAGACCTCTAGCTCTTTTCCTTTTTGCTCCCAACTCATTCACCATTTTTTGTCTACATGTCATCCTTCTCATACATGGCACCCATGACTCCAGTGGAGTCATAAACATGATATTCAAATGTCAATTGAACTGACTAAAGCTAATTTGACAAGTGATACTTGGAAAATGTATTCTGAGATTTGGATGCAGTGATAGCCATATATAGAGAGTGACAAAAATATGCATACACTTTTTTTTTTTTGGACAGACCAGTCATTAATTTTATTACATAATTAACACATTTTGGATGAGAATTCCTAGTAAAAATTTAAATGAGTTTTTTTTTTATTTGAGTGTCAAATAATGCCCTACCACTCTCCACTGGGAATGATAATCACACTAATTATTATCTTATGTGCCAACCGGAGAGTGGAGCTTTAATCATCTGATCAGCTTAACCTTTGGCTAGAAACTCATTTCTGGGACCTTGAAAGAACCTGCTTGCCTCTATGGTACGCTCAATCCAAGCAAAAACAATCCTAACTGGAATGTGTGATAAATGCCCAAATAATCCTGTGTCAAATTCCCAAGCTTGTCCTGGAGGAGGACAGTGTGCCTTCCACTCCACGGACCCAGTCCCCTTGGTGATTGTGGATGTCTCTGGCTTCCATGCCAGATTTCATGTAATCCCTCCTGGAAATTCCTTGGCCCTCTACCTTTGCTAACTTTTAACCTTTTTCTAAAACTCTAACCCAATTTTCTCAGTCAAGTACTGAGTTTCAATTTAACTAACTTCTGAGTACCTTTTGGTGCTAGTCCCTGAGCTAGAAGCAGACCCAATTCTTGTCTCCAAGAAGCTCTCAGTCCAATGAAGGATGTGAACTCCACTCAGCTCTGTGTTTGCACTGGAATGTAGGTTCCATGAGAGCACCCTGTATTGCCAACACCTGATACAAATAGGCACTGCTTAATTGTTGAATTAATAAATGAGCTATGCATAAGAATAAGATGACAGAGTGGGCTAAATGCCCTGAGGAAGACACAAAGTACCATAAGAAGCTGGAAGAAGAAAAGTTTCATTGTGACACGGAAAATCAAAGAAGGCCCAACAGAGGTGGTGAGGTTTGAAGGATAAACAGGATTTCTCCATGCAGGGAAGAATTAAATAGCTTTCGGCATGTGTACATATTTTAAGAAAGGAAAAAAGTATATTAAAATAGTAATAATGTATACCAATAACAAAAGATGAATACAAGTCAGGTTTGACCTCACAATTGTAAGAATTGCTCAAAAATGGCTACTACCAGTGTAATTTTAATACAGTTTTTTTCTTTCTTAAAATGTGCATACATTTTTTTGGCACCCTCTTTATATATCAGAACTAAACTTCTCTGCCTATCCTCTCCCCCTCATATCTCTTGCTTTCACACACACACACATACACACACACACACACACACAACTCCTATACGTGAGACCAGAAGTTCTTCAAACAGGGGATGATGCTTTTCACAATGTAATGGTGCTGAGTGAATTGGAAGCTACAGAAGAAGCCTATTCCTTGCCTAAGAGGTCTCACCATTAACATGCGTACAACTGTGAATACCAACTGAATACCAACTGAAAACCAAATGTAATTAAGTAGAAAAATGTATGGGGAAAGTGCTTATATAAATTTAGATAGGCAGATACCAATGAGGGGGAAAAATGGACAAATTTTATTGAGAAGTTGATCAGATTTGCATCTTATTCTGCTTGAATTGAATATGGGAAAATACTTTTCTTGGTGAAGAGACCAACATCAGCGGGAACAAAAAGGAGAAAGTGAGCATGGTATGTAGGGAGAATGTATTAACATTGCTTTTGATGGTGAAAACTGAAAACAGCTCATATTTTCAACCATAAGGGATTGTTTAAATAAGTTAATGCATATCTAGTTAATACAATATTATCTAGGTATTAACATGATACAGTTATTGGTGAGGAAAGATGTCCAATCTATATTATTCATCTAAAAGCAGAATATAAGACATATGTAGCATGATTTCTTTATATAAAAACAGGTATAATTGTAAATATTAGGATGCACACCAAATATTATATATAATGTATATCTTATAATTTTATATTATATATAAAATATTTAGCATTTATCCAAATATTTATTATACAAAAATTTTATATATTTTAACATATAATATCTACCAAATATTATAAATATTAGAACATAGCAAATGTTATATATAAATATTAGTAAATATAAATACTATTTATATATAACACTATAATATTTGGTATATATCTTAATATTTATAATAGGATAAATATTCTATAATATTTATATTTATTATATGCAAATATATCCTTGATAGTAGATTAGGGATTAAGTCTCTGTATTTTATACTTATTGGCTAGTTTTTTGGAATTATTTATTATTATAATAATCAGAGGGGAAAACAAAAGATGTCCTTTTAATAATGCAGTTTCAATAACATAATTACAACGGAAGACTTTTTGTAGGATGCTCTTTGAAGAATGAGTGAGAAGGAAATCGAAACAGTGTACATAGCCCATCATTTGAGCAGTCTGGAACAAAAAGAAATGAAGATATGGACCACAGCATACTCAATTGAAGATTTCATTATCCAGTTTAAGGAGAACTACATAGGCATGTGTGAAGAGAAGAAACCAGGTGAAAGCAGGAATGAAGGGTACTGTGCAAAATGGAGATAATGACTGTGTTGTATCATTTAATTAATTAAGACAAAATACTATTGAGGGTATACATGGAAAAGTGAAGCTTTGTTGAGAATAAATGTTTGGTTTTGCTGAATGGAGAGGGATGGACAAAAAGGTACAGAGAGTTTCGGGACAGAGGCAAATGTGGAAGGATGCTCAAATAGTTAACTTTCCACAGAAATAGATGAGAGGGCCTTGGTTTAGGGAGAAAGGACTAGAAGTAAAGTGGGTTTTTGAGAATACCTTTCTCAAAGTTACTTATATTCATTAGAATACGGGTTTGGCTGCTGTAACTAAGGTCCAAATATACAAGATGGAAACGTATTCCTCTCTCATGAAAGAATCTTAGTGTGTGGTCACTGACAACAAGGATACAGGGAAAAAAGGCTCATATCACCTTATTGTTTTGCCCTCCTGCTATGTCACACTCATGTTCTACACAGTCCAAGATGGTTTATCTCCAAATCCATGTTTCAATCAGCAGATATAGAAAGAAATTGCAGGAGGAGGGTACAACCTTATTACTCATAAATCACTTTTACTCGTATTACATTGGCCAAAACCTAGTTGTATGACCATACTTAGCCATGTAGGAAGCTGGGAAAAATCATCTTTAACTGAACATTTATGTAAATAAAACTGTAGTGCTATGGAAAAAGAAGGAAACGGATAGTGAGTTCCTCTTACAGCACCACCACTAGATGATTCAGTACAAGCAACAACAAATATTTGAAGAGCTCAAGCCTCTATCATCAAAATACTCATTAGAGTCACTTTATAATCAGAATCCTCAGAGTTAAATGCAGGTAGGCCATCTTTAAAAAGAAGTACACCATACACAAGCGCGCGCGCGCGCACACACACACACACACACACACACACACACACACACACACAAGAATTAATGAATAACCAAAAGTGCTGGTCGTAAATTCCAGTCATAAGTTGAGCCACATGAATAGCAAATGCAGCAGAAGTGTTGGACTGTAATTATGTAAGTAGCTTGAATGACACACTCTAACTGATGTTTTATGAATAAAAACTCAGCTGAAGCTTGTTTGCTCTCTACCCTGCGATGTTTATATGTTGCTTTAGAAGTTTCATATCAATTTCGGAATATAAGCTCTCATTTCCATTCATTTCCTTTATTCTTTCACTTGGCAGTTCTTAATAATACCCTTTCAAAAATTTAACATTTAATTTTTTCCCCAAACTCCTTGCCTTCTTTTGGTATGCACATATTTATTATCTCTCAGCCAAAGGTTGCATTTCCCTTTATTTTCTGCCAATATTATTAATGATATTAGCATATCTCTAGATATAATGGAGCAGTATTCTCCAGTATCATTTGTCACCATCTACCAATTCTCTTTGTTTACCAATTTTTATAATGAAAATAGTTTTCGCTCCCTCCTGTCTCACAACTTTGGAATTTTATCAACTATTTCCTTGGCCTCAAAATTCCTATCTCCAAATTCTATCCAGCCTTTATACTTCTCAGAAATCCATCCCTTTTTATCTGATCCCTTTGTTGACTCTATGTTATGGCTATTAAAATTATGACATTTCATGGCAGTTCATCTAACTACATCAATAGGTGCTCCATTGTTTACATTTAACAATCTAATTCTTCAGTACCCTTTACAATTTGCTTTAAACCTGTCTTTTCCTTCTTACTCTAATTCACCATGTTAAGCATTTAGCTTCTCACTACTCAGTTTGTACCTTGGCCAACAGCATCCACCATATCTTGAATACTTACTGAATCAGAATTTGCATTTGAACAAGAACCCTCCCCCTCTAGGTGATTAGAGTTCACTGTTTTTAGCAGCACACAAGTCTTTCCCACAGAATAAGACCTTATTTATTCAATGCCATTACTACTACCTTTGTGTTCATTTTCCTATGTCTGTGTTGTATGCTGTTGCTATGGGTGGACCGGCATCCACTCTTGTCTCATTGCCCCAACTTGCTTTCCCTAAAAGCAAATTCAAGTATTACTTCTAAGAATTTTTAATGTGGTAGTTATTTGATTGCTAATATGATTCTTTCACAGTATAGTATTAGAAAAGGCAGCAAGCCTGTTGCTCTGGGCTTTCATGACCTGAGACATTCCTCATTCCATGCTAGCTAAGGCGCCCATGGAATCTGGGCTTGCTTCTGTGAAGAACAAGGAAGACATCCTAGAATAACATCCCTTTACTTATAACCTTAACTTCTTACCTGTTCTTTGCTTTGCTTATTTTCAGATTTGGTTGTAATCCAAAGTAAAAATAACTAGTTTTGCCCAAATTATTATTCTAACCTATGTTTGAATCTGGACCAATCTATAGCCAGTGCCAGGACAAGATCTACATTATTGTTTCCCCCTTAACACCTAAACCTAGTACTAGGCATTGTGTGTGTTTGGTACATACTTAATAAATGCTGAAATAGTTGACACTGATATCCTCAGCTAAAAAAAAAACAAAGATAAAAGCATACTCATTTGTGATCTTGCATTTAGCAAATTTAGTACAATAACATGTTAAGTACTAACATAACTAGCATCATGGTTGACAGTATTATGACTAAAATTTAAGACCAAGATATCATCATCTTGAAAAGGAGAGTAAAAGTTGACTTTCCTTTCCATATTGACATGTCGGAGCCAAGATTGATTGTCTGTAAACCATAATGATCTGGTTCCTGTAATGAATAAGCTTTTTAGGGAAAGCCGCTGACTTATTTTAACTGGAATATTTTTACAAGAAATATGGGTGTGTCATCTCATTGTAGCTGTAAAATAGTGGCCATAGCCTGCTTATAAGAGCAATAAAGCCATAGAAGAAATGTCCTGTCTTATTAGAAAAAGCACAAATTATAATTATGCATGATTTTCATGAGGAATGCTTTGAAATCACAAATGTATAATATTCCTAAGTATAGCCCATCTGTTAAAAACAACAAATACTACCAAATTTGATGAAATTTACATGGTGTTAACTTTAATCCTCAGACCATACTCTGGGTCCACTTATTCTCTCCCATGCTTTCTTAAACCCACTCCAGTCATGCTTTCATTCCCCAAACTACAAGGACACTACTCTCTTAAGAGACTACATGTTACCAAATCCAATCAAAACCATTAGTCTTCATCTTACTGGAAATTTTAACAGCATTTGACTTCATTAATCACTTCTTCCTTCTTGAGACTTTTTTTTCGTTTTTTGACTTCATGACATTAAATCATCCCAGTTTTCCTCCTGCCTCACTGGCTTCTCCTGTTCAGGCTCCTTGGCCAACTCTTGCTCCTGTTTCTAACCTCTAAATGTTGACATTACTTGGACTTAGTCCTCAGCTTTTTCCTTCATTGTTCTGATGAGCCCAGCCAGTCCTATGTTTTTAAATACCACCAATAAAAACATCAGTGACTCTTAGATTTACATCTCTAGCCTAAGTATTTCTCTTCAACCCTAGACTTTTGTAAGCAATTGCCTACCTGCTTTTACTTGAATGTCTAATAAACATATCAAACTTAACATGTCCAGAACAAATTCTTCTTTTAGTATTTTCCATTTAAATAAAAGGCAACACCAATTTCCCAACTTCTCAGGCAAAAACCTTATAATAATCCTCCTTTCCTCTTTCTCATACCCTGCATCCCAATGCATGCATAATCCTGTCGGTTCTATATTCAAAATATATTCCAATTAACTCCTTCTTACAAAATCCTCCACTACTTATGATGACTCTCTCTAGAACTTCCACAAATCCCTTAAATAGTCATCCTATTTCTGCTCTCGCCTTACTAGTCTGTCCTCCACCTGCAGCTGTAAGGATCCTGTTAAAACATAATTCAGATCATGTCACACACAGCTTTACACCCTCCAAGGGCTTCTCTTCACACTTAAAATCTAACATCCTTTCCTTCCTACTCTAGTGTTTTTCCCCAAGATATTTCCATCCCTTGTTCTCTGACTTCATTGTAATGAAGCAATTAGTTGAGATGGTAGAAATGTCTCAGTATTGTCTCTGGTTGGAATTAAGGGTGGGGGTGCTCTTTCTAGAGCAGCCTTCACAAGACATGTATTAGGGTGAGCAACTTTTCCATGTTGCCCAGGATGGGCCTTGTTTTAGCACTGAAATCCTAGTGTTCCAGGAAATCCATTAGTCCTGGACAAATTGGGACAGTTGATCACCCTACAATGTGTTCACAATCTGTAACTGTTAAGTCCACTTTTTCAAAGTGGCTCAATTGAGTTACTTTCACATTTAAATCATAAATTGAAATGGACTTTTGTGGGCTCTAACCACAATTTTGCTGTAGATTGTATAAAACCAGCTACTCTAGATTTGGTAAACAATGGATTTTGGTAAACAACCAATTTTAAGGTAACTGAAAAACCACCATTATATTGTCTGGATATGAATGCATAAAATCTAAAGGTATATTCTTATCATATCCTGCAGGAATAATACTTACTAGGATTCACGAATAAAGTATTCTTTGTAAGCATACCTCTGAACATTGAGATGAGAAAACACTGTTCATATTAGTGCAATATTTAATATAGTTCTGTTAATAGGAAGTTAGATACATACCATGTATGATAATATACTTTAAATAAAGCTCTCCAAATAAAAATAAAATAAAAATAAAAATATGCAGGCATAGAGCTGTTACTTTCATTGTTTTCTGCCCATAAGAAGTATTTTCTATGTTGAAGAAAACCAGGAAGGAAAAGTAACTAATCTCTTAGAGGGTTGCAATTAAAGTTTCATTATTTTATTTTGGGCAGTTTAACAATTGAACAGCAAGAACACATTGATCTCCTATTTTCAGATTTATAATATAAAATAAAAACAATGCAAATAAGAGGATAAAAGATACATGTTTCCAGATGATGAAAACATTTCTGTATCATTTAAATAAAATGCCTATTTACAAAGCATTTACTTTATTACAATTACATGTGTAAAAAAAATCATTGTTCATAATTATGTCTTATATGCCAAATAAAATTATTTGTTTTAAAAATATGATATGGTTTTATTTTTAAAATTTATTAGAAGTATCTGAATTTCTTCAAAGCCACATTTAGATAGTATTTTTATAAATAATATTGTTTTCTCTCTAAACATACATATCATTTTCTTCCTGTTTGCTGGTTGATAATAATTGAAATTTTCTTATTTGGGGGGAGAATGTAGCAATAATCACTTTTGGTTAAAAGTGCCATCTTAAAATACATAAAAAGTCATATACGGTCAACTCTTTCTTCTAAATAAATAAGCAGGAAGAAGGCCTAATTCTAATGACACAATTTGTGTTCTTTACTGATTTTTGCCTCAGTGGCTTATCATCTTTAGCCAATGAATATTTTTTTCATTTTGAGTTCATCTTGTCCCTGATGACCCAATTATTGCTTCTGGGTAATGACCCAGTCAGATCTTATTTAGAAGGAAACTTACTCCTAAACAGCACAGAGTGATGCCTTTTTGACCTCAAAGAAGCCATAAAGGACATCTGCATTATCATACAGAGTAAAATCAGTCCAGTAAAATTAGGTTCCAGCTGAGAAGAAAGCTTCCTGAAGGCATTTCATGCCTCAGAATCATCGACTAGATCAAATGTTCCATTAGAAATTATAATTGGTTTCATTCTTCATTCTCCAAGATGTCATTTATAAACAATTATTAGGTGGTCATGTTTGATCACAAGGTAGGCCCTTTAATGCAACCCCGAGTCTACTCTGTTAGCTAAACAATTCAGCTTTTTAAGTAGTCCCCTTTAGGTCTGTTTTCACCCCTTCATCATTATTTTGTTTGTTGTTGTTGTTTTTTATTTGTTCTGTTTTTTTCAAATTTTAAAAAGCAAGGAACAAAACTGGATATCATAAAAAATGTTTTCTCAGTGCACTGGAGAAATGTTCTCTAGCATAGAACACACAAAGAAGGATGTACTTGACTATTATTTTTATTATGAAGAAATATTAACTGAAAAAGGCAGGTGTTACACAGGAACATGTTCAATTTATGTTGAAATTTATCTCTTTTTTAATAATTCAGACAATTTAAGCAAAAATGCAAGATAAAGTTGGAAATAGGAACATCATCTGGTTACTGAGACAGCTGATGTATTTGGGTTGTAAGAAATATAGGCTATGTAAAACACCGAAGAAAACAATTATTGGTAGGCAGAATGGAGAATAATGGTGGGTGTAGAGGGAGAGGGTGACAGTCATAGACCACCAAAATCTATATGCAGCAATAAGCCCATGGGCTTCCAAAGGGAGACTCATTGCCAATCCCTTGATTCTTAATGCCATCTGTATAGTTGTGTGTCTTCCTCACAGCCTTGGAAAAAATTGCATTTATAGCTTCCTCGCTTCTCAATTTCTGCATTACTATTTCCACTCAAATGACAATAGAACCCACTAAGGGAGTAATCAATTAGTGGCCAGATGCCATTGTTAATTATTAATTTTTCTCTGGTAAAAGGTGATCATAACTAATTTAAACCCAATAATTTTTTTTAAACCTTTTTTTGTTTGGTAGGAAGCTGTCACAAATTCTCCCAGTTCTGTTTGCTAAAGTATGGCTAACTATCCTGAAAGGACAAAACAAATCATAATTATGGGGAAGGTGAAGAGATTTCCCTCCAACTCTGATCAAATTCATTTCTCTTCCTCTTATAACCTCATAACTCCAACTGAAGGTGTGTGTTCCCAAAGAAGGTCATGTTTTAAAATGTGACTTTGGGCCCATAGATTTTACACAATTGTCTCACAGTGAGCAAGAACACTACATAAATCCAGGTGTCACTGCTGTTGTTATTAAATCATGTTGGTGGCTTAATGCAACATTTCTCAAATTGTTGTCACCTGACCTGCAATATGAATATCATATGAAAACTTGTTAGAGTGTAAATCCCCACCCAAGACTTACTGAATTATAAACTCAGGGGTTAAGAAGCTTTCCAGATGATTCTGATGTACACTAGCATTTTGACGACCACTGCCTTAAGAGGTATTACTTCAAATATTTGATTCAGGTAACAGCAATTATGACTAAGCTGTAGAAGTATCAAAGACCACCTAAAGGAGAACAAATGACACTTTATTCAGAGCTTTCTATGCAAGGGAGTGAGCTCCTATCAATGAAACTTGAGAGACTCAAGGCAGGCAGTGGAGTGGGAAAGCTTTATAGTAAAAAAAAAAAAAAAAAAAAGGTATGTGTGGGAGAAGCTTCAGGTATGTTCTTATTAGAGGTCATTGGCCTGGGGAAGCTGGAGGTAAACTAATTACGAGTGGTATACCTCAAGTGATTGGTTTCAGGAACATATTTGGCTTTCTCTGTTGGGTTTTGTGTTGGAAACAGGGTCAAAAAATATGGAAACAGGCAATCATTGATCAAGTCCTGACCATTCTGGGCCTGTTGGTGCAGAGGTGTGGTTTAGCTTACTGGACTGAGTAACACCAAAATGACTAGCCAACAACAAATCTAGAGCAATGGAATTGTCCCTCACTACTCATGTCCACAAGTTAAGACTGATCTGTATTCCACGTAGGGCATTGGTGGTACCATTAAAACTTCTGTCAGTCAGTGATAAGGGGTTTTTGTTTGTTTGTTTGTTTGTTTATTTACTCTTATTTTTTATCTACCTATTTATTTTTCAGGAGGGTGCAGCTCACAGTATCCCATGTGGGGATCAAACCAGCAACCTTGGTGTTATTAGCACCACAATCTAACCAAATGAGGTAACTAGTCACCCCCCAGGGATAAGTTTTTTATTGCCTTTTCTATTTGTATGATTGCCACCCCTGAGAACACTGCTCTGACTGCTTGGGTAAACAGTGTCAGAAATTCTGTCATGGGGAACGCCTTAATAATCAATGGTGATCTCATTTTGGAGCACACATGAGTCAGAAATCCCAGCCTTTGATTTATAGAATCAGGCTCTCTATATAAAGAGAAGCCTTGGAATTCCTATGGTGCTTGAGGTCTTAATGTGAGGCAGAGAGGATCAGGCATCTCCAGCCCACAGAGGTAGTAGATACAATAGGAGTACGTGGAGATCCAGGAAAGAAAGGATTTGTGCATGACACAAGGTCAGAACCAAAGCGTTACATTAACTGGATTACATATTTGGATCTTTATTATTTTCTTTCATGTGGCAAGTATTCAGTTCATTGCCTTACAAAGGCTGGTGAATTCAATAGATTATAATTGTTTGTTCTTTTTTTAATAGAGAAGACACTAGCAAAGTTAGTTTGATTTGCTAAAGGTCATTTTCCATGTATATTCAGGTAGAAATGCCATCAGCTGTAATTCCATATGGTCTCATTCATGGAGACCAGAATTTCCCAGCAGTTTTTATCATGAGGATCCAGTGATGGATATACAGCAGTTGGTAAGATGGGAGACACTGGTTACTACTTGGGAAATCTAAGAATAGTATCAGAATGAATATGTTCTGACTTATTTATAATAAAAAGGAAAGAAAAAAATTGAAAAGGGCAATTAGAGTGGTCAACAATCAAGGGAAATGATATGAGAAATTATTATAAGCAAACAGCTAAAAACAAAATAAGTGGCAAGAATTATATAGGGGTCTCGGTCTGGTATCTTGAGCAGAAGCTCTCTATTATCCAATGTCATTAGCTTGTTCCAGAGGTCTTGAGTTAGCTGTCTTCTTCTGAAGCTAGCTGCTTCTAGAAGACTTTTGAGAATCCTCAGTGTGAGTTTCCATTAGAGTGGCTTTCTAATTGTGTCAGTTTGGGATTGATTCTTTATTTGTGCAACATAAACACAAAAGTTAACCTTCTGGGGTTTCACTGCTGCATTTGTTATTAACAGTACCTAATAAGATCACTTCCTATGAGGTTCAAGAGAAATTTTCCCCTCCAATAGAAAAAAAAAGTCTCCTCCAATAGAAAAAAATCTCCTGATTGAAGGTCATGAAAAGACTAAAGATTATTGTTGATAATAATATTGATAATAAGATTGGGTGTAGTACCCAACTCCACTGAAATATTTTGCCATGCCTATGTATAGCAGAGCAGAGTCTGGTATCAGAAGTGAAATTCATAAATGCATGGGCCCTCCAGTTTTAGTAAATAGAAGGATAACTGATGTGTCCCCAAGGGAATGAACCATACGGCACACAGGATAGTGGGAGTAATTTTAACTAAGGGAACCTAGAGTTTTGGAAAGTTTTACTAGATATACTAGATAGATGTCATTGGTTCTTTAACTTTTCCAGAGGATGGTAGATAGGAAGGGTAGTGTATTTTTTGAGTAAGAGGTAATACCTTACAGAATTCTTTTATGTTTCTCATAAATGTGTGCCTCTGTCACTTGATATAAAAGTTGGTAAACCGAGGTTGGAAACATAAAATCAAACAGCATTTTGGACACTGTATCTTTTAAGCAAAGAAAGATTTTAACCTATTCTGAAAAGAGATATACAATAATGAAAAGATATTTAAATCCCATGGAGGGTGGGAGCTAGACAAAATTTATCTGAAGTGGTCAAATGGCCCTTAAAGCTTTGGTTAATACCCTTGCCCTCTTTTAAAGTTTTTCCAGTATTGTATTGCTGACATGTAGCTAATATCCTGAATATAAGCCCTCCTGTTTTCTTCAGCCTCCCAACCAATGCTAATTTAAGATAATAAGTAATTTGTCTGTAATATGATGAGTAGCTTCATGGAAAAATTTAGTTAAGATGTATTTGAAATCATCTGTTGCCACCAGTTGGCCATCTTGTGATCATAGAAATTATCTAAGAGAAGAGGATAATCAGATTATTCTCATTCTTTTTCAAAATAAGGAGTTATACATTGAAACTGCCTCATTGCCTCTTTGAACCCTTCCAAAGACTTATCCTTCAAGGGTGTAGATAGGATCCTAACCTTAGTAAATGGTGCTTGTTTTGAATAATCATCTGATATAGGTTTCCTTTAGCTTCCATATTTTAACTTTTTGTACAGGTCTCAAACTTTATAATAGCCAGCGCTCTAGGAAGTAGAAGTGCATTTAAAAGTTCTTCAACTAGTGCATTATGGTAGGTGTTGCAGCAGAGTGAGAATCCTCCCTTGTTTCTAAAGCATCCCAAAATCATCCACTTCTCCAAAAGCATCCTTGCTATTCTGTATAAATCTTTACTATCTTTTTTTTGACTTATTTGCAAGCTCTAGAAAGTGCAAAAAGTTCCTCCTTCTGAGCTGATTTTACCTCAGGTAGAGATCTATGTCCTAAAGAAGACCTTAACTTAGCGAGAACACATCCGCTTCATAGCCTCCAGTTTCAACTTTGAGATATTGATCCATCAATAAATGATAGGTCACAGTTCTCAATGAAAATCTCTATACTCATATGTTTTTGCAAGGTACAGAAAGTCCTGCCTGAGGACTACCATGAGTAAAGACTACCATGAGTTTCCCTTTTTCTGGTAGGGGTAAGAGAGTGGAGAGTGGCAGGATTCAGGATGTTGCAATGATGAATAGCAATGTAAGAGGGAGAGAGCAACAGAATCTCAAGAGGTTAATTGGATTGTTGAAAAGTGTTTTGTGTTTTCAGTGAATAGTGATGCTGTACTGAGTGGGGAACCATGAGGTAAAATGGGTTACCTAGAACAGTTCACCAAAAGCATAAACCAGTTTTGAAGTGGCAGCTATTGCTCTAAAACAAAGGAAATAACTCTTGCAACCAGGTCAAGAACGAACATATTGTAAAGGATAGGTTTTTGATGGTTTCCATGATGCTGAGTTAAAATCCCAAGGACTTGCCCAAATTGCACATGTATAGATATAAAAAAAGGGCAGGGTTGTAAGTAGGGAAGTCCTGTTCATGTTTGGGCTCCCTGAGGAGAGGATTTCTTATTGATATTTTGGTCAACTCATAAACAGGTATTGTAATCTCAGAAAAACTTGACACCATTGCCTGAAATATCAAGATGAGCCTAAAATATCCTTACATATCATTTTATGAAGGGGTCTACACTATGTTTTGATAATCTTTAGTGTATTTGGAGAGTGTTTTTCCCTCCTTAGTTAGGTCATATGCCAAATATTGCTTTGGCAAATTTGTAATTTATATTCTGAAACTTTATGTCCCTTTTCTGCTAAGACTGAGAACAAGTGAATAAAATCTTTTTTACAGGCGTCCTTGTGCCCTGAACAAAGAATTTGTTCTTTGAACAAATTGTCTACTTATTGTATAAGAACTCAGTCACACAGGAAATTTAGATATTCTACGTCTTGAATGAAGACCTAGGAATAATAAGAGGCTCTTTAGTGAACCCTGGTGCTTAACTTCCCATATATATCATTGTCCATCTAAGATAAAAAAGTATCAACTCTCCTGGGCTAGGGTCACATTGATAAAAGAAACAGAAAAAAGTTCTCTATGGGTGAAACAGGTGGCTTTGGGCAGAGTTGTTGCCAGGATGATATTTGTGTTAGGTACTACCAGAAAGAGAGATACCCCCTTTTTTTAAATATGTTGAGATCTTGAAAAAATTGATACCCTCATCCATTTGGTTTCTTTACTTGCAGAGCAGGATTGTTACAATGGCTAATACAGAGTATGAGAAGAACTTTGAAACTAAGGGCTTCAGCTACTGGTCTGAGGACTTTTTTTGCATCTAGCTTCAAGGGATATTGGGAAAGTTTGCCTAACAGTTTGGTAGAATCTATCTAAGCTTAAATAGGATCTGCTTCAATTAATTTTTCTATGTTGGTGGAATTTTCAGTCCATAGAGTATCCAGTCAAGTGTTTAATGGGATATACACCAAACTCAATGGAGAAGAAAAAGTATATCCAGAGAGGAGACAACTTAATTCTTAATATGAGGTTCTCTGGAACCTCAAGATTTAACGTTACTATTCCATTTACAAAATTAATCTTTCCCTATTAAATTTTCAGGGATGGTATCACAGAGCAGAATTAATGCTTTTTAGCCAAAGGTCCAAGGGTTACATTTAAGGGGTAAGAGATAGGGAAACACTGTGAGCTATTGTAAATACCGATTACCCATGTGATATATTTACTTCTATATTAATATATTTATATTAATGTAGGCAGAGTAGTGCCCATATCTACCAGCAATTGATGTAACTGACCATATATAGTTATAGTTAATTCACCCTGAATAAGACAGGATGCTGAATGATTTTTCTCTCCTTAAACATCCTCTTTGATCTAAGATGAGACATTTTTCTTTGCCTTGATTTATCTTTTATAAGATGGGGTGTCTTTTGTTCAAACTATCCCTCCTGTTTAGAACATCTACAAGTGCCCTTGTCAATAGATAGTCTGTTGGGAAATGTGATACCACCTGTTTGATTTGCAGGGCCGTAAGTTTATTTTGAGTCTTGTCTCATTATTTTTTGTCAAAAACAAGTTCAAAATATTCTGCCAGGTGTTATAACACCTGTACTTCAGGTAAAGGAATATTTCCCTTTCTAATCTCATCTTTTCTCTACTTGCATGACTGAATTATTGTCCAACTGGTTTTCATTGAGACTGTTTCAATATGGCCTTTAGGCTATATTTCCCTACTTTTGGGGCCTTTTTAAACTTTCAGGTTTATTATAAAAAAAGAAGCTTTACTTTTCAGAAAGACAGTCCATTTCTGGGTCAATTTAATTATCTTTAGCCATTTAAGATTTAACATCTGAGGTTCTGACCAGTACGTGTACAAGTTGATATAGATCAGGCAATCCTGGGTCATTTACATCCAAAAGAATTTTAGATTCTTCTATAAATAGCTGCTGGTCCTCTCTTGGTTTAGGGTTGTTAATTATAGCCTTAAATTTAACATGGATTTAAGATTTGATATGGGAGATTCTGGCTTATGCAACAGGCTGATTGATGTCATTCACTGACATAAGGGAGAAAGCAGGAGGAGAGTGGGTGGAGGAAAAGAGTAGTTTAGACAGGTAGCGTTTCCAATACCTATAAATCTCTTGAGATGATGAGTAGGCAGTAGAAAACATAGGTTTAAATAAAGAAAGAGAAAAAAGATCGGGGCGAAAGGTAGGGATTTGTGGGTATCACTATATACCTGATAATAGAGGTCAATGAATGAGTGAGATATGAATAGATATAACAGAACATTCATTTCTGGGGAAATATCTTTCTTTTCTTTTTTAAAGTAATCATTTAAAAACATAAACATTTAATATTATATGTAATTTTGTTCACTATATTTTAAAATGGAGTCATTTTATACATACCTCTTCTCATCTTAAGTTTTTTTCTTTATCAATATTGTTCCTTCAAAATCAACTAGCCTTACTTAGTTCATCTTTTTCAATGTCTGAGTTATATTCATTAGGGTAGAGAATAATAAATTATTGAACCATTTTTTAGTTGAGCATTTCCTTCATATTATATTTTGTGTCAAGACTAATGATACTATAATAAACATCTTTGAAAATAAACGACAGTAGAAACTTAACTCTAGCCTTTTTCTGTCAGCTCTACATTATGCTTAAGAAAGCACCAACTCCTTCCCTGGAGTTATCAGTGTGCTAGGAGTCAGGCTTTGTAATTGTGCCTCTAGGAAGTGAGTGACATGACCTTTCATTATTCATTTACAGTGGAAATGAGGGCAGTGGATTAGCCCATTCTCTGGATTGACTAAGGCAGCTCAGGCTGCCATAACAAAACACCATAGGTTGGGTAGCTTAAACAGAAATTGATTTTCTTACAGTTATAGAAACTAAAACATCCAAGATCAAGGATTCAGTTTCTGGTGAGAGCTCTTTTCCCGGCTTGTAGATGGTCACCTTCTCACTGGATACTCACATGTCCTTTTTTGGTGTGTGCATGGTGGGGAGGGGATATAGATATAGATATAGATATAGATATAGATATAGATATAGATATAGATATAGATATAGATATAGATATAGATATAGATATAGATATAGATATAGATATAGATATAGATATAGATATAGATATAGATATATAGATATAGATATAGATAGATAGATAGATATAGATCTATCTATCTATCATCTATCTATCTATCTATCTATCTATCTATCTATATATGGAGAGAGAGAGAGAGAGAGAGAGAGAGAGAGAGAGAGAGAGAGAGAGAGAGAGAGAAAGAGAGCAAGCCGTCTCATGTCTCTTCTTATAAGGGTATTAATCTCATCATGAGGGTACCACCATCATGACCTTATCTATTCCTAATTACCTCTCAAAGACCCCTAAATACCATCACATTTGGGATTAGGGCTTCAACATTAGAATTTTGGGGGGACAAAAGCTTTCAGTCCACAACAGAGGCTGAGTTGAAACGATCAGGTTAATCACTATTGACTGCCTTATGTGTGGCTGTGACTAATTTCCATAGACATTTTCGAGAAACCACCTCTTTTTCTGGGAGATAAATGTTGGACAAGATAACCATTAATCCTTAATATCTTCAGATAGTTTTCTTTTAATTAATAATTCTTCTTCCTCCTCCTTCTTCCTCCTTCTTATTCATCCTCCCTCCCTTTCCTTCTCTCTCTTTAAATCAATTTGGAAACTCATAATTCTTGGTCACTGAAATGTTACAACCACTTTGGGAAACAGTTTAACAGTTTCTTAAAAAGTTAAATACTTAGCACACAACCTTGTATCTATTCCCTCCAAATGAAAACGTATACCACAAACATTTTTACGTGGATGTTCGTAGCAGCATTATTCATGATAGCCCCAAACTGGAAGCACACTGGATGCCCATCAAATAGTGAATGGATAAATGAAATATGGTATACTCATACAATAGAAAACTACTTGGCAATTAGAAAAAAAAAACTACTGACCCACGCAGCAACACAGATAACCCTCAAAAATGTTATACTCCCTTAAGAGTCAGATATAAAATGCTGCATACTATATAATTCCATTACATGAATTTATAGAAGAAGCAAAATCAAAGACTGAGAACATAGCAGTGGTTATCTGACACCCAGGTTATAACCCAGTCACCCAATGACTGACTGCAAAGGGTACGAAGGAACATCTGAGGAAGGTATTAGTTTTCTGTGGCTGATGTAACAAATTACCACAAACACAATGGCTATAAAACAAAACAAACAAACAAACAAAAGAAATGTAGTCTCTTATAGTTCTAAAGGGCCAGAAGTTTGAAATGTAGTCTCTTATAGTTCTTACAGGTTAAAATTAAGCAGGGCCACTCTTCCTCAGAGGCTCTAGGGAGAATCTGTTTTCTTACCATTTCCAGTGTCTAGAGCATTCCTTGGCTCACGGCCCCTTCTTCCATTTTCAAAACTAGTGGCATTGAATTTCTCTGTCTAACTCTGTTTCCTTCTGTTACTGTCACATGTCACTCTTCTATTAAATTTCCCCATGATTCTCTCTTAAAAAGACATGTGATTGCATTTAGGGCTCATCCTAATCATCTAAAATAATCTCTCCATTTTAAGATCCTTAATTTAATCACATCTGCAAAGTCATGTGTGTGGGGGTGGAGGGGAGAGGAGGCACATAAGGTAACATGCACAGATTCCAAGGATTAGGACATGGATATGGGGGGCGGAGTCATTTCTTTGCCTACCACAGGGATCATGAAAATTTCCATGTCTCAGTTGCGAGGTGATACTAAATGTGTACATAATTTTTAAATTGTACATTTAAAATGAAAATACTTTTTTTAAAAGCTGGAGAAAAATGGTAAGAAAGAGAAAAGAGGGAGGGACGGAGGGAAGAAGATAATTACTTCAAATATGTCAAAGGCATGAGCAATTCGTAAAAGAATGGCCAGAAACTATCAAACTAAGCAAAGGAATGTAAATTAAAGGATACAGTTAAAGTGTTTAAATGATGATATTCAAGATTGAAGAGTTGTGGGAAATAAACTTTGTTTTAAAGACAATAATAGTTTAGTACATTATTTTTGGAAGACATTTGGTCAGAATATAAATAAGAAATAAAATCAACATCATTTTCCAACCACTGTCACTTGAATTTGTTTTAAAGAACAAATCCTGTATATGTAGAAAGTGTTACAAAATGAATATTCATAATAGCAGTTTTATATTGGAAAATTCTAATCAACTAATTATTGCACACAACTGGAACTAAAGAATATTTAAAAGCAAGTAAAAGTATGTATGTTATGTATTTGAGAGAAATAAAATTTATAACCATATATCTATTTAGCAGAATATCACTTTTTCCCCAAAACCTCACATTTGCATGGAGAAATATCACTCATACAGAGGGTGCCAAAAATGTATACATATTTTAAGAAAGGAAAAGACTATTAATTGTAATACTCAATACATAGCAATAACAAAAGATGAATCCAAGTCACGTTTCTACACGAGGTGCTCAAAGTGGTTACCATCAGCATCTAGACACTTCTGATTATGGCAAACTACTGCTTGAGCATAGATAACATCTCTTAAAATGTGCATACGTTATTTTGGCACCACCAGTATAAGTTATTTCCTCTTTTGCTTACCTTTATTTTCCAAATTTTCAACGTAACACATATACATATTTTTATAATAAGAAAAAGACATTTTAAACACTCTCCTCCCCAAATAACTACTGGTTTAATTTTTCTGCCACTTTGCCTTTCTAGTGAGAACCATGAGAAAATAATGGTCACAGCGCCAAGAATAAAACTTATTAGATTCATTTAAAAAAACCCAAATCAGAGAGACCCTTGGGAGGAAGTGTATAATTTTTGCAGCAACAGATCAACTCACTATTTCCTGAGTCCTTGTTCAGAAAACAGACTGAGCTCTTAAAACAAACTAAAGCCTTACAAACAAGGCTGTATTTTATTTAGAGATGGGACATGTGTTGCATTTACCACTATTGACTTCCTTTCTCCACCAATTTTCTGTAGAGTGTTGTCGCTTCGTAGACATTTTACCTCTTGGCGGGGAAACTCTTGGTATTCTTTGGCCCTGTTATTCCATCAATGCATTTAATATTTGGTTAGGTTAAAAAAAAAAGTGTATTTAAAGGAAGTTTTAAAGCCAGTTGTCATGATACTAAAACTGTCAGAGAGGGCCTTTCTTGTGGACCAGTGTACATAAATATTTTCTCCCAAGAGGAATTAATTTTTTTAAGACTAGAAATTTATTTGTACCTCTGAATGCACATCAAATTTTAAATGATTATATCATTTGTCCAAAATTCAAACAAGGATACTCTTCTAATATAATGGAGACTCATGCTTGGGTTTGATTTCCAAACAAGTCAATGCAAGAGATGTCTGAATCAAAATCAGTTAGAAGACTTTCATGAGTTAATATTAACACTACAAAGGAATTTGTTTTCAAATTTGGTTGGGAAACATTCGAGGATGGTGTCAATTTTCTACATATCTCTAGCTGTTCATGTTCTTATCACTTTTATTTCTTTCATTGCTAAATATTTCTAAATTTAGTGCGCTCACTTTCTCAAATCTGACTCACTCTACCTTAACAGTCTAGTTCCTAATTCCATTACTCAGCATATTAACTCAAATATTTCTTATGTATTTTATTAAGGTAACGCTGTAAGAATAAACCCACAAATTTAGTGGCTACCTCAGTAGAAGTTTTGGATTATTTATCCTCCTCTAGCAGATGATATGTTTCTACTTGATGGTGCTTAGTCTAATTCAGGAATTCAGTTTTCTTCTATCTTGAGAAAAAGAGGCCTCGTGATAGTTAGCATCTAATCAGCAGAAAAGGAACAAGGGAATATGGTGATGATACACTTGGCCCAAAAGTAACAGAACCCACTTCTGTTCTCATTTCATTGATAAGAACTACTCATATGTCCACATCTACATACAAGAAATGCTGGGAATTTTAGTTTTTGAATAGAAAGCTGCTCTCCAGAACGTCTCTACACCATGGAGTAAAACAGTACAAGAGCCAAATCTAAAACAAATGAGGAACAATAAGGTTCCAGTCGACTTTTTCCTAATTTATTCTTAAAATTCTGAGGATCTTGGCATTAATCATGATTTTCTGATGCCAAATTAGTCATAGAGCCATAATAGCACCTAAGTTATCTCAATTTTACTATCAAGTACCTGATTTCCCTATCCAAGGGGGATGTAAAAGTCTAACCATCTGTCCTACGGAGAGAAATCAAAATTTCTAACATAATAAAAGGGGAGCCAGATTCAAAGACTTTTCCTATCTGACTTTAATTCTTCAGGAGAAACAGCAGTCTTCTACAAACTTAACTTATTAGTACAAGAGACAACAGCAGAACAAAAAGTAAAGGTTTCTTTAATTATTGTTTCATATCTGAATGTAAATTACAAAAAATAGAATCTCACTGCATTTAATTACTCTGGCTTTGATGTATGGTAGGTTGTGCCCAGTTTAGGAGCACAGCTTTAGCTTCTCACATGCTCATAGTTTTTAAGAATGCATCCATCACATACAAAATATCAGAGCAGAAAACGAACCTTGCGAGCACATAGATTTCTTCAATCTGAGGAAGTCAAATTTCCAGAAAACGCATAGGAGGGATAAGACCTCTTTTACTTCCATTTCAAGTACCAAAAGCAGCCTCAGAACTTATACAAATATGTAGTAGGGAAAATTTTGACTAAATATGTCATCATATAAAATCAGTTAAACGTATTCTTTGCCTTTATATAGCTTAGTTTTAAGAGGCCAATTGTCCAAACATACATATACATTTACATGCACACACAAACACCCCTTCTAACTATAAATTCACACATACCCATTCATAACACTCCATATGAATAATGTGGATAGATATTTTGAATATTTATGATTTGAACATTACCAAAATACACCTTAATCATATCAACATACTCTGTAGAGTTAAAATCCATACCAATAACTAGCCTAGAGTTTATTGGGTCACTGTGCATTGTTCCCTTTATTCTGTGGTGTGGACAGGTCAGGGTTTATCTTGGAACAGGGGCATCGCTTTCATTGTATTACTTGTGAATTATGACCCCCCCCCCCTAGATTTGTTGACACATCAGAATTGAGCACAGTGGTGAGATGGACGAAGAAAAGATAACTTCCTCCCCTTGTTGCTCTCATGGTAGCTCATTTATTCATGTGGCACCTATGCTGTGGCCATTGGACATTTAGTCAAGACATTAGTGCTCAAAACATGGCTTGGCCATATGCTAGATATTACAAAATTCATTTAAACTTTCCAATCATTTCTACCCATGAACAATAATGCCTTTCATACACACTACTGTGAGGCTTGGACTGGGTGAAATTTGTTAAGCCAAATAACAATTTTCAAATGCTCAGTACCCATAGAATCTACTTCAGAATGAAGACATACACCCATTAGAAGGACAGGAACATAGGTCAAGCAAAAAGGGATGCCTTGGGGTCATTTTCCTTTACAGACTTACCCCGGTGGAATATAATCATTTAGGAATATATAAAGTATGTAAATAGGCAAATGAAATGGGAAACTTGCACTTCTGGTTAGTGTTTCTACTTCACAACTGAAGATTTACAAGACCTCAAATGTTAATGTGCCACCACTAAGCTAGCTACTTTCAACTTTTTGTATTCGATCTGCATTACCATCAAAGCATCTAACAAAAATTAGTCTTGTGTTAACCACACATACACACCTTCTGTCTTCTCAGATTGAAAGGTGCTTCCAATCTTTGATCACATCTTTCTCACTTTTGCATGTCTCCAATGCACAGCATACACCCCTTGTGTACAGTTAGTGCTCAATAAATGTTGGTTGCATTGAGGAATGACCAAAAGGCAAAGTAAATAAAAAATATATATGTATGAGGCAGTCTATCCTTTGAATGACTTGGAATAAAACAAAGAACCTAGGGACTTTTAGTAACACAATTGGGTTGTAGCTATGAGAGGATTGTACACACAGAATCAAATCACATAGGCAAGTGGCAGCAGCAGCCTAGCGGGAAAGAACAGTTCATGCTCTCCAGATGCAGAACAAATAAGCTTGACGAAATATGTAATTGTTAATAATAGGAAATTGACAAGAGAATGGGGAACCACTTTGACATTTGATTACTACTTAGTCAATACTCAAGCTCATAAGAAAGTGAGCAGATGTTAGCCAAAGCAGATGTGAACATACGTACTGTAGAATAAAGGGATTCAGTTGCCTGCTTGCAAAATATATTTGTTTGACAGAAAAACAAAAAAAAAATGTTCAAACTTAATCCAACTAAAATGAAGCATACTTGGTTCATTTCCTTCAGTTTTGCTCTATTTCCCTCCAACAAAATTTATCAAAAGTTTGATATGAAGCACTTGACAAAACATTTCACCATTTTGGCAGCTCAACTGTCCAAAATCACTCTCTCTTCCTTGTCAGGGCCAAAGAAGGACCTAAGTGGGAGTTTCTCATTTATAACAAGGAGGCATATCAAAACAAGTAGGAGCAGAGAACTGAAAATATTAAGAACCTGAAGTCCATAAGAAAGAGAGTCACAAAAACGTGTGATGCTCAATCATCAGTATTTTTGTCAACAGTCCACATAATTCTAATGTACAGTCATGCTTTGCTTAACAACATGGATACGTTCTGAGAAATGCATCATTAGGTGATTTCATCATTGTGCAAACATCATAGACTGCATTCATGCAAACCTAGATGGTACAGCCTACTCCACACCCAGGCTATATGGTATAGTCTATTGCACCTGGGCTATAAACCTGTACAGCATGTTACTGTACTGAATACTGTAGGCAACTGTAACAATATGGTAAGTATTTGTGTATCTAGACATATCTAAACATAGAAAAGGTACAGTGAAAATATGGCATAAAAGATAAAAAATGGAATATAATTGATAGGGTACTTACTGTGAATGGAGCTTGCAAGACTGGAAGTTGCTCTGGGTGAGTCAGTGAGTGAGTGTTGAGAGAATGTGAAGGCCTAGGACATCACTGTACACTATTGCAGACTTTATAAACACTGTACACTTAGGCTACATTAGGTTTATAAAAAATATTTCTCTTTCTTTAGTAATAAATTAACCTTAGCTAACTGTAACATGTTTGCATTATAAACTTTCAATTTTTTCAAATTTTTTGATTCTTTTGTAATAACACTACAACAGTCTTAAAAGCTTAGTAGACTTCTTACCTGTTTGACGGTGTTTGATGGTAGTCAGTTCATGAGCCAAAAGCCACACCCAGAATTTGCTTTTCTTGACAGACTTCTTGCTTTTTTATATTTCTGTGTTTTTTCAGCCCCTTACCTTTTGACTGAGTGGTGATCACATTGCTCTTGTCATATTCTTTGGAAGAACTGCACTTGCAGTCTATTGTTTTTCTAAGTTGTTTGTCCAACTGAAATCATTTGCTGATCATCACTTTATCCACCACTTCAATGTTTTAATAGTAAATGGGGTAGCTATACTCTTAATCATTACTAAAGTCTCAACGTTAATTGAATTTTATTTCTCAAAGCACTTCTAAATTTTATCTTTTACTATTCGTTGTTGAGAATGAGTGTCTTCCAACTCTACATACTGCCTAATTTATAAATAACCTCTGATCCCTTTTACTTATGCCTAAATCAGGGTATTCTTTTCTGAGGTCATCTCTTTGTATAATATTTAATGAAATGTAGCCAACATCAATCAACACACACTACTAACAAGTTTTCCAATGTCTTTGCGTAGGGCTACACATTCAATGGTTACCTGATCTGACCTCTCTGTTTTCAAAGGTTTTACCAAATAACTTGCAAAACATGGAATACTATCTTTCCAGATTCTAATAGCCTTGCCTTTTACATCCATCCATAAGACAGTGTTTTATGTTTTTTATTATGGCAACATTCTGCTTCGAGTTACTAATTAACGACTTTAAACACTCAGTGGCTTATAACAGTAAGTAAATAAAACAAGTTTATTTCTCACTCACGTTTTATGTCCATCGGAGATCAGCCAGGGGCTCTGCTCCATGTGGTTTTTGCTCTTGATGATAGGGTAGTCACCATTTAGATTCCTGTCAGTTGCTGTGGTAAAGTAAAATTATAGAGTTTCACACAACAGAAATCAGACTCTCCAATCTGAAAGTGAATTATGTGTCTATCATTCATAGTACATTGGCCAATATTAGCCGCATGGCTCCCCCTACAGCAGGACCACACACTGCAATCCTATCATTTGTTGAACAGCACTACTGAGTATCACAGCCCCTACCACCTAATCTCCCCCTACAGGCAAGTGAGCTGTTAAAATTACATCAGATATGGAATGTATGGAATGCTCTGCTCAAAACCCTTCAATGGCTTCCCAACCCAGTCAGTAAAAGAGCCAAAGTTCATACAATGGTCTCCAGACCCTCCATTATTTAGCCATCTGCTATTTCTCTACCTCACCTCCCACTCTTTCCCCTTCTTTCTCTCTGCTCGTCACACCAGGCTCTTTGTTAGTCCTTGTACATGTCAAGCTTCTAACTGACTCAGTCTTTGCACTTGCTATACCCTTTGCCTGAAAGATTCTTTCCACAGATATTTTCATGGTTCACTCCTTTACTTTTTCACATGTCCACTCTTAATGTCACGTGATCGAAGATACTTTCCTTGACAACCCTATGTAAAATGGCACCCCCTGCTACTGATGTTATTCTCTAACCTTGTTGCTCTGCCTCATTTTTCTTTAGTGCTGAGTACTGACTGACATAATAACATATGTGTGTTTATGTCCAGATTCCCCTAGAAAATAACAGATTCTTGAAAATCTTAGGAGCCTAATATAAGCCTAGTATGTAGGAGATGCTCAATAAATTCCTCATGAACTGCTAAATGGAAAAAAATCAATAAAAACAGTGCTAGTCACAGGACAGCAAAGCACTGACTAAGACACAATACACCAGAAGAAGTATCATATTTTTGGAGGAAAGAGAAGAAAAGGGGAAAAAAAGGTGAAAAGGAAGTTAACAAAGACAAGTTTTTCTTTTCCCCAATCTCCTCTGAAATTTATCTGCATTTATAAGAGGATCAGTCTTTCAGAGGACACAATATAATGAGGAAAATATCTGGATCTAACTTTTTACTCTGTGTTCATTTTTTTTTTTTTTTGGTAACTCTTATTGTCCATTGGTTTTAAAGGACATCATGTTTATGTTATTATCACTGAAAAAGTGTCATTACAAAAAATAGAGATGTCCTTAAGTTGAAAACTAAGGGGAAAATCTGTAAACACATGGAAAAGAAAGTGAAATATGGGATCAGGAAATACTTTTGCCTTGAAGATCTATCATGAAACTTCCAACATGAGGTATAAGGGGATTTAGATGAAAAAGTCATCAATCTCCCTGACATACCAGGTGGTATTTTCCCAATTCAACAAAAAGGAAACTAAGTCACAGAGCAGTATAATTAATTGCCTAGATCACAGAAATTATAAACAGCAGAAGTAAATATACTAGTAGAGTTTCTGTCTCCTGGTTTATTTGCTCCTTTTCTGCCTATAGTACCAACACATTAGGTTTCATTCTAAATTTAAATTTAGTTGGAGGCAGGATTAGGTAATTTGTCCTTGACAGCAGAACTTGCATTTGAAAAAAACCAAGATTACACTTTAAAAAATAAAAATATTTTACATAATCATAAATGTCAAGTGCAAGGCAACACAGAATAGGAATTGGAAGAATGTTAATATGTGAATAGTTTTATATCCTGTCTTCTAAGAGAGCAAAAATTACTACAATTTTATTGTTCATCTTCCTTTCTCCTCCTGTCAACAGGATGATTTTTTTTTAAGATCACCTTAAAATATATTTTATTTATATACATATATAGTCCTACTTAGTTTGAAGCACATTAGTGTATTTTTTTTAATTTAATAGTTTCAGGTGTACAAGACAAGGTAATACTTAGATGTTCATCATTTATATCCCTCACACTGTGAACTCCCCTCCCCCCATCCACTATCCCTCCGACGTCGCACCGAGCCATCACATTATATATATATATATATAAAATTATAGTTGGTATTTTTTTGCTGGGCCAAAAACTGACCTTAAATATACACCCAAATGAAGACTTAGAAACTATCTGTTCCAGTGTTTCCTGAGCAATTTAACTCACAAACTTCATTCACATAATCTTTCAAAACATATATTTTCAAAATCATTTTTAATTTTTTCTCGATATCCAGAACATATGTAAATTTAGGTTAAAAAATTCAATTTATATACCATGACCAAGTGAGATTTATCCCAAGTATGCAAGGCTAGATTAACATTCAAAACTAAATTAATGTAATCCATCATATCAAGAAACAAAAAAGTAAAAATCACATGCTCATATCAATAGATGAAGAAAAGGCATTTGAAAAAATTCAAAACCCATAAATGATAAAAATTCTCAGTAAATAAGGAATAGAGGGGAACTTTCTCAATTTGATAAATACTACAAATAACCTACAGCTAACATCATACTTACTGATGAAAAGTTTCCCTCTAAAATCAGGTACAAGGCAAGGATGTGCCTTCCCACAACTCCTTTTCAACATCATATTAAGTTTTTCTTACTTCATAAGGCATAAAAAGGAAATAAAAGATATACAGATTTGAAAGAAAGAAATAAAACTGTCTTTGCTCATAAATAACATGGTTGTCTATGTACAAAATCTAAAAAAAATCAGCAACAGCAAAAAAAATCTACTGGAACTATTAAGTGACTACAGCAAGGTTGTAAGATACAAGGTTAATATATAAAAGTTAATCACTTTCCTATATGTCAACAACGAACAAGTAAAACTTGAAATTAAAATACAATGGCATTTGCATTATCACAAACAAAAGAAATACTTAGATATAAATCTAACAAAATATGTACAAGATCTACATGAAGAAAACTACAAATGTCTGATAAATGAAATCAAGAAGAACTAAATATATAGAAGGATATTCCATGTTCATGAATAAGAAGACTCAATATTGTCAGTTCTTCCCAACCTTATAAATCCAATGCAATCTCAAACAAAATTCCAGCAAGTTATTTTAGGGACATCAACAAACTGATTCTAATGTTTATATGAAGAGGCAAATAACCCAGAAAAACCAAAATAATATTGAAGGGGAACAAAGTTAGAGGATTAACACTACCCAACTTCAAGACATACTATAAAGCTACAGTAACCAAGACAGTGTGATATTTGCAAAAGAATAGACAATAGATCAGTGGAACAGAACAGAAAACCCAGAAATTGACCCTTTAAGTATAATCAACTGATCTTTGACAAAGATGCAAAGGCAATACAATGGAGCAAAGATAGTTTCTTCAACAAATGGTGCTGGAACAACAGGACATCCATATGCAAAAAAATAAATTGAGACACAAATATTACACCCTTCACAAAAATTAACTGAAAATGGATCACAGACTTAAACATAAAACTATAAAACTCCAAAAGATAATATAGGCAAAAACCTAGACAACCTTGAGTATGGTGATGCCTTTTCTGATACAACATCAAAGGCACTATCCATGAAAAAAAAAAAAAAGAATTGATAAACTGGATTTCATTCAAATTAAAAACTTCTGTACTATAAAAAACAATATCAAGAGAATGAGAAGACAGCCATAGACTGGGAGAAAATATTTGCAAAAGACATACCTGATAATGGATTGTTATCCAAAATATACAAAGAACTCTTAAAACTCAACAATAAAAAAACAAACAACCCAATTTAAAAATAGGCAAAAGAACTTAACAGACACTTCACCAAAGAAAATTATAAAAAAATTATACAAAAATACACTCCACATTATATGTCAACAAGAAAATGCAAATTAACATGAGATACCTTGACACATATGAAAGAATGGGCAAAATCTGGAACATTGAAAACTCCAAATGTTGGAGAGCATGCGGAGCAACAACAACTCTTATACATTGCTGGTGGAAATGCAAAATGGTACAGGAGCTTTGGAAGACAGTTTGGTGGTTTCTTACAAAATTAAATATATTCTTACTTTACAACCCAGGAATCATGCTCCATGGTATTTCCTCAAAGGAGATGAAAACTTATGTCCACACAAAAACCTACACATGAATGTTTATAACAGCTTTCTTTATAATTGTTAAAACTTGGAAGTAACCAAGATGTTCTTCAATAGGTGAACTGTAGTGCACCCAGACAACAGAATATTATTCAGCACTATAAAGAAATGAGCTATGAAGCCATAAAAAGATATGAAGGAATCTTAAATGCATATTACTAAATGAACAAAGCCAATCTGAAAAGACTACCTACTGTATCATTTTAACTATGTATCATTCTGAAAAAAGGCAAAACTATGAAGAGTGTGTAAAAATATCAGTGGTTATCAGGTTGGGTGGAGTGAATAGGCAGAGTACACAGGATTATTAGGACAGTGAAAAAACTCTGTAAGATGCCATAATGATGGATATGTTATTATATATTTGTCCAAATACATAGAATGTACAACACTGACAGTAAACCACAAGGTAAACTACGGACTTTGTGTGGTTATGATGTGTCAATATACGTTCATCCTTAGTAAAAAAAAAAAAAAATGTAGCATTCTGGCAAGAGATGTTGATAATGGGGGAACCTATGCATGGGGAAAGTTATGCGTGTGTAGATACAGGAGTATATAGGGAATTTCTGTACATTCCTCTCAATTTTGTTGTAAACTTCTAATTACTCTAAAAATTGTCTTTAAAAAACTAAAACTGAATCTATAAAAAATTCAATTTGTAGTTAAAAATTTTATTATATAATATATTATACAATATTATGAATAATATATAATAGAGGCTCAACAACAGCAGGATACACAATCTTCTCACATGCACATAGAACATTCTCAAAGATTGGCCGTATGTGAGTCTGGATAACAAAGCTTAAAATGTATGTGTGTGTGGTGTGTGTGGGTGTGTGTGTGTGTATAAAAGGATTGAAATGATCCAAAGTAACTACATGATATTAAATAAGAAATCGGTAACAGAAAGATTTGAGCAATTCACAAATACATGGAAATTAAACACTGGACTCCTAACTCACCAAGATGACAAGAAGAAATCACAAGAGTAATTAGAAAATACTCTGAAATTAAAGAAAATAAAAGCATGACATGCCAAAATTTAAAGGATGTATATAAAGTAGGACTCAGAGGTTACATATGTAGTGACCACAGGTTCTGAGCTAATGATAAACTATGTTATGAAAATACCTCATTCCAACTAACTGTTCCCTCAGCATTGACATGGACAATCTCAGGCTGCCCTATCTACAGGAGCCCATTATCAACTTTCTTACTATACTTGAACCACTTCCTATCCCCATCCCCTGAACATTTGCAAACTGTTGAGCTAGTCCAACTAAGTCATTTTGAAGATAAAGAATTTGAGGTATAGAGAGAATGACACTTGTCCACTATCACACAGATAAGTAATGACAAAGCAAATGTGCAAAGTCAGGCTCTGTGTGCCCTTTGCATCAAACCACATTTAAACCAATCACATTTTACACACACAGCACTGCCAACTCATGACTTTAGTAGTGTTATTAATGAAGTAGAATAGCATTAATTAACTGTGTTTATTTCCACATCATACTCATAGACAAACAAAACTGTGAAGGAACTCATATTGGATAGAAATCATATTGAATAGAAAGCTTTGTGAGGTTCATAAGTCACAATACATTTTGTTCTTGTAGGATGTCATCATTTTTGTGATTACAGAAACTGTTCCCATCAGTACAGCCCCTTAGGGTGGATACTTGCTAAATTCATAATTATATGCAATAGTCCAGATAAAATGTGTCCTGGAATTTGTCCAACTGGTCTTTTGTGAAGTTATCTCTGGAGTTGATTATCCAGGATCATGACTGTATAAAGATTTCAGGATAAAAATATATGTCTCTTTTCATTAGTAAATAGAACAAATATGTCTTGACCAAGCACAGAAAATGCAATCCAAAAATCCATCTAGTTCCTTAGTCTCTTCTATAGAGTACAGCTGCCAATGCCTGCCATGCTGAGATTTATCTTTCTTCTTTGAGGATGGCTCAAGGGGCTTGTAATAAGCATAGAGTGTATTCAAATCAAGAAAAATGTATTTTGTCACATAAGAAAGAGTTAATTGAAACTTTGTGGAGGTTGGTGTCAGTCTTTTTAGAATAAGCCACCATGAGTCTCCTATAGCTGCTTTCTGCGCAAAAGCCACAGATTTCTTCTCCCTAGGATATTTGAAAGGTCAAAAAAGTAATGTTTTCTGCTTCTGCCCAGGAAAAACAAACAGCTGAAGCAATTTCTCTTCCCAGTAAAAACTAGAAAACAACAAAATACACTAAATGACTGTTTTCAGACATTGGACATAGGCAGCTCAGGACAGCAATCTCTGAAAAAAGGACAACAAATAAGGTGAGCCCAAATATTATATGTACCACCTTACTGCCTGAAGAGTGTTTCAGGACCCAGCACAAAGAGGGGGAACCCAAAGGAGCCCAGTGGTCTCACTCAGTTGAGGAAACAGAGGAGGTTAGAACATATGAGGCAGGACCTCAGAAAGGAGAAAACTGTACAGAGAGAGAGAGCAAGCTCCCCGTGAAGTTTTAGATGACTACTGATCTGTGAATGAGGGAGAAAAAACCTAATGCCAGGGTAAGAACAATGGGAAAGCAGCAGGAACAACAATTTATAGAACTCATATGGACCTCTAGGAATAATTCACTTTTGAACGAGCTAGAGCTGAAAGACTTTGTGATACATGAAATATTGATAGAATCCCCGGAAGAGTATCACCTTAGTGTGGAGATAAAAGCCCTAGACTAAATGTTGCTTTGGGAATACTCTAAGAAAGATTTAAAATAATTTTCAAAAAGATTTAACTTTCTAAACAAAACAAAATCCAACCAAAAATCCAAACTAAAACAAAATCCAACACTCTTTGAAGTTATACAACAAAATCTAGCAACCGATGATATGAAATTCATAGTACCCAAAAATCAATTGTATTTCTTTTATTAGCAACAAATAATTGGAAATTGAAATTGACAAACACTTCCATAAATAAAACATTTCTAAAACATCAAAAATATAAAATACTTTGTGATATAGCTTTAAAAATTCATGCAAGATACATACACTAAAAACTATAAAACACTACCGAGGGAAATTAAAGGAAACTGAAATAAATTGAGAGATTTACAGTGTTCCTGGATCAGATGTCAGGTCTCCCAGACTGACGTAGAGATTCAGTGCAGACAAGGTCTCAGCTGGCCTTGTTGTAGAAATTGACACTGTGATTCTAAAATTTATGTAGAAATACAGAAAAACCCAGAATAACCAAAATAATTTGAAAAAGAAGAACAAAAATGAAACATTCACAGTATCTGATTTTAAGACTTATTTTAAAACCGTAGTAGTCTAAAGAGTGGTTTGGGTACAAAGAAAGACATGCATGTAGCAATAGAACAGGATAGAGTCCAGGAACAGAGCCACACATATATGGTGAATTAATATTCAACAAAAAAGCCAAAGTAATCCAATGGTTTAGGATACTTTTTCAACAAATGATACTGGAACAATTAGTCATTCTTGTGGAAACAAACAGAAAAAACTAACAAAGATGCTTATCATGCACAGTATACCAAAATAACTTAAAATACATGATAAAACTAAATATAAAAGCCAAAATTATAAAACCTTTAGAAGATAGGCAAAAATCTTTGAAGTTTTGGGTAACAATGATTCCTTAGATAGGATACAAAAAGCATAAACCATGAAAAAAATGATAAATTCACATTCATCCAAACTATACTTATTAACATATATATATATATGACAGGGCTTGTATCCAGAATATATGTTTTAAAATACCTCAATAATAATAAGACAAGCTACACAATTAAAAAAAAAAAAAGCAGAGGTTGAACAGGCACCTCAACAAAGAAGGCATAGCTACTTACATGAAAAGCTGTGAACATTTTTTAGTCATTAGGTACATGCAAATTAAAACCACCATAAGATAACACTACGCAACTATAACAGTAAAACTACCATAACACTATATAATTACCAAAACAGCTAAAGTTTAAAGGCTGATATTATAATGTGCTTTTGAAAATGTAAAACAACTGGAAATCTCAGGCAGTGTTAGTGAAAATTGAACCTGGTGCATATATCTTAAAAATCAGTTTGAAAAATTCTCATAAATATAAATACCATGTGACCCAGCATTCCCAATCTAGGTGTTTACACAAGAGAAATGATAAACATATGACACACAAAGACCTGTACATGAATGCGTATAGTAGCATTATTCGTAATAGCCAAAACTGTGAAACAACCCAATGTCCATCAACTGGTGAATAAACACATTATAGTACATGTTTACAATGGAATACTGTTCATCAATGAAAAGGAAATGCACATATACTGATACACAAAGCAATATGGGTGCGCCTCAAAAGTATTATTCTAAGCGAATGAACCCCAACTAAAAGATACGTAGAGTATGCAAGAATTCTGGGCATCCAATGACATTCTGGAAAAGACAAAATTATCTAAACAGTGGTTTCTAGAAACTAGGAGTGAAAGTAAAAAAGAGGTTGGTTGCAAACTCCCTCAAGAAGCACAACAAGAAATCTTCTTCGGGTGACTGAAGCCCATATCTTGATAGTGGTGGTGGTTACGTGCATGTCAAAGGTAATAAAATTGTATGTTTAAAATGCATAAATTTTATCATATGTAAATTATACTCAATATAAAAAAATATTACCTACTGGAGTTTTGTGAAAGCTGGTAAAAGTGAAGTCTAAAACGTAACATATGAGTTATAAAGACTTTATTGAAGAAATTTTTAAGTCAGGGGTTTTCAAGATAAGGCACAGTCATTCCAGAGATGAGACCCTACTAGATCTGTGTCCTAAGAGGGGTGGACTCCATTTCACCTCCCTTCTTAGAAGTATAAGAATGTGCACAGGTCAGTGGGAGGATAGCAGAGTTTTTGGATGTGAGACAGTTTTGATTTACATGTTTTCTGTTCAGAGGAATTGTTGGTAAGAACAACTAATCAGCACACAGAAAACTTAGAGTCCAAAGAAAGTTGTACCCCTGTGGCTGGGGATAAAAAGCTTTCTGTCCCATGAGAAACTGAACTCAGGTGCAAGTTTTTCCTCTCCCTGAGAAAAGGGGGAGGGGCTGTTTCTAACATGCAACTCAGTATGAGCTTCCAGTCACCCTAGTCCGGTATGTTGATACACGGGGCCTTTTAATGCCTCAATGGTGATACTTCTCACCCTCACCTAGGTTCTGAGTAAAGTGAGAAATAAGACAAAAAGTTAAGGCCAATGGAAGGTCAAATTATCATATAAAGTGGGGCAATTAAGTTTGCGAACTCATCTTAGAAAAAGTGCTACACACCTCATTGCTAAATATCACTACGGTCACCTTCGAAGTGCTCCCTTTGGGAAACTATGCACAGATGCGAGAGCCTAGTCCACCCTTCTTTTTCTGGAATGGCCATAGACCTGTGGTCATATTACCCTTGATATCTTGAATGTCATCAAAATGTCTTCTTTCCAATATTTCCTTTATCTTCAGGTAAAAAAAGAAGTCATTGGGGGCCAGATCAGGTGAGTAGGGAGGCTGTTCCAATACAGGTATTTGTTTACTGGCTAAAAACTCCCTCACAGACAGTGAGCTGGTGCATTGTCCTGATGCAGGAGCCATGAATTGTTGGCGAAAAGTTCAGGTCATCTAACTTTTTCACACAGCCTTTTCAGCATTTCCAAATAGTAAACTTGGTTAACTGTTTGTCCAGTTGGTACAAATTTATAATGAATAATCCCTATGATATCAAAAAAGGTTAGCAACATGCCTGACCACTGCAGTGTATACCTGAAGCTGAATAATAATGAATGTCAACTACAATGTATATATGTGTGTATATATATATATATATATGTATACATATATGTGTATATATATGTATATATGTATATACACACACACACATAGTCACAGAAGTGGAGTACAGCATAAGGAATAGAGTCCGTGGAACTATAACAGCTATATACAATGTCAGAGGGGTAGTAGGGTAGTAGATTGGGGCAGGGGGTTATCACTTTGTGATGGGTATAAATGTCTTAACTATTACATTGTTTTATGCACATGAAACTAAAAAAAAAAAAAACCAAGAAGTTCAACTTTCACACACACAAAAAAGGTTATCGATGTTATTGCAACAAGTTTGTGAACTTAATTGTGTCAATGATGATGTAGAAGATGTAGTTTAGAATGAAACCATATGGGTTTCATAATATTTGAATTTCTGAATTAAATAGACTTTCCCACCCTGTTGGAAACAGTTCTGAATCTAGGAAGACTATCCACAATGGGGTCAACTTACAGCACTGAGGAGTCAAGAGAATTCATGACCCCTATGACCACACCTGATCGTAACAGACAGAATGCGGAGCTGGACCAAACGTGTTTGACTTTTTCTTCCCAATTTTACAAGTTTGGGAAATTATTATACATTCCCTGGGGCAAAATTAGTAAAAGCTGGAGGAAGGTAAGGAATATACAGACTTAGCTCATTTCCCATGGAACGTGGCATCAGGAACAAGAAACATGTATCCTATACCAAGAGAATTTACCTCATTACTAATCTTTATTAAATTATCCTATACCATAGGAGATCATTCGCTAAACCAATTTTATATGTATGAATTGTATGAGTGCACAAATATACTTATAAATCCCATATGTATGAATCATATGTGTTTAATAGTTGCATCCAGCCAGCTCTATATTCTACACAGATAACACATATCTTGCTAAACATTTCCTTCAGCATCATGGCACACCTATATGCAGGCTTTGATTAGGCTTCCATAGGAAGTCATAGTCAGGAACTTGTGCCTCCATGATAGCACCTTAGCTCTTCCTCATGATGACCTTGGTGTTTTAAGCCATCTACTTTAAAATACCTGATAAAAACTGGAAGGTTGTTATATTGTGTAGTCTTCAGGGTGCCAGAACAAGGATACAGTCTAATGGCAGAGCTAGAGCTAAGGCAATTAAGAAATGTCCAGATAATGCTAAAATCTGCCCCCGCCCCATGACATAAAGCAAGGGTATGCACTTTTTAAAGGTATATAAAGGTGTAATGTATATAAAGGTATATAAAGGTTTTTTTTTTTTAAAAAGGTGGCTCGTTTTTGAGTCAGCAATTATCACACTAGATTTTTCATCTTGTGGTTCTTTCAGAACTATCATTCCTCTAAAATTAATACTCTCAAATTTGCTCTCTCTCGCTTTTATAACTTCAACTCCTGTTCGCCATTTGGGAATCGTCTTTCAGACTACCTACAAGCTTTTAGGTGCTTCCCTCGGAGGTCAAAGCACATGTCTAATTTTCCTGAAACACAAAGATTTATTTCCCACTTCCCTACCCCTTAGAGAATAGTACAATAGCTCTACAACTCTGGGAGAAAAATGACGTTTGCATTATAGTTTGGGTGTTTTCTTGAAGCAATTAACAAAATCTCAACTATGAACTGGTAATAGAAAGACATTTTTACATTAAGGAGTCAAGGATGGAAGAGGATGCCATCAGTTTTTCTAGTGTGGGTGATCATAGGGTACAGGATTTGTTGGTACCAGAAGGATAGCTTTTTGTTTAGCTAACTACTATAAAGATGATTCACCAAGAACCACAGGGGGGAAAAGTCATTATACCAAGATACTCAATGAATAAAACTGTTGAGGCTTAAACTCTTATCAATGAAAAAATTACTTCTCAACATAAAAACTTTAGTACTGCTGAGAAAGTCACATCAAGTTCAGCAGTTCGTAAAATGGGCAGAGCTTAACTTGTATAGTGTCATAAACTATGAAAGATGGGAGAGTTTATTGGGCCAATCTGTCCATTCTCTCTCTGAGGCTAAGACCTTCAACATCTCTGGTAGGTGTTGCAACAGAGAGACTACAGTCCACAGCCCCCAATCCACTGTGTTAAAAAAGACAGAAAAATTTGTCATACTATTAAACCCCCTTTATTACCTATTAACTGTTTTAGTTGTGTCTATGAAACAAAAAAATAACTCAACTTTCATTAACATACATGGTGTCCTATCTCTCTTAAGCCTTGTCTTTTCTATGCCAAATACTCTTTATTTCTCTAACTGCTCAGGATACTCAAATGGTAAAGCAATCAGCAGCAGCCTGATTGCTTTTTTTTAATCAAATGTTTTCCCATTTTTATAAATCTCTTAGGACATTTTCCCAAAAATATAATTTATCTAAAATCATTTCATTTTATCTTCAAAAAAAATTTTGTTCAGTTACAGTTGATATTCAATATTTTATATTAGTTTCAGGTGTACAGCATAGTGGATAGACATTTATATAATTTATTCAATGATCCCCCCCATTAGTCTAGAACCCCACATGGCACTATACATAGTTATTACCATATTATTGATTATATTTTCTATGCCGTACTTTATATCACCATGACTATTTTGTGAGTACCAATTTGTATTTCTTAATCCCTTCACCTTTTTCACCCAGCCCCTGCAAAACCCCTACCCTCTGGCAAACATCCATTTATTCTCTGTATCTATGAGGCTGTTTCTTTTTTGTTTATTTTGTTCTCTAGATTCCACATATAAGTGAGATCATATGGTATTTGTCTTTCTCAGTGTGACTTATTTCACTTAGCACAATACCCTCTAGGTCCATCCATGTTGTCTCAAATAGTAAGACTAAAATAAATAGTAAGACTAAAATAAATTTTAAAATAGCTGAGTAATGTTCCATTGTATATACGTACCACATCTTCTTTATCTAATCATCTATTGACAGGCACTTGAGTTGCTTCCATATCTTGACTATTGTAAATAGTGCAGCAATGAGCATAGGGGAGCATGTATCTTTTAGAATTAGTGTTTTGGATTTCTTTGGATAAATACCCAGAAGTAGAATTGCTGGGCCATAAGGCAGTTTTAGGTTTAATTTTTTGAGGAATCTCCAGATTATTTTCTGTAGTGGTTGCATCAATTTGTAATCCTACTAACAGTGCATGAAGGTTCCCTTTTCTCCACGTCCTTGCCAGTACTTGTTGTTTGTTGATTTATTGATAATAGGCATTCTGACAGGAGTGAGGTGATATCTCTTTGTGGTTTTTAATTTGCATTTATCTGATGATTAGTGATGTTTAGCATCTTTTAATATGTCTTTTGGCCATCTGTAGGTCTTCTTTGGAGAAATGTCTATTCAGGTCCTCTGCCCATTTTTTAATTGCACTGTTTGTTTTTGGGGTGTTTTTTGGTGGGGGGGAGGAGTGCTGAGTTGTATGAGTTCTTCTAAATTTTGGATATTAACCTTTTAAAAGATGTATCATTGGCAAATATCATCTCCCGTTCAGTAAGCTGTCTTTTCCTTTTGTTGGTCGTTTCCTTGGCTGTGCAAAAACTTTTTAGTTTGATGTAGTCCCATTTGCTTTTTTTCCTTTTGATTCCTTTGCCCAAGGAGATAGATCAGAGAAAATATTACTAAAAGCAATGTCAGAAAGTTTATTGCCTATGTTTCTTTCTAGGAGTTTTATGGTTTCAGGTCTTACATTTAAGTCTTTAATCTATTTTGAGTTTATTCTTGTATATGATGTAAGAAAGTGGTCCTGTTTGATTTTTTGGACTATATCTGTCCAGTTCTCCTAACACCATTTATTGAATAGACTGTATTTACTCCACTGTATATTCTTGTCTCTTTGTCATAAATTAAATGATCATATAGGCGTGGGTTTTTTTCTGGGATCCTATTCTGTTCCATTGATCTATGTGTCTATTTTTGTGCTTGCACCATGCTGTTTTTATTACTATAGCCTTGTAGTATATAGTTGGATATTGGGTAGCATGATATCTACAACTTTATTTTATTTTATTGGGGAATATTGGGGAACAATATGTTTCTCCAAGGCCCATCACCTCCAAGTCGTCCTTCAGTCTAGCTGTGGAGAGCACAGCTCAGCTCCAAGTCCAGTTGATGTTTTCAATCTTTAGTTGCAGGGGCGGAGCCCACCATCCCATGTGGGAATTGAACCGGCAACCTTATTGTTGAGAGCTCGCGCTCTAACCAACTGAGTCATCCTGCTGCCCCTATATCTCTAAATTTGCTCTTTTTCAAGATTGCTGTGGCTATTCGAGGTCTTTTGTGGTTCCCTATAAATTTTAAGATTATTTGTTCTGGTTCTGTGAAAAATGCCATTGGTATTTTGATTGGGATTGCACTGAATCTATAGACTGCTTTGGGTAGTATGGACATTTTAACGATGTTAAGTCTTCCTATCCATGAGCATTCCATTTTATCTTATCACTATTTTTATTTCTCCAAGGTTTCAAATTTTGACTGAAGTAGACATTGGTGTTCCTGACATTCCTTGCAAAATTTTCCCTTCATTTGAGGAACAAGCATCCAAAAGGTCTGATTTTCCCTTGGGGATACACTGTCACACTCTAACTCAGCACCATTCAGATTTTATATAGATAAATATACATAGATATAGATGTATAGATATATATAGATGTAAATATATAGATCTATATCTATATATATACACACAGAGAACTTTATATATGTATATACATATATATATGTACATACATATATCCTTTTCTAGACCTATATATCGGTAGCTATACACATATCCTTTATATATAGATATGTATGTAACGACTTCTGGCACACAGAACTAGATTTTTCATTTGTAACATTACATCATTAATATATTCTCATTGGTTCAAATTTATCTTTTTATGTCATATTTTATTTCATATATTCCCTCTTCTCAAAGTCAGCCTTTTTGCATGCTTGTGCTTCGGATCCACCTCCCACAAATCTTATTTTTTATGTATATGCATATCAATGTTTATATCTAGCAATGCTTTCTATATGTTTTATTTGCACAAACAGCATTGAGCTATGTAGCCATTCAGTTTACTATTAATAATATTTTTACATATTCACATTAATATATGTACAGCTAGTTCATTTCTTTGGAATCCTGTGTAGTAGGCTCTCATAAAAATATTTTACACTTTATTTGGTTTTCTATTTATTTCTCATTTGTTTTTATCCCTTTGCTACTCCAAATAATCTTATCATTAGCATTCTCATATGTGATAGTTTGTGTACAAGGGCAAGACATTTTCTCATGTATACACTTGATTGTGCAATTGCTGTGCCTTACAAGATCCACATACTCAATTTCTCTCAATGCTGCAAATTGTTCTTCAAAATAGCTGCACCATTTTCTCTTCCACAGAAGTTCATGAAGGTTCTCATTTCTCTACATCCTCCCTACCCCTAGGTGTATCTTATCTTGCCATTCTTTATTCCGTGCTGGTCACATATTAGTCATTAAAATCATTCTCTTAATTTGCATTTTGTTTTTTAATTTGTTGGTCATGACTGATTGTATTTTGTCCCCTCAGAAAGCAATTTTCCCCAACTAGTCTCAGATCATGACTGACAGCCTGCAGTATTTCTTATTTAATTCCATTTGAAATTTATCACTATCTTTTCAAGAAAGAAGAACAATTGTGTAAATGGTGCAATTTCATGTGATAGCGTTTCCTAAAAACCTATGAAAATAGATCTTCATACTTCTCAAACTCTTGCTAACAGCACTTTTCTCTAAATGATCTTCTATGATTTATCATGTTTTATTGAATGATTCCCTCACACCTCATTTCCTTCATTGTACATAATGCTATTTGACCATGTGTAACATAAATTATCCTCGCCAAGGAGAAAATAAAAGCATCAGAAGAAATTAATTGTATTTTTCCAGCAATCACTTTCCCACTTTGCCACTTCTTAGGTAGCAGATTGTACGAGTCCCAATATCCCTGGCCTGTCTAGGCATCTAGGGCATGTTCCCTTTTTATCTTAGAAGTGAAACAAAGGAAATAGCCCATCTTGTTAAACACTCATTCAGATTCCGCTCTCTATGTGATGGGCTTCCTACAACTGCGACAGAAAGTGCCAATTGAAACCAGCCCTGTCATAGAGACTTTTACAAAATATGAACAGTGCTAAATACCTTAAAGTGAATCGATTTCCACTGAAAGTGTTTAACCTCCTTTTAGGTCAAGAAATAGCAATTTTCCGAGCTTCACTATAGCCTGAGAATTAATCCTAAGAGGCAGGTGTGCACTGCATTCCTTATTTGTTCCATGAAATTCATGGAAAATGCCTTTGTATAGGACTCCTCACCCTCCCTTCAGGCTGAGATATGATTCTCAATGGCAATGGAATGATTAGTCTTTGAGGGTATTCTTTCACATTACAGACTATTAAACTGTTACTTCCTGTAAAAACAAAATTAGGTTAGACTCATGGGCAACATAAGATGTGAGTCTGTTTTAAATTTGTTAAGACAGAATGGGCATTGGGTAAATTTTACAGATGAGCCAACTGAGGCTCTGAGAGGTTTGAGACTTTAGCAAGGATTCACAGCTGGGGTTACAATGATGTTAGACCTGGGCAGTGAGCATAATCATAAAATGGAGGAAAAAGCACATGGAGAAGAGTAAAGTGACACAAAAACATGATGGGCCACTGCCTAACTGCTTGTGTTCTGTATGAAGGACATCTCGGAGTGGGGCTTCCTTTGTGAGGGACAGTAACAAGATGATGGTAATAATTATTGTCACCAACAGTGAGAGTTTGTTATGTAACAGAAACTATTACTATTTCAGATACAGTATTAGCTTATTTAACCCTTCCAACAACCTTATTCATACTTATATATCCATTTTAATGACAAAGAAACTCAAAGAATTAAAGTGATCCAAGATCACAGTAAGTACCAGAGCTCAGAATATAATTACAGCCAAGCACCTGTTTCCTTAAAAACCATACTTGTCTCCACAACTTAAGTAATACCACATAGAAACCTGTCTACTTGTCTTCTTGGATGGAGAGGTACCTATCCAAACACAGGCATTATGAATCACTGTTCCCCACAATCTAACCACTTGGGAGTTTTGCTCCTTTATTCAGAGGCAACAGTCTCCCTATATCTAGAGCCATTAAAGGCATATGGTTCAGCATTTTGTTTTGGTTTTTTTTTTCGCTTGTGCTAAAAATAGAAGAGCAACCCATATTTTTTCTCTGATTTCATTCGTTATTAAATAACATTAAAGTACTGTTTCAGAATCTAGACAGGGCTCACACTGTAGAACAATATCTTGACTTCTTTTTACACTGGGCTCTTAAATACTTTTTATGAATTAGAGCCTGTCTTTCCAGCACTGACACCAGTAGAAAGTGAATCAGCCCATAGAATGAGGTGCATGCCATACGAAATCAGTCAGTTCCTTGACCCTGCCTAGATTCTCAGATGAGTTTTGTTCTCTCTGGCACATTATGTCATTTTTTTAAAAAATTCTGAATGTGATGCATTTTCTGATCATTAATATAATTCTTCATTTCTGGGTCAAGGGAGACTTTTTGCTGACAGATTGGTTGAAAGAAGGAATGGGAACAATTATTTATTTAGAAGGATGACTCAAACTCTCATGTTTTCATTTATTTTTTCCATTGCCCTAGCCAGAGTTCTGAAATGATGTCCTAAGAAGGCTATCGGGACAAACAGACACAAGTTATCTCTGCTCTTTGCTCTCAGTTGTATCTTTTTTCTTTCATTTACTCATGAAAGAATAACTCATTCTTGGGCCATACGGAAAAATCCAGCAGAATGAGGAATGTGTGTTGCACCTGGGAAAATAGAATGTGAAAAGCAATGAACTAAGGACAATGAGATGCTTATTCTCCAAAGCAACTGGAGAGATAAAGCATTGCAAGTCCAAATAAATAATGGCTATTTTCATATGGTAGGTGACAGTAGTGTATTATAATTGTTAAAGAACAAAAGACATGGCTCTGCTATCAATGCAGGCCTACTAAAACTCAGAAGCATGGCTCACTCTACCATGACACAAGATATTGAAAGGCTCTGGAATGATGCTGCTACCACATGTGTAAATCTATTCCTAATACAACTTCTAAGCACTTCAAATGAATAATAGGTACTATAAGGGCCAAATTTAGATAAAGCCAGGCTCTGACACAAAGATGTGGGCTTGGCAATGGCAGAATTTGATGGAACACAGCTGGTCCCCCCTTCTGAGTTCTTGAAGGAAAATAACACAGTGCTTAAGGTTGCAGGTCAGATTCCATGATGCCTAGGATCAAATCTTGGTCACACCTTCCATTAGTTGTCTGACCTTGGGAAAGTTATTTAACCATATAATTCCTCAGTGTCTCATGTGAAACATGGTATGCTGATAACAGTGGCTGTCTCATTGCTATGAGGACTAAAGTTAACAATACATGAAAAACTCAGAATAGATAGGATTTATTAAATAAACATGTAATGAATGGTAGCACTTCATATCATTATTAGGTAATATTGAGGACTGGTGATTTGGAAAGGAATTTCTAAAATTATATGGACCAGATATTTTAATGTAAGGATAATGTGATGAAGATGGATCACAGACACTTTTTCCCCAAACATTATCCATGATCATCATCCACATTATCCAGCCACATCAACCATGACTACAACAAAACCTCATTAGCAAAAACTATAGGAAGTGCCACATTTAATTCTATAAATGTTAAAAAAGAAATAGAAGATTCTAGAATATCATAAAATATCTCATAACACCCCACATCTCCTTTCTACCACCAAGAAGCCGTTCTGGCAAGAAAGAAAAAAATATGGCCAAAGAAATTTCACTTATATACCCAAACTGGGCAAGACGTGAACTTAATGGTAACTGTATCTTCTCATTATCTAACTCTGGGGATAGTGAAATAAATTAGTGAAAGAAAGTCACTAAAATGGAATAACCAGACAAATAGGCTGACGTTTGCTGCTGGGAAAGAACACTCTGGGTAACCTTACTAAATTTGGGGAAGGATTTTAAATGTAAGGTTTTTCCTCTCCATGGAAATAGACCACAGACTTTTGACTAGATACTGTAGGGCCTGGAATGGAACCTTCAATAAAATTTCACAAGAGAAAGCAGAGCCTAGATATTTTACCAAAGTCTTCACATCCCTCAAATGAGCTTTTCCATTATGCCACAGATAAAGTTGTTTGCTTTCAAGAGCTATTGAATGATCATTCTTTTAAACAGGTTTTATATCCAAATCTAATTTTTACTTTGTCATATCTATTATATTTAACTAACAACAATGTTTTGTGTTGTGGATTCATTTCTCTAACAAATCTAAGATGAATAGCATTGAAGAAGCCATCACCTTCAAAATTGCCCTTTTGATAGTCTATAAGGAGAGAAAAGAACGTTAAGAAGGTAACTTTATCTGTGAGTACTTATTTAATCCAGACATTTTTTCCCTTTCCTTTCCTTCCTTGTTGTTGCTATTGTTGCGGTTGACACAATTGCTTGGGATGGTTTGTGCTTTCTTTTCAGGTGCTGTTACCCAGTGACTGCTCCATAGCTGGAGATGGGGGTGGAGCCAACATGAGTACTTTCTAAGTTTTGCACATTTGTGACAGTGAAAGTGAGAATAAAATTTGATGAGATCAACAAGAGACTATTTTTAATGACAAGGTTCTTGGGGGGAAGTGGGAAGTCAGAGCATCAGGAATGAGGTGAGTAATTTGAGGAGTCAAGGGCACCGTCAGGCTCCGTGTTCCAGGAGGCAAGCAGGGCTGCTACCTAGCCCGGAATTCTGCTCTTGTCAGCCACAAACCTCCCACTGCATATGCACAATTCAGAGATGCAAGCTGCAGAAAGCCTTGCTGTTCACAGATGATTGAAGGCAAGAATGGGTCAGAAGTGTCAATGTGGGGGTTATTTTAGGTCATGGACTACAATGATTTAGCAAGAAATTCAGAAGACACCCTGACAAGTCCAATCTGTTCTTTCATCAACTTTGATATTGGCTGTGTCCCTCAGGCACTGAAAGAAGCAGTCTTTGTTCTCTGCTGGTATTTGCTTTGCCAAAAGCCAAGAGAGGAGATAAAAGTCCAACTTCAGCAGAATCATAGTCCTGAAGCAAGCTTTGTGCTTTCAGTCATTCTCACCCCGGTTTCTAGCAGCCAGCCAATCTTTCGAGGTGCATTACCACACCCTTCTTCATCAGGGGCAACTTGTGGATGAGAAGGAACTGGAGATCAATTTCAGCCCTGAGAATAACATTCTGCTGAGTGGAGGTCATTTTCCCCTGCTCTTCAGAAAAGACTAAAGCTCACCCCCTCACCGTCCCCAGTGCAGACATCCTTCTGATGCCTCCAGGCTTTCCTCCCTCTGTCATTCTACACTTCCATATCCTTCAAGACTTAACTCAATTTAGGCCTCTTCTCTGCCTTGGAGGTCGACAGCCATGTGTTCAGATTTTTGTTCCATCACTTCCTAGATGTGAAACTCTTGGCAAATTACTCAATCTCTCTGAGTTCACTGTAAGACCCACAGTAGTCACCTGAAAAGGTTGCTCTGAGGATTAAATGAGAAAATGTGTATATGGTGCCTGGTATATTGAAGGTAATCGCTAAATGCTTACTTTATCCTGATATGTGTGGCTCTCCAATTATTCCAGGCAAGTCGTCACCTCATCTGTTGTTAAAAAGTGAAACCTGCAGGTCAGGAAGGATTTTAGCTCTCTAAGTTATTTAAGGGGTCACTTTTTGTTTTTCTGATGGAAGACTAGGGTGTGCTCCTTTTTATTATTATCATCATTATTAAAGTAGAACTAAAAGCTGCATGAACAATTTTATTATTCCACTTAATCTTTTCAACAGCTTTGTAGTAGGTATTTTGGTTATTTGTTGAAATTACCCCAAAATTTAGCAGCTTAACACAGCAACTAATTTAGCATACCTCTTGGATATGTGCCCGAGGAATTCGAAGATGGTTCAGCAGGGCAATTCTCCTGCTCCTTGTGGTATCCACTGAGGTCACATGGGTATTTGGTTGGTGAGCAACCTTATTTGGTGTATCCCACAGGGCTTCATTACGTGCTTGGTTCAATGGGATGGCTGGAAAAAAGCTCTGTTGCACAGTCAGTTGAAATGCTGACATAGGCCTCTCTATCTTGGTATTTTCAGCATAGTCAGACTTCTTAAATGGCAGCTCAGGCCTCCCAGCAAGCCAGAAAGTAGCCACCAGTCTTTTAAGGCCTGTGCTCAGAAATTGCCAGAGAATCACTTCTGCCATATTCTATCAAAGTTGTCACAGCACCTGCTTATATTCAAGGAGAGAGGACACAGACTTCATCTCTTGATGGGAAGAGTTAAAGAATTTGAATCCCTATTTAAGCCACTAGTAGGTGTTGTTATTACTAGTCTCATTTTGCAAATACAGTCCAAGTTTCATAGTAGCTGACTGACTTGTCCAACATCATGCAAACAGTGGTGAAAGAATGATTCAGAAATATCTATCCCTCCATGCCTAATCTCAAGTTTTAACCAGTTATTTCTCTCTCTCTCTCTCTCTCTCTCTCTCTCTCTCTCTCTCTCTCTCTCTCTCACACACACACACACACACACACACTCCAACAGAGCTGGAAATGAATGCTCATTCAAGCAGTTCTGTTACCTTCATGGAGGAGTGCCGTGGGAATTGTAATGGCAATCAGTTTCCCCGCTGCAATTGGAAAGTTGGTTAATGTATTGGCACTAATACAGCGCCTCTTCCCATCACAGCAGAATTGGCTGTTACTGTTATAGTTGGATTATGGCCACTTCTCCCTCCTTTGCAAAATTTAAGTCTGTGATGTTCTCGTCAAGGGAAATGATGATGGAGTTACAGCAGGCCAGTGATTAAATTTGCTCAGCAACTATCCGTAAATAACCTATGCATTCCATTTGCTGGCTTTGATTTGGTCCCTAACTTATACATAGGGCTGATTTCCATGTATTGCAATGGAAAACAAGCCAGGGTATGGGCAGGGCATCCATGGTGGGCAGGGGTAGGAGAGGAAAAGGCTTTGTGGGAGCCAGATTGGTCTTAAAACTTCAATGAGAAGTGATAAGCAGACAGGCATGTTAAGAAAGGTCACAGAAAATTTAAATCAGTGGCCTCTCTCTTGCCTATTTCAACTGTGTCCTACCAATCTCTTCCCTCTTGTGCCCACTCTCTGCCTATGGTAGGTGGGCTGGAACAGCTGAATTCTATCTTGCTGGAGTCTGACTATGGAACCCAGCCTGGCTCTCCCTCATTGCAGGTGATTTCAGTGGAAAGAGAAGAGGATGAGCAATGCCATTATTCCTAGATGATAAGAATCTGTGAATCTTATTATGAGGATTTTCCTCAGTTTTTGTTCTCTCATTGTGCAGGGGCCCCAAATTCTGTTCAAACTTATGTAAAGAAAATGCATTTGCACATTTTCTCTAAATGCCACCAAATAGTTAGCAGGTGATGAGACAGAATGAGAGAACTAATGAGAGCTAGACTGAGATAAAGGAATTTAGGCAGTCCAAAATGCATTGACAGAGAATGTCAATTAGCACAGGTTTGATTCTTTTCGTCAAATAACCATGACAAAAGAAACATGGACTCCATGACATCCCTGCACGTACAGTATCACATTGTCTTGGTCTTTTAAGCTGTGTTGTCCTTTTTGGCTCTACGTTGTTTCAGGGAAAGTAATTTGAGATGAACATACTTTCATTTCTAAAAATAACTATATTGAGGTATATTGTTTTGTTCCATACTATAACATTCACCTGTTTTAAGTACACAATTTCACAATTTTTAATAAATTAACCGAGGTGTGCAACCATCACTGCAATCTAGTTTTAGAATTTTTTATCACCCCCAGAAGACTTTGTGTCCACTTGCAGGCACTCTTTGTTCATATGGTCAGCCTCAGGTGATAACTAATCTACTTTTTGTTTCTCTAAATTTACCTTTTATGGAAAGTTTCTATAAATGAGATCATACAACGCATGATCTCTTGTGTCTGGCTTCTCTCACTTAGAATAATGTTTTTCAGTTTCAACAATATTATACCATGTATCAGCATTTCATTTCTTTTTATTGCAAATAGTATTACATTACATGGATAAATCACGTTTTGTTTATCCATTCACTAGCCAATGGACATTTGGGTTGTTTCCACATTTTAGTTCTTATAAACAATGCCGCTATGAACATCCATGTGCAGGTCTTTGTATAGACATGCATTTTTATTTCTTTTGGGTAGGTACCCAGGAACAGAATTGCTGGGTGATGTAAAATATCTATATTAATTTTAAGAAACTGACAGACTAGTTTCCAAAATGTCTACAGCATTTTACATTCCTAACAGCAACCTATAAAAGTTCAAATCTCTCTACATCCCTACCAATGATTGTATTGTCTTTTTAATTATAGGATTCTCTTCTATGTAAAGTGACATTTCATTGTGAGATGAAAATTCTTAGGATTCTCAGGTAAGAACTTTTAATATTAGTGCCATAAATCAAGAACATTAAAAATTTTCACATTTTAATGAAAATGTGACTCTTTCCTAGGCACTTACGATTCAAAGAGGAATTTCACAAACTTTGGGGTTAAATCTAGTTCTTTTCACAAATAGATCCAATTTTCTCAAAGACTTAAACTTATGAATAGACTAGAATCTTGTTTCTAGTATTATTGGGACATGTTACATAAGTAATCTTTGTTCATTACTGAAAACGTATCTCATCTACGTGGAAGTACTATAGTATCTCCTACTTCCTACCTCAACATGCCCATGACCCCTTGTGTTATTTTCTCATATCTTATAAAACTCTGACTATAGGCAGATTTCCATTCCTGGTGACCATTGGTCATTTAGAAAATATTCGAACAAGCTGAAGGAATACTATAAGGTGATACCCAAGGAAGGACCCCAATGAATAAAGAGAAGCATCTTCACAAGAGGAAATCATTAATTAGGAAATTGACTGGGAAAGACAGAGAAAGATAACCAGCACTAATGGAGATAGGAAGGATTAATTTTAAGCAGACTGTTGGATAGAGGCTCAAATGTCATCAACTGATCTCACCCTGAAAAGATAGAAACCAAAGCTCATTTCTGGTGAACATGTAGCAAGAAAACTAGCGAATGACATAACCATCTTATTATCGTTATATTTGTTCATATAACAAATACTTCTATGTGTCTTGTCAATTTAGGTTGACCAGCTGTCCCAGTTTGCTGGGGTTGAGGAGTTATCCACAATGGAACACTAGTAGTACTAAAACAAAGCAAGTCTCAAACAAACTGACTGGTCACCCTATTTGCCATCAAACATTGTGGCGTGCCAGCCGCCACGAATCGAACAGTACCCGAAGTGGGGAGTGGGAATGAAAAAAGAGACACTCACACAAATGATGATGCTGCAGGCCTCCAGTGATGCTGAAGCGCCCGGTTTAATTACCTTCACCAATATATACCCTATGGGTACGTGCAGTTTAACAATCACGTGTGTGCATTACCTCACAGAAAGTAAATTTCTAACTTTTACATAGAAACTACAAAATCACCACAGGACTCCCCAACATATTTATCCCATGACAGACTCTACCATTATCCTGATAGCAATCAGTGATCTGTGTCCGAGAAACTGGCCGTTCCCACCTCATACCTCAGCAACTTGCAAGCACCCTCAAGGCTTAGGCTGAAACAATGCCTTAGGAACAGAAACTGGTTAATTATAAACTGAGCCAGTTTACAAGATTCCAAAGCAACAAGAAATCATGGCTCCCCACAAAACATGGAGCTCTGTGAGGAAGGAAGATGAGAAATTTGGTAGAAAAGTCAACCTATGTGGGAGCCAGGACATAGGAGGTTTCGTTTTATGTTCATGCTTAGTAATTGGCTCTTACCTAAGGAGTGGCTTGGCACCTCTGACCCTGAGGAGTATGAAATAAGATATCTCAAAGATCTTTTCCAGCTCTAATGTTATGATTCCTTAGATGTATATAATTATGAATATAACTGTTTCTTTTGCTGATCCATAACTCCCAGTGAGTAGAGTCAGGAAAAATATAATTAGGTATGGAAATATTACATATGAATTCAGAATTTTGCCACTTCTGACACCTTAAGGATATTAACTAATAAACTGTCTGTTATGGCCCATGGTTATTTCCACCTCTTACACTCTATAAGAGTGAACAATATTATGCTATTAATATGTTAAATATAAATATTTTGGGGGTTCGGGAATTTCTCAAATAACCCAAATTCTAATCCTAAAATGCTAAAGCTTTTTTCATGAGATTTAAAACAGACTCTGGCTCTAACTTCAGAACTTAGCATAGTGCTTTGTCAGAGTACCTGACACATTCTATGAACCTAATAATTATTTGTTGAATTCAAATGAACAAATGAATCTTTGACTTTATTTTAAAGTCAATATGCATTGAGTCGCTGGAGAAGTTTTTCTTACCTGTTTTCCCATGTTTTCATTTTTAAAATTGTTGTGATAATAATAACTAATCGACACTGGGTCTATAAGCATCAAATGGGAAAATATATATGAAAATAATAATGCAATTTATAAACACACCCCATTAATGGGTTCTATTTAAAAAGAGAAAGACACTGAGTTTATAGACACGAGGACCACATAGTCATTCAAAGCTCAGTAATTTATATAGATGTTCAGTGGAGCTCTGAATTTCCATTCTGAGAACCATAGTGTTTTTTTTAGGGTTTATCAAAATCTCTGATTGTTTAAATGTGTATATGTACAAAAGTACAATTAAAAAATAAAATACTGATATAGCTTAATTCCATCTAAACCCAGATGTGTAAGGTATGAAATGCAATTAATTCAAAACGACAATAACCCCAGGTAAGAACAAGCAAACAAAGGCACATACGAGTACATACACACACATCACCACCACCACCACCACCACCACCCTCACTGCACCAAGTAACTTGCTCAGGGAGGAATTTGATCCAAACTTGATAATCAACTGAGAAGATTGGTTCTTTACTTTTTAAGACAAATTGTACTTGTTTTGTTATGATCCCAGGGTTTCTCAACCTCTGAGTTACTGACATTTCAGTTGGATAATCCTTTGTTGTGGGATGCTGCCCGTGCTTTGCAGGATTTGAGCATCATCCATGGCCTCTACGCCCTAGATGCCAGGAACAACCATCCCCAAACCTCCCACCTCCCCCTGCATTGTGACAAACAAAAAACATCTCCAGACATTGCCAAATGTCCCCTAAAGGGGACAACATTGCCCTGGTTAGTAACCACTAATCTATCCTGAGCGTATATAAACTAGCTAGGAGAAATATAACAAATAAGACATTGAAATACTTATATAAAAATTACATTGTGACCATTCTTAAATAGTTTACACACTTATCTACAATTATTAATCATCATAAAATAATGTCATTTTTGCCCTTAAACAAAATTGAGACTATCTGCCCATCGCACTTTTCTTCCTTGGAAATAAGATTGTTTCTTTGACCCTTGTTCTCTCTGGTAGTTCAAATGCAGTTTTGTTTACCAAAGTCACATTTGGGAAGGCATCCATCTGTAACAAGCAGTCAGGCCTTTAGGTAATGTTTGTTATTTCAAAAGGTTTTGCTTGTCAAATTTTCAAAAGTTCTCTGATACTGAAACTTCCCATCATTGTGTGTTAGTTTCATTCATTCCTATGAATTTTTCACTATCAAAGTAACACTATTCCTTGCAAAAAGTGAAAGATATATCATTTTCAGTGTGCGTGATAAAATATGTCATGCGAAACTGAGGCAAGCTATTTTCAAAAGCTTCTCCAAAGCAATGAGAATTAATGGAAACAAACATTTTCTGAAACATCATAAATATTTGGGGCTTTTTCTCCTCTAGGAAATCCCTTCCTTCCTATGCATAATTTGTTGCTTCCCGTGTAATATTAGAAGGAGCTCAAACAAATTGAGGAAAAATTATTAAACATAAGTAATATTTAAGTATTACATAGCTTCATCTTCACCTAGCCAGCTATATACTAGACATATACTACAAACACCTTAGTGTCTAAAACTCAACTTAGCTGAAACTGAAGTAATATTCTGTCCTCCTGCAGAAAAACTAGCCTCTTTTCTGAACTGCATATCTCAGTGAATGCACCCCTTATTTCTTCTCACGCAAGCCAGCAACCTAATTGTATAGGTCCAATGTATTTCTCATACACATCTTCATCTTTCCATCCCATTGCCATGAACTTGATCCAGGCCTTATATTTAGTTTTCACAATGTTGAAAAAAATTAACAGTGTCCTGTTATGTATTAAGTTATGTATCCCCCAAATTATATGCTGAAGCCACAACCTGTATTTGGAGATATGTACTTTAAAGAAGTAATTAAGTGAAAATGAGGCCTTTAGGAATAGTACTAATTCAATATGACTGGTGCCCTTATAAAAGAAGGAGATCAGGGCACACAAAGGGACACTAGGTGTGCACCTACAGAGGAAAGGCAATGTGAAGACACAAAGAGTAGGCGGTCATCTGCAAGATGGCCGTAATCAAGGAGAGAGATCTCAGAAGAAACCAAACTTGCCAACATCTTGATCTTGGACTTCCAGCCTTCAGAACTATGAGAAATAAATGTCTGCTGTTTAAGCCATTCAGTTTGGAGATTGTAACTGAGGCATGTATGCAATCGCTTCCTCAGTTCACACCCATGACCAGCTTACATGCTAAAATACCCCCTCAGTTTGGCACAGCAAGAACTCCACCATTTGAACTTGTGAACATCTACCACTCTTCTCAAGGTATCAGTTCTTGTACACTACACTGGAATCATATCCATGGATCTTTGGAGATGTTATGTGGTTCCATGACTTCACAGTTCATCCTCCATTTTACTTCTGCCTGGGAATACCCTTTCCATAGTATTTACATTTTGGAAATCTACTTCTATTTCTAAGTCCAGCTTGTGACAATTTTTAAGAAAAATTTTGATCTTTCCCCAGTATGGAAAACCACTCTCATGTTTTTGCTTTATTGTACTCAATTTATCCCAACACCCACGACACTTCACTGTACTTTGTTTCTATAGGACTGTCTACACCACTGGATAGTGAGCTCCTTGACATCATCAGTCATAGTTTATCCATCTCTACATTCTCTTGTGCTTACTTAATGTATTTAAAATAAATAGAATAAATGAAGAATGCATGAGTAAATGAACATGTAGCTTTGGAAATTTCAAGACATCAAGAGAAAGTGACCAACCAAAGTGGTTTTTATTAGCCCTTCAGTATAGCTCCTTGACAAAGGAGAATCTCTTCTAACTTCCAAACAAATCTATAAACCCAGGCTGACTTAATTTACTTGACCTTGGATGTGAACAAAGGAGGGGTTGTTTTTAAGACGAGCTAGCTGGACATAACAGGGTTTTGCTGTTCAAATGGAGAAAATATTTGAAATCTTGTTATTATCTCCCTTGGGGCATGAACTATCACATTCTGCCACAATATTATTACCTCATTTGGGGCTATGGCAAAAAAAAAAAATCTGTATAAAATGGCATTTTCACAGAAATTTTATAAACATGACATGTTCATTTCTCTTGTTTTATTATGCATAATTTATCTTTTTGGAAAGGGGCCCACATATCTTAGTGGACTTCCTTAATATTCAGCTTGTTACTTTCATAGTCTTAAGAAAAATAAAAATTGATAGTGCCACATGGTGAAGTTGAAAGTCCTCCTGGGCAAACCAAACCTTTAGTTTCCTGGAGTTTTGCCTCCTATATGCTCACTGAAGGCAGCTCTACAAATTAGTGGGTGTGTGTGTGTGTGAATTGATATAGAACTGTGTGTTCCCATGGCCCTCACTTCTATCTTTCTCTCCACCATTCAAGCAGCACTAATAGCTTTCCAGAGGCACTGCACTCTGAGGGAAGGCAGATACCATGCCAGATCAAGAGTGAGTTAAATGACTAAATATAGTTCTTAAAACTACAGCAGATAAAGTCTGAAGGGTACATGCTTTAGAGGGCATGAGTTGGGCTTTACTGAGAAATGAGGGAGTCATGACTTCTCAGAATTTCCAAACATAATATTAAATATCAATAACCAAGATTAGAAGACTGAACAGAGAGATCACGTTAGAGCAGAGAAGAGTGAACCTTGAGTGAAGCGATTTACCTTCCCAGAAGGAAATAACTTTTCAACCAGCAGACAAGAAGGAAGACTCTGACGGAGAGACTGGGATAAAGAGGCTGATGTTTGTCTTAAGAGATCTCCACCAACTCCTTACCCAGACTCTTCTTAGACACATAAACAAAGGATGGCAGAGTAAGAGAGACATTAAGTGGGTTACAGGGTTGGGGGGAGCCCAGAGCAATGGAGTTAGTGCTGTGCTTCCCAGAGCTCACCCGAGGATAATTTTATGCCTCTGAGAAAATCCCTGAGCTGTGCACGGGGCTGAGGACAACCTAATTGATGCACAGGGAGACATGTGGTAATGACAGAGGGAAGTGCTCCAGCAGATTAGTTTGAAGAGCAGCTAGCTCCACAAAATCCTTTACACGCCAGAAAGCACAATAGCAGTTGAGAATCCTCAAACTTCCAAAGGTCTGATAAGGGGCTCTGAGGACCATAAACTAGAAACATCCTGAGTTTGAAGTCAAGATGCAGAGCTTGTGGGCCTCATAACCAGGAGCTATGGCAGGAACCATGTTCAGAGCCCAGACAGATCAAGCCACCTGTCTTGGAAGCTACAGGGGTCAAGGCAGCCCAAGAAGCAACAGACACTATTCCTTCAACGTCCCCTGGGAAAACGGATGTCTTGGAAGAAGGGAAATGGAGAATTAGAGGGGCAAAATTTCAATTTAACTAAATATCGACATAAAAGAGACAGGGTTTTAAACCAAAACTATCTGAGTCTCCCTGAAGGCAACAGATAGTTTTCCAACAACAGTGTATATGTTGACTTGAGAGCAAATACAGAAAAGAAAATTGCCTTTTGCACATCTGGGTTGGTACTGTAAAATTAAATCAACTATAATACAAAAATCCGTACACATATTGGCAGTGAGAAGGACCTTTCATGGGCTGAAGCAATTTTCACCAGACATGTCCTAATAAATGGTCCTCTAGTACTGATGTATTCTCAGTAACGGTCAATGCAAGGAAGTCTAACAGGCAGTCATCATATTCCTTCCCCCAGGATCTGACTTCCTGACTCAATGTAGACCTCGGCTTTGCTTCTATTATCCCTCTATTTACAACTCCATCTACTATTAGGGCTGAAAGTAGTATGGGAAACTGACCAAGAGCCACCATTGTGCCCAGTGCTCTGAACTCTGAGATAAACAAGAAAACAGCAATGTCCTCAAGAATCTCAAAAATTCCTACACACCCATACCAAGTGTGGTGAGGATGTAAAGCAACTGGAATCATTCACAACTGGCAGGAGGGTAAAGCACAACCACTCTGGAAATCTGTTTGGCAGCATTTACTCAAGATGAATTTATCCATATACTATGACCCAACAGGTCCACTCATAGGTATATACCCAACAGAAACATCTATCTATATTTCTTCAAAAGATTCATACAAGAATGTTCAAAGCAGCACTGCTCGTAGGAACCAAAAACAGCCTAAATAGCTATCAAAAATGGATAAATTGTGTAACCACATAGTGGAAAAACATACAACAATGCAGATGAATAACTTAAAATGAAATAGATAACTATGGGTGAATCTTATAATGTTGAGTGTATTATTCCACTTTTAGAAAGTATACAAAAAGCAAAATGAATCTAGAAGACAGAAGAGTGAATACCCTTGGCAGGGAGTACAGTCTAGAAGGGATCATGAGAGAGGCTTCTGGGTCATTTCTTGATTTATGGCTTTACACAGGTGTGTGTTCCATTTGTGAAAATTCAGTGGGTTGTATATTTATGATATGCATACTTTTCTGTTTATATTTTAAAAAGCTTTACATTTTATTATATATTTCACTGTATGATATTAATGCCTAGTGTATTCCAGCAAAAAGTTTATAAAAATTAACATTCCAGAAAACCCAAATATAAATTAGTGGAGGATCCCAAATCTATTTCCATCATTTATTAATGCAGAAACCGAGTTTGCTTTTTCCTGAGATTTCCACAGCTTTCAACTAAAATTGTCAAAGTCCTCCACAGCCAGCCACATGAATACATAAAGGTTCTTGGAAGCAAAAATAGGTAGGAAATGTCAGAATACTCATATCGCACTTCCTACTGTCCCTTTTTACTGACTAAAAAAACTTTGTGAACCCCAAAGTGAAATTTCTCCTTCCCATCTTAAATGCTCTAAAATCACAATCTTAAAAAGCATCATTTCAGAGGGAGGCAGGCGCACCAGTAGGTGCTATTTCTAATTCCTCACAGCTGCCGTCTGCAAAGAGTGCTGAGGGATAAAAGCAGTGATGAGAGCATTCTTTCCACAATTTCATATTCATGGAATTTGTTGTTACTTAACTTTTCACAAATCATTAGGCTGAAGTACCTCTCCATTTTTCCCCCAAATAGTGTGATTTGACCTGGTATCCAGCTTAATACAGCCTCTGCTTTTGAATAGATTTCCTCACAAGTGGCAATCTCTAATAGGGTCATGTCGAGAGGCAACCCTACTGCATGCTACCTATTGCACGTTAACGTGATGAGGGTAATTTCAAATGGCATTCAATCAAAAAATCTGAAAGTTTTATTAGTGAGGTTGGGGGCTTTCTCATGTTCAGATGAGGCTCATTGCAGCTCGACTTTGACATTTTCAACTAAGATTTCAAAGGATGGAATTTTTTAAAAACTGTGCACGTACTCAATGGTCCACATTGCCTTCCAGATTAAATAGTTGGTTGTGTTTTTAGAATATTGAACGCAAATTCCTTTTTTTCTTCCAAATAAGTACAACAGACCAGTTTTAATTTAATCAACATGAAGGATTTCCAAATATGTGAGATAAGTTATATATTAAACCATGAAGATCAACATTAGTGTCTTGGTGGGAAAAAACTACTCCTGGATTGCTATTAAAAATATGCACCCATATTTTGTTATTGCATACTCCCCTTTTTTAGAATAGAATTGGTTGTGTAAGAATTGAGTCCCAGAAAGAATTTGGGGGGCTAGGATGGAATTGCTTACCTTTCCCAATCTTTTGCCATTAAGAAGATTCTGGGTAGAGTCCTGGCTTAGTAGGAAAATAAGCTGAAATAAATAAGCCATGATACTTTGGTAGGGACAGGGCGGATGGGGGTTTGGATGAGAGCATATATTTGCCTTCTCTGAGTATGAAAAATGCTCAACCAAGACCAGTTAACACTTTTCAAGAAATTCATGACCATGAATACTCTAGACAAAATAAAAAATGATGCGAAATTGGGATTGTTATTCTGGAATGAGGCATTTTAAAGATTGGGACCCTCTGAGAAGCATGTTATTCTGACCTAAGGAGAGTAATATTGTTAAGGTGTTAGATTTAGTTTCTTTGTATTTTTATCACTCAAGTGACCCAAAACAGAGTCAGACTGAGAATTTCTACTAGAATTTAGACAATAACTTAGATTTCTAATTGTCTTGCTTCTATCATAATTTCTTTAGAGAAAGGATGAGGATATTATCCCCTAGTACCATTTTAATCTCTACTGTGCTCTTACTACAGTTTTTATGGTCCCTGGATATTCTTTCAATCTTCTACTTTCCCTTCCTGTGAGCTAATACACATACAGCTAAAACGTTGCTCATCTAAACTTTGGTCTTTATTTTTCAAAAATCCACACTTGCTTGTTTGTCTAGCTCTTTTTATTATAAAAGAAATTATCATGGAATTGTTAAAATTTGAATAACTGGGGAAAGGAGAGAAGAGATTTCTCCTTATTTCCAACAAACAAAACATTTAGTTGCAGTTTGGTAGTTGCCTTTCCATTCTTCTTTCATATATATGTGTGTGTGTGTGTGTGTATATATATGTATATATATACACACACACACACATATATATACATATATACGTATGTATATATATATATATACGTATATATACATATATGTATGTATATATATATACGTATATATATATATATACATACATACACACACAATCTTATAGTAATTATGTAAATTATATAAAATTTTATCCAATAATCAGAAATATATTTGAGGGCATTTCTAGAGCATGCAATAATGAAGAAGCTCAATACTGAAATCTCATCAATGGTTTCTAAATGTTTTAGTCATGGTATTATAATATAGTGGGACCCTTATTCTTTAATGAGCCTATAGTCATTGTCTATCGTGACTTCCTACAAACCAACTCCATGGACTTTTACCTTCAGTTGAAATTCAGGAAGCAGGTAAACAACACAACAAAGAAACTCTAAAAAGCAATGTTAAGTAGGGCTAGATAGCATTTCTCTCTGTTTATTCTGCTTATATTTCTCTTTCCATATAGAAGAATAATACTGGACCACTAATATTCCCTTTTCCTTTCCAAGGAACTTATTCATTCATGAATTCTGAGTATATACTGTTCTAGAATGGCTTCTTTGCTGACATTGATTTTTCTCCCTCTTCCTGATCTAACTTTGCTTCTCCCACAAGCCCCAAATTATACAAAAATACAAGATGGTGAGCACACATGAGGAGGGGATAAAGAAACAAAGAGTGGGGAGAAATGATCAATATTGAGAGATTCCAGCCTGGAATCTTTTGAGCCCTGGACAACCTTTCTGTATATTCAAGAATAAAATTACATTCATTTATTTAAGCAGGTCTTGTGTTAATGAAAAGGGAGCATATATCTTCAAACAACTGGACTGAGCCAGCAACTAATTATCTAGCTTGTGTTAGTTAATTGAAAATTATTAGTACTATCACTTGATTTACTTCTACTGTTCATAACCAACATCGTGAAAATGCTCAAATTTGAACAGTTAATGGAAATAATTAGAAAACAACCAGATTTTTTTAAATTGCTTGCACCCTATTAAGCAAGTAGTGATGTTGTGAAATATTGGAGTCTATCATTGCTGTTTGTTTAATAGACCATGCCTCTATTTTTTTAATTGTTTATGCAGAACATTTTGACTTTCAGGGAGAAGAGATTTTCACAAATGCTATTAAAAATGCTTTGTGAAAAGAGGTTGTTTGGAGCTGCCAAACCAAAAGTTTGGCTTGGACAGTCAGTTAAGTATGCCTTCAAGAATTTAAAATAAGTGTTGTCATCATACCATGCATGACAATAATCTCTGGATAAAAGCCCTTTAAAAAGATGGATTTTAAAGTAATTAAGTCTAGCTGTGTAAGGGAAATAAAGGAAATTTGCTCAGGGTCAAACTATGAGTTTTTCAAAATGATATATATCATGAGTTATATAACTCTAAGCCCAAACTTCAATTTTAACATATTTATTATGCTCAGGATGTTTCCTCAGTACAAAGAGATTCCAAGTCCTTAGACACGCAGGATCCAGTGCTTGATTAAAACAGTGGCCTTGTAATCCACAGATATCAGGTGAGTTTCACAGTATCATATAAAAGGAAAGATTATGATGCCTCTTGTAGAGAGTCCATCAGCCATTAATCCCTGGGCATGAGTGTTCCCTTCCCTTTTAAGAACCCACATGCGTAGTAATATTCAAACACACTACATAACAAATTTCACAATACGTTGTTCCTTAGATTACTTTTTCAAATCACAAATACATGTATATAAATACCCATTGTTACTTTCACATATTTTTCCGTAATGTCTGATTCAGTGTACAGACTACATGAAAATTCAAAACATCCAGAAATTTCTTCACATATTCTTTTGTAAAGCCAGGAAATTAATATCTTGACAGACATGATGAAATCTTGAGATCAATTGATTGCTTGCAGATCTCCTAGCAAAACCATGACAAAACTGAGTTTGCCTCAAACCTGTTTTCTTTTGCCAATCTTCATGCCACCAGTGGGGGCCTATAACATCAACTTACTTTAAGTAATGCGTCGCATTTCTCCTACATCCTGGCCAGTGATTCCCCACCATTCTTAGCCCATGCTCAAGCCTACAATAAAATACTGACAGTACGGTATTATCTTACCATTGTGCACCAAGTATTTTTTAATATTTGATCCCACTGAATTTTCAAAACAAATCTATGAGGTAGACACTATGATCACCGTCTTATAAGTGAACTAAATAAGGCTAAAGTGTGAAATGATTTAACATGAGAAAAACTACTGGACAAGAATTTAAATATTGATTTGCCTAATTCCAAAACCGTGCTCCTTCACCAGGCTATAAAAAGAGGTTTAACATCTTTCCTTTTCCAAAAAAGTATTTGTAACACTTTCAGAATTACTCATGGTGGATATTATGCCACATGGAAATCTCCTAGCATAGTGGCTCCACATTTGCTTTTATGGCCTTAAGCTTTACGACACATTCATTTTCATTAGGAAGAAAAGGTCTCTGTAGGTTGGTGATGGGGATTTGAGGATGTAAATTATAGAACTTCTTCCTCTTCTAAATATTCTAACCAATTAACAAGAGGGTGAAAATATAAAATGTAATTTACTTTAATATATCACATCATCATTGTTATTTTTATTATCCTAGTTGACTGTCCATCATCTATTCTTTTTCTTCATCCTAACAGAACCCCAGTTTTGTTCATTTATCCATGTCTCCTCAGCACTGCCTCAGAAGGAAAAGTGGACTCACTCCACTCAAGGAGTTGTTGTAAATGGTCTAAAAGTTATTTCACCCTCTGCTAATGATTGGTTAAGGAATGTCCATGAAATACAAGTAAGGCCATTGAGACTTCCCTGTTAAAAGAAGTATTTCCACATTATGAACAAATGCAGGAAAATAGGGAAAACACAGATGGTCCCCTTGCTACATACTTCATTAGGACATTGATGGAAAACATTGGAGGTATTCGATATTTATATCTAAATATAATTACATGATGAGAGTGAGACAGGGGGAGATTGATTGAGAGGGAACTTGGTTATCGACCAGTTAGAATCAATCACTCTCTAAGAGCACTTCTTACAAAGATAGTTCCTTTAAATTAATGGCTACTTGGTTATTGCCTACATGATGTTGTTCTCCGGAGGAAAATTAGACTCCCCTGAAAAATCAAAATCTCTTTCCTTCACAAATGATAGACCTTCCACTAAAATCCATAGTCTCAGCAACAACTGGCTTTGTAGTCCTTCATTAAAGCTTCAGTACTATACAGCAAGCCAGTTTTCCACACTGACTTCCACTGAATATCGTATTATGGTGAACTGGTTGTCATTTTAAGCTTCAAATAAGGCTCCAAATGTCTCTCAGGGGTAAGTGCTAATTGTGAGCCAAACAGAAATCAGAAGTTGTTTCTTAGTGCTCCACTCAGAATTTGTAATTATAGTTTAAGCAGTTGACATGGATTCAGGAGAAAAAAACAAGGCACAAGATATTCAGGATGGGAAATTCTTGAGATAGGAGAGGGGACATTGTTTATAGAGTCAAGAAAGCAGGAGAAGATCCCTTTGGAAAAATCACACGGGTGTGCCAATATTGAAGGCAAAAATGAAGTATGGTATGACTGAAAAATAATGTGAACTTAGGTTTAACATGATCTGAATCAGAATCTCAGGCTTGCTATTTACTCACGGTGGAACTTAGGTAGATTAATTTTTCTGACCCTCAATTTTTGCACATGTTAATTAGGTTTATCAATATTTAGCAGGAATCTTAAAAGAGTCTAGATGGCCAATCCATCCTCCTTTCAAGTTCCGTTTCATCCCTATACTGTTATTTCCCTTTTTGAATATCACTGGCCTTATACTTATGATATCTTGAATCAAACTTGTCATCTGGACCACAACTTCCATAGTTTTATAGGCTGCCACCTACTGGCTGCCCCTGTGCCATGAAAGTCAGACACAGCAATAACAATACCACAAACAACATTCATGCTCTGCATTAGTTTACAAAATGCATTTATATACATTCTCAATCTAGCCTTCATACTAATCCCATGAGATCAATAGTACTGACTCCTACTATACAGATGATGAAAATGAGACTTAGGATTTTTAAGCAATTTTCCCAAAGGCAGTAAGCCAGGAAAATGCAGATCAGATAAAAAGCTAGTCTGTTTCACAAAAATCCTTTATTCTTCATCAGGGTATGAAAGTTAAGACAACGATTACAGAAGCAGTTTCCGTGGTAGACACATACTGGCTCCCTGCCCAGAATTGCTGTAACAGGGTGGTGTACCCATATTCCGGCTTTTGTGAGAGCTGGCTACAACAGCTAACCAGACAAACTTGTCCCAGGAACTGGCCTCTACCAAAATGAACTACCTCCCATCAGAACATACCTGTAAGGCTATGCCTTCTTCCCCACGGGTAGTGGGCAACCCATAGGAGACAGATTCTGGGGTACAAATTCCTGCCCCATGCATTTAGATGGGACTACTCCATGCGTTGCTTATACTCCAGAGCTCCCTGTACAATCAGACTTAGGTCATATCTTTGCCTAGCTTCTTTCCCCTACCCTGCTTGGCTAACTCCCTTACATGTTTTCCCTGAGAGCATGTTCTCATAAACTAGTTGTACAAGTTACTCCATCTCAGGATCTGCATCAAGAAAATCCAATCTCAGGCAAGAATTGGCTCTGCCTTCACAATACCTGGGATTATTTTCTGGGTCCACTACTTATTACCTGCATGACCTTGGGAAAATATGTAACTGATCTAAGCCTCAATTTCCCCATTTAAAATACAAATATAAGAGGAGGGTCTACTTAATAGCATTATTGACAATATAAAGAGCCTCTCTCTGTGCCTAGAAAATCATAAGTGCTTAATAAATGTTTGCAGGTATTAATATGATTATCATCATTATTGCAATTTCCACAGTACCCACAATCCATGCTAGTCTTTTGGGGATACAACTTCCCTAGCCCCTACTCAACCAGCCTGCTGGCTGGAAGAGAAAAAATATACAGAAGGATAGCACATGGCAGAGATGGCAGCCAGGGGATTACAACAAAAGAGGGATAAACAATTATATACTTCAAGAAACACCTAGCCTTCCTGATTCTGCTCATTCAAATCAATTTAGTAGACATTTATGGAGTACCATGTACCAGGAATTGTGGTAGGTTCTAGACATCCAAGAAGGGACTCTACTTCTCCCATGACAAGTTGACACTAAAAGAGGGAGAAGGATTTTTATTCTGTGATGCACTAGTAATTCCCTCAATTGTTGAAGACATAAATGTTACACGTTGGCTTATTAAGTCATAATACATTTGAAAGTCTCAGATAATTGTCTAAGAGGTGAAATAAATAGGCTTGGGGATAAATCTAGTTGTAATATAATTAAGTTAGTTACATAAGCTTCTAATGGATTATATTTTTAAGTACTAATACTTGTAAATTTTTTGCTTTTAGCAAATTAGGTATCATTTGAACACATTGGCTGATGCTTAATAAGAATTAGAATTACATTTTGCTTGTTATATAAGTAAATATCTTATTACATGCCTGTTTAATGCTTGCAAAAAACATTCCAAACAATCTCTTTAGAATAAGAGTCTAATTACACATTTATCATTAAAATTACAGTGAGTTAATTGCCTTGGAGATATCTTTATCTCTCTTGCAGCTTGCTTAATCCTAATGCATGTTTTCAATAATCATTTGTTCCTTAGTTAACTAATTAACAAATAATACCTGTCCTATGGAAGATCCTAAATTAAACACTTGAGGCTCTTTAATTGAATGCTCAATAACCCAACATAGTCCTTAATATTAGAACTTTTAAATATTGCAAAGATTCTATTGAATCACATGTTTGCTCCTCTTATCTTTGGGGCTTAATTGGTAGAAAAAGGACACTTAATAATACACAAGGGGCAGCCAGAACAGCAAGGCTCTGATGAAACAGAAAATATCCATCAATAGCTGTTGAGCAACAGCCAAAGTTGGCCAGCCACACATACCAGCAACAAAGGCAGACCATTCATTTAGAATATAAATGTCCTGGCCCCATGAAATTAAGAAGCACAGTTTGAAAGATAAGTACATACAGGCCCCAAAGTCAATAGCCTCTGATGCAAAGCAGACACTCCTGGTATCCTGCGCCTCCTACTCTAACATGTGCGGCTTTGAAGTCACCTGGAAGGCAGTAGTTTCTTCTATGGGTATAGTATTTGTAGACAAACTCAAAAGTATTCCTTGGTGCCATATGCCCTCCGATTGCTTTCCAAGTCCCCAGTCTAGACCTCTCCAATTTAACTTTGAAAACGCTGCTAAAAAGAACTTTCTAAAATGAAAATCAAATTATTAACTTCCCGTTGACAATTTCCCACCACTTTCTAAAGATTGTTTTCTAGCTTCCTTGCTGTTTGCAGCTCTCCAAATTCTAATCCCTTATTTTCTATTGATTTCCTGATATCTCCAGCCACCTCTCCCTGTACCTTATGCTCTAGTAACATTTATTATGAGCCATTACCTTAACTTTTCATGCTCATCTACTCTGTACATTATCTTCTCGCCTCCCTGCCTGTGCTACTCATTCTTCAAGAGTGCATCTTCAAAGAATTACATGCTCTTGAACCCTGTAGTCCAACTTAAAACCACCTCCTTCCATGTTTCTTATATTATTTTCATTATGTAGAACATATTAAATTGTATTGTAATTGTTTGTATGTGTATCTCCCAACTTAGGCTACAGAGTAAAAATTGAATATTTAAAAGCAAATATAGTTCAAATTTCTGTTTCACCACTGCGTAAATTTAGAGGCAAAATACTTAATTCTCTTAATCCTCAGTTTTTACATCTGTTAAATTGGAGAGAAAATTTGTACTTCTCTCATAAGGTTATTGTGAGAGTTATATGACATAATGCATACTAAGTGCCAATAACAATGGTAAATGATAAAGATTGTGAGTTCATTTTAATGTTATTGTGTTCATTTATCATTGTATTTCTTCTGCCTTATGCAGCTTATGACACATCGTATGTATTCAGTAAATGTTGCTAAATGACTGGATGCATGAGTGGTTACATGAACAAATAACTGTATGAATGCTTAAAGCATTCATACAGAGGAAAATCTGGGAGTGACATAGAAGTTTATATATATATTTGAAATTATGTCCTGCAGCAAAGGGATCAGAATTTTCCATGTGGCTCCAGAGAGATATCTATAATCATAAAGTAAATCTATAGAGAGGAAGAGATGGGTTGAATGCTAAAATTTTCTTTAAAAAATAATAGAGCATATTTAAAATCTAATGGGATTTCTAATTTTCCCTTTATTTCATGTGTTCAAGCAGACATCAAACAATAAAATTGTGGGTGTACCATAGAGCTTTAGGGCTGGATTATATGACATCAAACGTTCCAATGTCTTTAGGATTTTGTGACAATTAAAGTTCCTAGGAACACTACATGTTCTATAATTAACAGTGCATATGTTCACTGTTTTTGTGGATGCAGCTTTAATCCATTCATTCCCTGTACTGTTCAGTGTTCAAACTTATGAAAACATTGCTAAGGCTCCAATGAACCCCTTTTAAATTTTTCTTAGTGACTCATTTCAATTAGTAGCAGCAATAGCGACACTAAAGTTATACTTTCCTTGCATTGTCTGTAGATAAGAAACCCTTGGTAGGAGTCTGAGCTCCAAAGCAAGCACCAGAAATAGCGCATATTAAGACACTGACTTTAGTGCATATTAAGATACTCTCTTTCCTTGCAAAATATTTTCAATGTCTGTTTGCAAGTTTTGATATTGCTGTTTACATGTTGGGGCTTTTCCCTCCCCAGGAAATAAAATTCAAAATCTCCCAAGTTTGGGACAGCAATAATTTGATGTAACCTTTTTTTTACAATTATGCTGAAGCATTAGAAAATCAGTAGCTTTGAAAATATTATCAATTGGAAACATTATACTTGGAAATTGATGCACACAATAAGTGAAAATGAAAATCATCCACCCTCCCATGAAAGCTTCAGACTATAGAGAATTCTGAGAAATGATTGTCTCATAAGGAAGCACCATGTCCTAATCTGACCCTCATTACTTTGTATTTATCATCACTATCTATAAGATAAATGCTAAAGGCATTGCCTTCCAGAGAAAGAAGCAGTAGCTTCCCTCCTTCTCAATAGTTTGACACCCATTTATAAAAATAAAAGCCCTGCAGATAGTCTGAACTTAGTTCAAATTAACATTATGCTCCCAAATTTTGCTGCAAATGTTCATAATTTACCTGTCAGAGAATGTGAAAGATGTCATTATAATTCCAATCAAAGAATTTTCCTTTGCTTGTGTTTAGAATGATTTCTCTTGGTTTCAGTAATGTTTTTATTAAATTCCATAGGGTGAGAAAGAATAATAGGATATCGCTTAATTGAGTATGTCATCGTGACAGGAGGTACAATACTCCATTTGAAACACAAGGAAGCTTGTTGGCTACCGCGTTGGATTGACTGCCCTCATTATGTACATAGTCTGTGTTTTCCTCCCCGTGTTCACCCTCTCCAGCACCCGAGCTCCACTGAGCTGGTGAAATCCTGTAATGCAAATTAGCCGTGAACTTTCTATTCTTCAGCCTTTCTGCACTCAAATTGTTGGTACTATTTCAAATGCCAAGAGACGGGACAGAATTCTGAAAACGTACATTGAAAGCTCTTTCTTAAATAATTTAGCATAAGGATCACAGCCTTTTCACCAAGGTAGCAATTAAGACATCACGGCTGCTGGCCCTATAAAAATTGATTGGGCCTGTTTTTATCACCCATCCCTTCTAAACTGCTTTCCTGTACAATCTGACACCAAAGTCAGGAATCACACAGTGAAAACTAGTAACAGGAAAAGAGAGAAAGGTCATTAAATAAAACTCATATTTTAAAAATATGTTCCACCGATATTAACCCTGCAGAAAATGACCAGGCAGGTAATGTTTCAGGTACCCATGTAATTACCATCGTTAAAGACATCTGTCCAATCAAACATATTTTTCCTATTCAACCAGGAAAAATACACTAACTTCTGCTTCAGGGACATCTCATTTTTCAAGACAGCTCAGCTGGAAAGACCCTTACTTGCTTATTTTTCAAAATCCTTAATTTGCCTCTGAGCAATATTTATACACACCCGCCTTTCTGACATGTCACATCTCCCCTCTGCCAACCCTTTTCCCCTCCTCCTCCCCCATGAATGTCTGTGTCCTATTATATAACAAACTTCCCTTGGAAAGCCTGCTTATTATCCTGGCGGGTGTTTTGCTCTTTTGATTCCATGGCTGCTGTTCTCTTTTTTTAAGTTAAGTTCTGTGGCTTTCAGAGAGCAGTCAGCAAAGAGCATCACCTGAGGCAGACCGGGAGCCTGGCCCTCATGCTTCGGTAACTTCCACAGACAGCTGCAACGTGGGCCTGACATTTACAGACACTTAATTCTCCTGCAGTGCTGGCACAGGTGAGGAAGGTGAGGACGGGGCACTGGATACAGAGTGCTTACAATAGCTAAAGGCCTACATTTCACCACTGAGAAAGTGAGAGAAACCCATCTGGCTTAAAAATACTTCTATGAAGACCAGCTACCATTTGGCTGAATATCAACATTTTTCTGGAATTGTTGTTGCTGTTTCTCGTCTATCTTTTAGTCTTATCGCAACTCTGCAAAGTACATATCGTTAGCCCCACTTCTCAGACTGGGAAACTGAGATTCGGAGATGAAAACTCACATTCCCAAAGACCCTCAAAGCAGGAGAAAGGGACTTCTAATCCGCCACAGTACAAATCCGTGCTTTCCAAAATTTGATGAACTTAAAAATCACCAGGGGACCTTGCTGAAATGCAGCCTTTGAAGGTCGGGGGGGGGGGGGGGGGGGGGGGGCTGGGAATCTGCATTTCTAATGAGCTCCCACTGATGTCTTGCTGCTGTTCTTTGGACCACACTTGGTTTAGCAAGGGTATAGGTTATCTTTTTGAATGAAAGGAAACATTTAATGGTGAATACAAGAAGACTTGAGCGAGGATGCCATGCATTGGCCCTGTGGGCACATAAAATCTTGAATCTATTATGCCAAACAAAGTATAAGCAGGTTGTGCCGGGAACCAGGCCAGCATCCATGTCCGACAGGCAATGTTGCTCTCTGCCAGCAAGTTCTTTGGCAGAAGGGCCAAATGCACATTTTTGTCTGGCCAAAATTTGAATTTCTTTTTCCCTCCCTATTTTGTCCCAGTATATGCCTTACAAGTATCTTTCCTGCTTACAGATAGCTCAATGTTTTCTAAAGAGTTGTTAAATAAAGAAACTGTAACAGGGAGAGAGCTGTCCTGGGATTCAAAAAACCTGGTGTCACTCTCATCTATGGCATTTTTCTAGATGTATGATACATATGAGCACTAAATCTCTGCCTAGTCAGTTTCTTCATTTTTAAGGTAGAGGAAATAACACTATTTCACTAGCGGCAGGTGTGTGAATACTTTTTCAACTATTAAAAACAATTAATTAAATAAATAAAAGTGGACCATGCAGGCACAGCCATTTTGGAAAACAGTTTGGCAGTATCTACTAAAGTTAAACCTATCCTCCATGCCAGAGGGATGTCCCCCGCCTGCCAGAATCTCACCCCTATTATATTCTCAAAGAAAATGAAAGCATATGTCTACAAGAACCTTCATGGATGCTTCACTCATAGTATCCAAACAATGGAAACAACCAAACATCCACCAGTATCTGAATGGCTATATTGCTCATAGTTATATATTATATATATAAAGTATATACTATAAATATATATAAGTTATATATTTTATATATAGTATAAATAATACTACACAGCAGCAAAATAGAACACATTATCAGTACATGCAACATCGTGGGTGAATTTAATACACAACATTAAGAAAAAGGAGCCTTCCTCAAAAGAGTCCTTACCACATGATTCTATTCATATAAAGTTTAAGAACATGCAAGGCTAACCCATGTTGACAGAAGTCAGAATTGTGGTTACCTCTAAGTTGGGAGTGGGGGTAAACATTGATGTAGAAGAACATGAAGGAAACTTCTGAGGTGTTCGCCATCTTGATTTGCATGGTGGTTATCAGAAGGTGTAAATATGTGACATTGACCGAGTGGACATTTATGATTTGTACATGTTAGTGGTGCACCAGGGGCAGGACACAGGCTCATGCAATAAGGAGTGCGCTGTCCAGAGAATTTATAACAATAGTAACACTAGCCAAAAGTTGGGTCTTCTTTTTATCAATCACCATGTCCTTGCAGTTCTAAACAATGCTAGTGATAAAATACTTCTTCCTATGGGGGCCAAACAGTTCCCACTGCCCTGCTTTAGGCACATCACTGGGGCCCTTTACTGTGGGCACATAATTTTAACAACCAAGAGTGAAAAAAGAAGCCAGCTGTGTGTGGACTAAGGATGAGAGTGTGTCATCAGCTACACTAATTTTGTGCATGGGAAGTACATTAAGAAATAGAATTGTTAAAATAACATTGACTTATAGAATTATGATCATCAGAAGAGATACATTTTTCATTGTATTTTTAATTGAGATATAATTGATGTGTAATATTGTATTATATAAATTTAAGGTGTACCACATTGTTGACTTGACACATTTAAATATTGCAGTATGATTGCCATTGTAGCATGAGCTAACACCCCTATCACATCACAGAATTCTTTCTTTCTTTTGGTGGGAATAATTAAGCTGTATTCTCTTAGCAAGTTTGATGTCTGTAATACAGTACTGTTGTCTATAATCACTAAATTGTGCATTGGATCCCTAGGACTTATTGACTAGATGTAAACTGTACTTTTAAACATCTCCCCATTTCTCCCACCCCCAGCTCCCAGTAACCACCATTGTAATCTCTGTTTCTACAAGTACAGCTTTTTTAGATTCCATGTAAAACTGGTATCATACAGTATTCATCTTTCTCTGACTTACCTCACTTAGCATAATGCTCTCAAGGTCCATCCGTATGTGTGTGTTTTTTAAACAGTAAAGGGTTTATGGACGTTCTGAAAACCACAGGTTTAAAGCTGTACTAGCACTTTTTAAATGCCTCATATACCGGACATTTTGTGGGTTGTTTCTGTTTTTTGTTTTAATTATGGACACAATGAGCATAGTTGGGAAGGAGTGTGTCAGGTGAAGATATCTCTCTGAATGCCCCACTCCATTTACATGTGCAGTCTCATCTGAGGAATAAGTTATGGAACCCCATTCCTAAATACCTTATCTTTGCAGTATTAACAATTCAGACAGGTGTTCCAAGGATACGAAAGAGACAGAGGTAAATTTGTGGGGAGATGAGGTAGATGAATTGATTTCTGGGGTGCTAATGGCAGACTAATAAAAGCAGACATGTACTGAGAGCTTATTCTGAGCATGCAAACCTTGCAATGATCCTCTTGCAATGACCATTATTATCCTCATTTCACAGTTGACAAAACTGAGACACAGAGAGGCAAAGTAATGAGTAACTTTCCCAAAGTCTCATGATTGGTGAGTGGTGAAGACTGGGTTTGAATTCAGGTGATCTGATTCCATAATCTTTTCTGCTTCACCAATAGGTAGTTCCAAAGTCTTCAGACAGCTGCAACAAGCACTCGCACACATCTGAAGAGTTCTTGAATTAATTTTGGAGTTCTACTTCAATATCACAGATCCACCTTATCAGACTCCATGCCTGCTAGGCCTAAATCCTTTCCCAGTGGAGTGGGAAGGGGTTGAATTCTGGACAAAATAGACAGAAATATTTGACTAGGGATTCTCAACCATTTTGTGTTTGCAAAATATTAAACACTTCATCAGCAGATGTAAATGGATGGAAAAGATTGAAAATAACACTAAACATGTCCTCAATAGTTACCATAAATGAATCCTTTCTAACGTTTAATGCTGTCTCCCTGTTTATAAAACTGTTTACAATTGTGACATCATTTGTATGTGGTTACTCTTCAGGCCCAACTACCCATCACTTCCTGAACTGGCAACTATCCACACAGGACACAATTTAACAAGAGATGTCAGCCTGCAGGAGTGGATAGGTGCAATGTAGTGACCATAGACAATACTACATTATAGACATCAAACTTGCTAAGAGAACAGATCTTAATTATCCCACCACAAGAAAAGTTTAGAGGTATTAGCAAACACTATGATGGCAATCACAGAAGTGACTTAACATCTCTGTTCCTCATTTTCCACATCTGCACAACACACATAATTATGACACCTTCCTCATGGGGATATTAGAAAAAAATTAACTCATCAATTGATGTTTGTAAAACATTTAGACAAATATCTGGAACATGATAAGCAATATATTTTTAAGTAAATAAATGTTATAATATATGTATGTACCATTTTCCTTAGTATCAGCTTTGATATAATGCTATTCTTCCTTCTATTACTTTTAATAAATTATACCCTACTCCACGCAATCTATCTAATACAATGACAATCCACTCAACTCAACATTCTCATCATATGACAGAACAGAAATAACAGTTAACAGTATGAAAACTCAAGGGAAAATAATTTTATATACTTATCAAAATTTTATAACATACCAATGAAGGATGAGATGACCAGCTGAAATAAACACAGACCCATAGACCCACAGTGGAGAATTTGGAGAGATGTTGGTGATAAGCCTTATTGGCACTCTCCCTACCTCCCTTCCCAAAGATGCCTGGCTGAAATTTTTGCTCTTTCCCATAACCACACTCTAGCTATGCCATACTATTTATAATTACCCAAGCCATATATCCTAAAGGCGTTGTCAGGATTCTCTCCCTCAACTTCTAATTCTCCATATCTAATTGAGCACTGTAGGTTCATCCCCAAAACATCTCTTGAATCTGTGCCCTCCTTTGCATTCCTGAACATATGTTCTTGCTTCAGTCCTTCCTGCCTTCCTTCTTCTGGTCTATTTCACCTGGTCTCCTTACTATTAGTATCCCCTGAAAGATGGACCATCCTCCACATCATCCACCAGTTTCATTCCTTATTTTAAAAATGTCACAAGATTCCCTATTAACATTCTCATTTGTCTTTCCACTCATTCATTAAGTAACATTTATTCAGCACCTACTGTGCGCCAGGTATTATACAAGCTTTGGTGCTAAAATGGATGCAGATGTGGCCTCGACTTCATCCTAGACCTCTAGTAATTTGGCTGCTGTCTGCCTTACTGGTGATGTTCTTCAGTATGCCTGGGCCATGGCCAAGTGCTCACTGAATCCATGGAGCCCTCCAGGGACTTTTCAAGATGGTACACATCCTCTTTTTCTCTTCAGAGAATTCAGTTCAATTCCATCTTCACCTGCTAAACTCATACTCATCCTTCAGAAACACAATTTTCTCTGAAGCATTCCTCAGTTACCAAGGCAGAACACAGACTCCTTCTTCTGTCCTTCCACAGCATCCCTGGGTGTTCTTCCTACTTTATTTATCATGCTGCATTGTAATTATTTATCTAGGAATTGGGAGAGCTTACAGTTCAGATACTGTCATATCATCCTGCATGGCACTTCCCCACTAAGATATGGAGAAGGAAAGGAATGTAAATTACTATAAGCAATGGGAGTACTACGTTGAAAATGACAGGTACCCATCTCCTAGGGATTGGGAATTGTGAGGCCAGGTGTCACTTTGGGGATAGTAATATGTGGCCCCTAATCTTCCAGCTTTCTGAGGAACTCTTAGGCCAGGTCACTAGAGAACATTCACTGGTCTTCACTTAGAGGAGCCAGTCTCTAAGGAGAATAGGACTGCGAGGAGGATCCCATAAGTTAGGATGGAGCAGCCTCTCCATCCAGCAATCAATAGGTGTGCTCAGGGAAATGAGCAACCCATTGAAGTCATGCCCATTTTCACCAAGCAGGCAGCCACATGTGATATACAAGCCACAGAAGCTCCCTTTGGCCAAGTCACATAGCAAATATAAAAAGACCAGGACATTCAACAAATGTAAGGAGATCCTCTGTGTAACAATCAGAGGATCAATTTTTATGTGGGGAAAAAAATGCCACATTTAAAAAAAAGAAAAAATGGTAATTCTCACTGTAGGCTTCTCTGAAATCACAAGCTGTCACTACAAGTATAAATCACATCAACCACTCTGGTTTGGGGCATTTTCCCATGTCCAGGTGACTGATACATTTAAAAAGAGAAACTAGTAAGCTGTAGGCCAAAGGGAGAGGGAGAAGGAAAAGAGGAGGAAGAAACACTAATTCACCGACTTTAAAGAATAGAGCCTGTACACCACTCCCCTGGGGGCTTCCTACCCATTGCTTTGCAATCTTGGTTCCTCCTTCTAACCTCTTTTTTCCCAAACACAACATAATAAAGGGAAAAAATAAAATCTTAGTCACTAATGCAGCTTTGAGGGGGGACAAAGGTTACCCTCTTAAACACAAATTTAAGTCAGAAAACTCCCTGCTAGAAATAAATAAAATCCTACCAGTTTAAATACAATACATTGAATAAAATACAACAAATGCCTACATGCAATGATGGCATCTTCCAGCCAGTTGTGAAAGGGGGTGGAAGGGCCTAACTGGGCCGCCTCTGAGCCTCCTCACACATCACCAAGAAGGAAGGTGGAGACACCTGATAGCCACACCAGTCTTGCCTAGCATGCCTCGCGGCGTGAAAAAGCAGGCAACTAGAGACTGCCATTCCTCCAGGGATAAGTTCTCTTGTGGAGTCACCTCTGCACCACTGGCACCCCCCCCCCCCCCCCCCCCCCCGGCTTCACGCCCCTGCACCTCTCTACCCCAAATGAACAGCCAGATGGCCCTGACACAGTATCTTTGTACAAGCCTCCTAGGAGCATGCCTAAGTGTGAGTGGGCTGTGGAGGGTTGGGGGGCAGAAAGGGCAATGAGGCTGTTCCGCCCAGCGCCCGCCAGCCAGGGGAGAGCAGAGCGCCCTTTCAAATTGGGTGTCCCAGATCGGCGGCTGAAATAACTGGTCACGGAGAGCTGCAAGCAAATTGCTTTGACAAGGCTGTTACTGTTGTAAGGGTTCAAGGGTGCCGGCCACTAGGTCAGCGGCTGCCAATCAAGCGGACAGAGAAAGCCGCTCATTGAGCCTGTGATTTCTACCTAGGCCGCAATTATCCCTGACTGTTCCTGTACCTCAGCAGTTCCTCTGATTAAACCTGCCTCCTTTTTACATCTCTTTCAGAGTGCGCTTCACACACTAATTAGTTGCCTGCTCTCCACTGAGATGTCAGACCCTCCGTCAATTTATCTCTATTTCAGCCTGCTCAGAGTGACTTCCCCAGTTATCAAAATTTAATCATGCCTTCAAAAATGTTGAAAAGTGGTCATTAGAGGCAAAAGGCCACAGGATACAATATTCATTTTTCTCTATCTTCCAGCCATCCAGCTGGCATCTATAATGGATATCCTGGGGGCTGTGAGAACACGTTGATTTATGCAACCTCGGCCCTGCTCTCACTGTGCTCCACCAGGCTGCTTGAGAGAACAGGTTTTAACAAGGTCTGAGGTGGGAGGACATTAATCACAGCCGCATTGTATGTGGGAAAGGGTGCTGTGTAGTCAAAGAACCCCCTACAGTAGGGCAGTTAGATTTTTTTTTTTTTTTTACCACCTTCTCGGTGATAAAAGAGAGTTTGACAATTGATTAGACCTTTCTGTAACCTTGCAGCCCTGTGAAATGATGAGGGAGAGAAAAGAGGGAGAGAATGATTCTCATACCAACGGTTTTCAATGTGCAATAACTTTATGATTCTTGACTGAAACTGGCTATCAAAATCAGTCCCAACTCAATACCATCTAAAAAAGAAGATCATTTTTGGAATAAGAGCCCTTTTGGCACGATGTGTCAGAGCCAATCACAGGCGCTAGGGTCCCGCGGGGACTGCTGGCCACCTCATATGGTGGGTTCTGATAAAAATCACACCTGATAAATTCACCTCTGCCTGCCTGCTTGGCTGAAAAGAAGGTTTAAGTCCAAAATCAACACTGATGTACTGAAATGTACTGGCAACTGGGAACTGCTTGTCACCCTCCCTCCGTTTTGTTTCATAGCTGCTCACTTTATGGCTTTTCTTCTCCTTTCTCCTTATCACACTGTTCTCAAGCCTAAAGAAGAGAAGAGTGGATACCGGACCCCCTCCATCTAGCTGCCCTGCAACCTCTGTCCCCTGACACATTCTGACTTCGTAACACCTGGGCCCCTCTCCAGACTTTTCCCAACCCTGCTGCTGGAAGCTAAGTCTACCATCACCACCGAACATGCACGGTGATTTTTCTGCCTTTTTATTTATGGCAGAAACACTTTATGTTAACACATGTTCGATCTTCGTTCCTGTCTTTCTTTGATGCATGTCGTGGTGGGAGAAACAGTCAAATAAAAAGCCGTTAGAGAAACTTAAAAAGGACCTGGGTAGCATGATAGAGATGGGCCGTAATGAGCCTTTCATATCCACTCTCTTGTTCTTACCCAGTCTTATATGCTCATGCTTTCACATTCTAAGGCCCAAAATGACTTTCTTCTCTGTAAATTCAGTTTAGGTCTGGAACAGGAAGGGGCTGCCCCTTAAAAACTAGTCAGAAGTGTATCCTGACCTCAGTATTAAGCCCAGAGAAGCAAGGGGATTGCTTCTGTTTTTGTTGGAGTGATTTTTTGTTGGGAAGGTGATTCATCTGATAGGATACATAATTGTAGAGCTCCTGCCCTAACCAGATTTCTCCCAGTGCCATCTCAGTCTAGAGGAGGATCAGGCTTATGATTAAAACAAGAAATAGGCCAGACTAGGAAAGGAGACAAATGGGAAGGAAGCCAAGTGTTGTCTCACTTATTTTGCTGAAACCCACCAAACATCAGCTGTCCCATTATGGAATACATGTCAGATATAAGGGCAAGAACATGGACCTGATAATAACAAGAGCATAGAATACAGAAAACTGATAAGAAAGGATTGCGCATATCTACCTTGAATTAGTACCTTGTATCAACACTGGATCCTAGCACCAATGTCTTCAGAACCCAATCACAATAAGCCCTATACACCTCCAGCTTCATTTGTTATCGAATTGGAGCCTGTCATCAGTTCTTGCGTTAGACTGCACTTTCCAACCTATTAACTGCATCCTTCCAGACACTTTGCCTTACCTTTTTAATACCTCATTCAACATAGACTCTCTTTAGTAATATGGAGTATCCATTCTTGCTACTTCTGGTTCCCTGAGACCTTGAGAACATACCCCAGCACTGGGCAATGTGGCTAGTACTGACTCTGGGTGTAACCCTAACTCTGAGAAAGAGAAAAATACATATTAGTTGACAAACACCTATGATCCACTAATCCAATAAATGACCAGAATGATTGGCGGAATGCTGCCATCTGTTACTCTCTGAAAGTATGTACAGTCGCTCAAGCTTGTGAATCCAGTGAGATCTGAATGGAGAGAATGGTGTCATGGAATAAAATAAAAAGATGTTGTTGTCATAGTTCTACATAAAAATGGAAGATATTTTACATGATCTGCAGTGTTCATGACAGAAAAGCAGACATTTGTAAAACTGAATGCAAACAGAATTTTTTTTGATAAAAGTATCCGATTTTATTTACTCTACCAAGAAGCATGATTCTACCTTATTTGGGCTATTTTACTACCTTAGCCTCGTACCTACTTAAATAGGTATGAAAAATAATCTGCCTTCCTCAAACTTAGTTAATATTATTTTAGAGCAGGGATACTTAACCTAGGGTCTATAGACACCCGCTCCTCCATCCAAGAGGTACCTTGATATAAGTCAGGGGGTCTAGGAATTTGGGTGAAAAAGTATTACTTCTTCATTTTCACTACCCTCCAGCTATAATTTAGCATTTTGTACATACAGAATTGTGCATTCTGGATGGAATGCAGACCATAGAGCACATTAGCACTGGCAGAATGTGTGACTGTCACCAATAGAAATCACAAGTATTTTCACATCACATTACATTTGTGGCAGATATCTCAAAACATTTTTTGTTTATTACCTCTTTTAAATTATAGCTATTATTAGACCCGATGATAGATCTTGCTATTTAATGCATTCGTAAAGAAGGACATATATTACTGTATCACATATTTTTAATATTCAAAATGGCATTTCAACGTAATTAATTTTCTTTGAAATCCAATGAATTCTATTGTATGTATTTACAACATGATTCTAAAAAAGGCTCCATAGGCTCTCTAGACTGTTAAAGGGCTCATGATACCAAAGAAGAGTGAATAATATCTGTTGTAAATAAATTCAAGTCTCCCTTTTTATTTAGGTAGTAGAAGAGCTAGGTTCTGGAGTTTCCTCTGATTCAAATGTGTTTTATAAAACTCTTGCTTCCTCATTCCACAAACCAGCAAAGCAATCAAACCAGATACACAAACACACAATACATACACACATACACACACACATTGCATCTCATGGTGCACATCAGTGCTAGAATAATCAGAAGCTCATTATTTGAATGTTGGATATTTTTCATGGGATCCGTGGCTGGCAAAAATGACGAACAAACACACATAGCATAACTAGCTGACATATAATGTATTGACTAAGTAAGGACACTTTGAGAGTGAAAGAGACACTATTAATAATTATGCCAAGACAACAGTTGTAAACTAGAATTATCCCCCAATCAACCATGCAGTATAGCTGCATTAACAATAATTTAATTTCATGTAATATTAACATTTTTGCCTGTTGCCATCTTTGAGCCATTCAGACAAGACTACCCATCCTAAAATATAGTATGAAAAGCAGTGAAAAAAGTCCACTGATTAGCCCTGCAAAGCTTTCATGTGACTAAGCCTTAACTGCAGAATTTCAGATCTGCAGTATGTGGAGTTGAGAAGACAGAGTGTACTCGCTATGTCTTGGGCTTCAGTAACTGAATTTTAATCTAAGACAGCTGAACAAATTCAGTGATTACCCTCAATTCAGAAGAGGGTACAGAGGATATTTGTTAATACCTGGCATCAAAGATTCTTTGATAGTGGCTTATACATGATAATTCTAGTATGTCATTTTTGATCACAAGGCATATAAACAAACAAGACTCTAACACTGCACTGTTATGTCATAAAAATCTTTAGTTTTTTTATCAGCTCACTGTTAGCACAAATTATTCCCCAGTAAGTCACATAATTAATCACATAGCATGAAGTTGCTTGTATGTAATACACTTGATGCCCCATTCTCAACTATTTGTATTTTTAAAATGTGAAGGTAGGCAACACTGAGGAATACAGTTACAATATACTCAGAGCACCAGCCAACAAATCATTTTACAACATATAGATAATTTAATAGTGAAATAAATTAAATAAAAAGGGTTATAAAGCACTGTAAATCATATCTACAGCAATTAGACTTAAATACCCATTACCTGTGTGTAGATTATCACAGCATAGGTTTTATTGCTACCCACTTTGCATCCATTCCTACCGCACTACTTCTGGCCTACAAGTTTCCCTTTATGACCTTGGTTATTCCATATGAATCAGTGGAAGTGCTTTAGCAATCCATGAATCTTTATCTGCCAACGATTTGAAATATGTAGGAAATCCAGCTAATGTTCCTTGAAACTTAGAGTTTCCATGATTTTGAACCCACTACAACAAATGTGCTAATGAAAATATCTTCAAATACATTTCAAGATAGAACTCCAGACTGTTAGATTAGCCATGACATTGGTTTGACTACATCAATGCCTCCATCCATCAGTGGTTTTAAACAAGAGGCATCTCTTTTAAGGAATCTATAGGTTGAACGGGATACATCATAAGATTCCTGACACCAATTTAAGCAAGGCTATACTGTTATCTGAAAACACTGACCTTTAAAAACAAAAGAGATAGAGTCACTGAAAAAAATTGTGTCCAAAAATGAAATCTGTGATTCCATATTAACTACAGAAAGGTGAACAAAAAGATATTTGCTAGAGTTTTAGAGTTTTAGGAATGTCACAGGAATATACAATAGGTGCACTTTTCCCTGTGCCTCTCACTAAGTCTGACTAAAAACACTGGCCATTACATATAAAACAAATATGAAAGTTGAAGAGAAGAAGGTAAACTGGCAAGGTACCTGAGTGCCAGGTAACAACATGGTGGTGAGTTCCCTGGGTTTTCTGTTTGCCTCATATATCCCAGACTTAAAGCAGAAGGAGCTAGTGACCCAGAAATGCCACAGAGATCAGAAAAAAAAAAAAAGCCCCAGTGAAAACCTGCTGTCTCTATCCAAAAGACAGAAAACGGACATCCTATTAAGAGAGAAAAATTTTAGACAACAATCATTCTACATCAACTAAACACCAAAGAGCTAGGACTTTACCCATCTCCCAACAGCAACGAGGCCAGCTCCCACCATAGTATCACTAGAGACTATGTGGGAGTCAGACCTCCTACTGCTTAGGAAGGCCCCTCCTCTGATTTAAGGGATTCTGAGTGGGGAACTTGGATGTCTATCTCTACCTACAAGTAACAAAGAGGTGCCCCTGTTTCCCCAGCAAAATCCGTGGTAAAGAAAGTCAGCTAAAAACAGAAGGCTTTCAATAAGATCGAAAAATCTCATAATGATATGAAAATGTCTAGATTTTAATAAAAAAATCACTGATGATATCAAACAACAAGAAGATCTTAAAAAATGAATGAAAAAAATTCAAAGATCCAAACACTGAGAAGACAGAGATGCTAAAATTATCAAACAAAAATTTTAAAGAAGCCATAATAAAAAAAAATGCTTTAAAGAGCAATTACAAAATAAATAGAAAGCCTCAACAAAGATATAGAAATCATCAGCAAAAAAGTAAAAGGTATAAAAAATCGAATGGAAATTTTAGAAGTAACAAGCACACTAACCAAAATAAAAATATCAGTGGATGGATTGAACAGCTGAATGGAGGGGACAGAGAAAGAAATACTGAACTGAAAGATAGAAAAAGAAAAAAAAAATTACTCAATCTGAACAATAAAGAAAATGTACTGAGAAAAAGTGAACAGAGATTCAGGGACTGTGGGACTCTAGCCAAAGATCTAACATTCACGTCATCAAATCCCCAGAAAGGAGAAAAATGGAAGGTCTGAAAAATTACTCAAAGGAGTAATGGCTAAAAACTTCCCATATTTGACAAGAGATATAAACCTTCAATAAGCTGAGCAAACCCAAAAGGAATAAATCCAAAGAAACCCATGCCAAAACATCATAATTAGACTGAAAACTATACACAAAGTCTTGAAAGGAGTCAGAGAACATTGATACCTTACATACAGGGAAACTATTTTTTAAATAATATCAGAAACCATAAGGGCCATAAGAAAGTGGCACAATATTTGTCAAGTACTAAAAAGAAAGAACTGTCAACACAGAACCTCATAGTAGCAAAAATATTCTTCAGAAATAAAGAGGAATTTATTTTTAGGTAAAGGAAATGTAAGAGGATTTGTCATCAACAGACCTACTCTAAAAGAATGACTAAAGGAAGTTATCCATTCAGAAAGGAAATATAAAAAAGGAATGTTGGAATATCAGGAAGGAAGGAAAGGCACAATAAGTAAAAATATGGCTAAATTATATATTTTATATATTATAAAATAAATATATTTATTTTTTCCTCCTCTTGAATTTTCTGAAGTACTTTTGATGGCTGAAACAAAAATTATAATACTGTATGAAAGGGTTCTAAATGCATATGGAGGAAATATTTTAACACAATTATATTATAAAAGGGATAAAAATGTAAAAGAGTATGTATTTATTTATAATAATGCATACATAACAAAAGAGAAGAGTCTCAAATCAATCATCTAACCTCTCTCCTCAATAAACTAGACAAAGAACAAAATAAAACCAAATCTAACAGAGGACAGGAAATGATAAAGGTAAGAGAAATCAATGAAATCTAAAACATAAAAACAATAGAGAAAATTGATGAATCAAAGGGCTAATTCTTCAAAAACATCAGTAAAATTGACAAACCCGTAGTAAAACTGATGAAGAAAATAGAGAAAAGACACAAATTAACAATATCAAGAAGGAAACAGGGATATCGCCACAAGCACCGCAGGCATCTAAAAGAAAATAAAGAAATACTATGAACAACTCCACATACAGAAAGTTGATCATTTAGATGAAATGGACTGAACTTTCACAAAATATAATCTACTACAACTTACTCAATATGAAATAAATAACTTAAATAGTGCTATAACTCAAAAATTTAATAATTCAGAATTTTTAAACTCCCAAAATAGCAATCTCTAAGCTCAGATGGTTTCCCTAGAGAATTCAACCACACATTTTTGAAAAGAATTAACACCAATTTTGCAATATATGTTGCAGAAATGGGAAGAGGAAGGAATACCTTCTGATTCATTTTATGAAGCTCAAAATACCCTTATCTCAAAACGAGATGAAGACAGTACAATAAAACTATAGGCCAATATCTCTTATTAATATAGACATAAGAGTCTTTAACAAAATATTAGCAAATATAATGCAACAATACATTAAAATAAATTATATACCATGACCAAATAGGGTTCATTTCAGGAAAGCAAGGCTGGTTCAATATTTTAAATTAATCAATTTAATACACGGCATTAACAGGCTAAGGGGGTGGGGATCACATGTTAATAACAATAAATGCAGGAAAAGCATTGAAAAACCTTTAACCATCAGACATGATTAAAAATTCTGAGAAAAAATAGGAATAGTATAGGATTTCCTCAATTTTAAAAAAGAGCATCTACAAAACCTACAGATAACATTATACTTAATGGTGAAAGACTGAATGATTTTCTTCCTAAAGCCAAGAACAAGGCTTATTTAACATACTGCTGAAAGTTTTAGCCAATGCAATAAGGCAAAAAAAGGAAATAAATGACATAGGGATCATAGAGGAAGAAGCAAAACTGTCCTTATTTGCAGATGACATGATTGTCTAGGTAGAAAATCCCAAGAAAACTATAAACAAACAAACAACAAAAATTCTAAAACTACTAAGTGAGTTTAGCAAAGTCACAGAATACAAGATAAACATACAAAAAAATCAACTGTATTTTTATGCTGAAAATTAACATGGGATGACAAATTAAAAATGCAATACCATTTACAATCACAATGATAAAATACTTAGGTATAAATCTAACAAAACATATACAGAACTTACATGCTGAAAACTATACAATGAAGATAAAAGAAATCAAAGATTGAAAAAGATGAAGAGCTATAGCATGTTCATGGATTGGACGAATCAACATAATAAAGATATCAAGTCTCCTCAAAACAACATTGCAGCAATATTTATCAAAACCCCAGCTCAAGAGTTGTGTTTTTGTGTGTGTGTATGTGTGCACACACATGCACACGTGTACATGCCTGTGTTTATACATAGATACATATGGTATATAATATGTATATTTGTATATTATGTGCATACATAAACACACAAAACTATTCTAAAATTTATGTGAAAAGGAAAAGCAACTTAAATAGCTAAAACAATTTTGAAAAAGAAGAATAAACCTAGAGGAATCAGTCTACCTGATTTTAAGAATTATATCACTACAGTGATAAAGATTGTGTGATACCAGCAGAGGGATAGATACAAAGACCAATGGAAAAGAACAGACACCCTCAAAAATATGTTCATCTGAGTTTGACAAATGTGCAAAACAATACAATAGAGGAAAGGTAGCTTTTTCAATAAATGGTGCTGGAGCAACTGGACATCCATTGGCAAAAAAATAAAAAAATGAACTTCAACCTAATTTTTAAAATTAACTCAAAATAAATAATGGGCTTAAACGTAAAACTGTAAAACTTAAAAAAAATAGAAGAACATTTTCAGGGTGTAAGGCTAGGCAAAGACAAGTTAAGGATGCATCTTATACTCTTTGGGTAATCTTTAAAAATATTCCGAAAGTATGTACAATTAAATTGCATACGCAAATATTTCTCATTAACTCTTCATCAGTTTCATTTGCTACCTAAGTTGTTTTGGTTTTGAGGAGTTTCTTGGGAGAAATTAGTGCGACATTTTAGAGAAATTGTCAGTGTCATTACTATACTACCTCCACATGAGTCAACATTACCCAACTGCAAACACTTTCTCACCATGGAAAGGCCTAACAAGCATGGATGATGTAAGTGGCATAGAATCCCAATGGCCAATACATTTTTGTTTTAGATCCTATGGAAAATAAGATCCTGAAATAAATATTGGAAAATCTCTTTCCAATTTTAACTCTAACAGAAAGAGAAAGCTTGATATATTAAAACAGTTTTAGCTGCACCTCTGCCACAATTCTGCTATGTGACCTAGAATAAAAAAATCATTTAAAATATAAGATTTAACTTTATAGAACTGAAATTATACAACTAAAAAAAAGTGAATTTTTCCAACACATTATACAATGTAAGCCATAAAATAAAGGGGTTGCACAAGATCATCTTTAAATCTCTCCAGAGTTTAAAATTCAATAGGAAAACATTTGCCTTTGCAAACAATGTAGGTTCTAGTCCATGACATAAAGCATTGAGAATTATAGTTAGGTACTTAAACAAAAATGGCTTTTTTTTCCCTTCTACCAATTACTCTCTCTCTTACTTTTCTCCATTCTCTCTACCCTACCCCACAACTAAAGATATGTATGAAAGCCATAATTTTCATTAAGACTCATGCAGATACAGAGCTGAAGTTATTCAGATATCCAAAATTAAAGTGCAAAACAGACAATTAACCTACAAAATAGAGCTCATACAATATTTGTTTCTAGTTATATGTCAGAAAATTGAAAATGTGGCAATGCTGGGTAATAGCTACACGAAAGAAATTTGGTACAAGCAAGAAGAAGCATTTCTTCCTGCATCTCTTTCTTTTCACCTGAAGCCCAGCAAATATGCAGATTCAAAATTACATATAAAATATCCAGTGTAGAATAAGGTGGGAACTAATAATAGTGAAGAAAGGACATAGCCATTTGAATAAATTACAGTTTTTGAAAACATGCAACTGAACATAACAGAATGTTGAAGGATCTTCCTGTCTCAGTTTTATCCAAGGTGTGAAAGTACTAACAAATACCAACAGGAGTTGTGAGGCTGTGGGGACTTGCACAGAAACAGAAGCTATATGATGATTCTTTAACCTCTCACCAATAATGAGGGTATAATAAGTGTCAACATATGCAGAGAGCTTGATTTGTCCTGCAACAGGTGACTTCAATGAGTGACTATTGAATTAGGGAAGACTTTGATTTTCATAGTTTCTTGGGGACAAAAAGAATATGAGGCTTTCTCATAGACAAGAGGTTAGTCAGTGCATAAAATAAAGTTGTGTTGGGCTGTTTTGAGTCAGTACAGAGGAGGCTGCTTAAGAGAAATCTCAGAAGATGGAAGCCACAGATTTTCTAAGGGCTTTGAAAGGAGCAAGCAACCAGACAGACAAGAGATCAATAAAATAGTAATAACCCACACCAGAAACGGGGAGGAGCCTGTTCCCCACAGTACTCATGAAAGCACTCAAGAGAAAAGGTTTTTCATAACTGCCTGAGGTGCCAAGCATACTTGACTGCCTAGAGTATCAGTCAAGTGTGAACTTTCTGGCATCCTTTTGGTCTTCTCCCTTCTGCCACTCAAACGCTAAAGGGATCAGAAACCACAGGAAGCGAACTGGGGAAAGAAGAGTAGGGAAATAAAGAAAAAGCCCTAGAATGGGTTAGGAAGAAAGTAATTTTAAAGCAAGTTTAGAATTTTAATTATTATGTGACTGGATTTTCAATAACCTAAGAGCAATGAGAAAAGTTATGAGAACTTTCATCCAGGACAGGAAAAGAACTTCCATACTGAATACATTTTAAAAGAGCAGTAAGAGTCAAAATTAAGTTGGCTCATGATTGTAAGTTAAGAATTTAGCTTCTTCAACCTACCAAGGCCATTAATTATCTCTACATACTAAGTTTTGTTGCCAAAAGTATCCAAATAATTGTCAATTCCTCCTCACTCTATTGATGCAAATATAAACTAAAGACTTTGCTATTTCATTTTTCAGTTCTAGGGAATTTTTTAATTATAAATGTTGTTAGTACACAAGAACAGTGCAAAAAAAATTGGAAGAAACTAATCTTAGACAATATGGATCATTAAGAATTGATGACTTCCTATTTAATGATTTTCATCAGTAGCTATCAATAAATCAACTGGCAGTACAATGTCTACTACATGCTAAGTGTTGTGTTAGTCTTTGAAGATGCTATAAGCACAGGATATTTGTTGTGCTCACAGAGCTGATCATCTACTTCTAAAATCATTGTTTAATAACATGCTACTCTTGCCCCCTGAGGATAAGACACTGATCATTTGGTTTCATTTCTCCAGTTTCTTATAATGTCTTTGTGTTTAGACCTTCTCTGTGGATCCTCTGGTTCCACACCCCCCACCCCCCTTAGGAATCAGCAGGATACTTTGCACAAAGATGAGCTGGAATTGGCCCACCCCTCTGGCCAGGAGTTCAGATGGAAAGGAACCCTTCACCCACACAGGGTGGGCGAAGTAGGCTACAGAAAAATCAGTATCCAAGAAAGTTTACCCTAATTTCTATGTGGATTTTGCTTAAATTCTCTGGTGTGTTTTTCCTCAGACCAATATAATTCTCCCTGAGAGGAAGGATCATGTATATTGATATACTCTTGTGGGAAAACAAAATCTGTTTTGACTACATATGTATTGTACTGAAAGACTTAGAGTATCATTGTAGCTACACAAAAATAATTCAATGTGAGTGCTATCTATCTATATAACTCCTTAATGTTAGTAGGTAACATTTCCCAGTTTGTGGCTTCTATCTTTATTGTCTCCAAATAACAGAACTTGTATCAGAATACTTTCATTCTCATTAAGTGAATGGGCTAGATTTCACTGGTCCAATGCAATGACACCTAGTTATGATAACTGTGTTTTATATTCATATAATGGTAAATGTATCTCAATTTTATATTAGTTCCCCTGCTTATATTCCTGGGATTTAATGGTCTGGACTGACTAGTTTTTCTCTTCTCTCCATCTCAAAACAATGCATTTCAAACAAGCAGATCTGGAGTGCACATAGTGGGCACTCAATTAATGCTTGCTGAGCTGTGAAGAGCTGTGGTAGTATACAATCTCAATAAGTATAATAAAAATGATTTACATACTATATATAGGAGCAAACAAATTCATTTTTGATTCTTCATTTGCTTGTGATGAGCAAGTGATTCCACATGTATTTTTCTCTAGCTGATAGCTTCCTATTAATTCCTAGAGGTATGAAAGAACATCCTGCATGGAATTAACCCACAGCTTACTGAGGTATTATTTATGCTATGGATTGAAAATAATAATAATAACCACAGTCTTCTCTGTTTAGAAACTCTGCATACCCATGAAGTAAGGCCAATTTGCATATGTGAAAAGGTTCTTTGAAAGTACGTTACTAAGCTACATCATCAGTAATAATGTGAATCAAGTCATGTTTTTCCCATATATGGTGATGTTACAATAGAAAACTTGTGACCTGAGCCTAACTAGAATAAAAAGGTTTTATTTGGGCTTGGGTTATGAGTTTGATTTGAGCAACAGCTCAGTAAACTGAAATAGCCAGGTGCATATTTTAGACACACCTTTCTTGCATCCTCCTCTACCAGGTTGGAAACTGGTTGAGTTCCTTCCGGGTAAACAGAAGTAGAAGGATACATGTCCAATGCCTTCCCAACTCCCAAATGAGATAAAAGGACTCTCAAGTCACGTCAAGAGAGACAGGATAACTGCATCACCTGCAACAAAGGAAACTCTCAAGAAAAAGAGATAAAATAAGCCACATGTTCTAAAGTAATCCACCCACAGCAAAATTATGGCCCTGCTCTATTTATACACATGGGTACAGTGTTCATACACTCTTATGGTCTCATATTATATATCTTTAAATCATCCAGCAAAAGTTTCTGCCTGTGCCTAATGCTGGCTCTAATTTAGGATGAACAACTACTCTCATAAAGAAAAACTGCTGCTGCTGCTGTTTATTAGGCTGCAGAAAGGGCTCGCTGACTAATGTCCCAGGATTAAATGAATGTGGAATAATAAGAGCTGATTTATTTGTGCTCTGCTAGGATAAAGCTGCCACTGATTTTACAAGAAACTATTCATCTGAGGCCCACTATAGCTAGTAAATTGTGGCTGTTGCTGAAATTAGTCTCCAGGCCTTCGTGTAATCTACAGTGTGAAGTAGTGGTGTGGTAATAAAGCCATTGTGGGCACTTGGTTTGTTTAAAAGGTCCCCTTTTTATTCTCATCTTCAGGGATTCTAAAAGTCAACCTTCTGAGATCACTTTTGGAAATTCACCTGTCCCTTGCCCACAAACTGCATTCCTAGCTGTAGAATTTAAAGCCAGAATTAAAAGTATATAGTCCCCAATAAATAAACACCAGAACAGTCATATCTCTCACCTCAGATTTTTCTTTCTGGCCCCGCATACAGGGATAGAATTTCTCAGGCTCTGGGCATGTACGTGGTGGCAATCGGAAAGTAGCAGGCTCAGGACAAAAAGAGAATAGCAAGAGAGAGTGGTTGTTCCATCTCTAAAATGTGTTTGGATTTTCTGCACTCCAAGACCATCCCACCAAATTTGCTGATGGCCATTTTATGTAGGTCCTTGTCCGAGGCCCACCCGTTAAATGAAATATTAAAGCAAACTAATGGAAAAGTCCAGCTAACAGAAATTAGCAAAAAGAGGTACAATGCTGAAGCTATGACACTATGAATAATACAGCGTCCTTTAGAAAGAGTTCTAATTGTCTTCCATCCCCTCTAGAATGAAAGCTTTTCACAAACAACAGTCATATTTTAGACACTACTGTCTAACTTGCTCTGGATCACCATAGTTATTCAACGTTGAACTGAAAAAACAAACAGTATGTTAACTTAAGAACCAATCTAACTAACAACTGCTTCTCTGGAGAACAGTTTCCTCCACAATTATAATTAGTGTGCTATCAGAAATCATTTTCAAGTTGTCTTCACTTTATCTGGCCTTGCTTGTTAGACTGCCCATGGAAGCATGATGCTCTGTAGGCTTTATCATAAATATGGTGAAAATAATAATAACAACAACAATAATAATAGCTAACCCGAATAGTGCCTACCCATGGCGTGGCGTAGTTTTCATAGAAACAATAATTATGCCTTTGCATGCTAAGAATTCATCGTTCTGCATGATATTTAATTGAATGACAATCACTATCAATACCTTCTCTAGCCATAGGAAAAGTGACCTCTGTTCCAGGCCCATGTTTTAGAAGTGATTCCTGTTCTTGCCATGCTCCCCTCAATGGAACCAAGGTGACATGTCCATCCTCAGGCTACTTTCTCCTTTCTAAACCATGTTCCAGGTGCAAGGCTGGTAAATTCCTTTGCAAAACAGCATGAATAGACAGTCTCTTCAATAAATGGTGCTGAGACAAACTGGATGGTTACAGGTAAAAGAATAAAACTGGACCACTATCTGACATCATATTAAAAAAAAAATTAACTCAGAATGGGTTAAAGAGTTAAATGTAAGATCTGAAACCATAAAACTCCTAGAAAAAACATAGGTGGTAAAATCCTTAACATTGGTCTTAGCAGAGTTGTTGTTTTTTGTGTGTGTTTTTTTGAATCTGACTCCAAAGGCAAGGGCAACAAAAGCAAAAATAAATAAATGGGACAACATCAAACTAAAAAGCTTCTGTACAGTGAAGGAAATCATGAACAAAATGAAAAGGCAACCTACTGAATGGGAAAATATATTTGCAAATCATATATCCAATAAAGGGTTAATATGCAATATATATAAAGAACTCATACAAGTCAATAACAACAAAAAACCCAACTTGATTAAAAAAATGGGCAGAACATCTGAATAGACATTTCTCAAAGGAAGACATACAGATGGACATGAGACACCTGGAAAAATACTCAACATCACTAATCAGGGAGATGCAAGTAAAAAACACAATGAGATACAACCTCACACCTGTCAGAATGGTAATTATCAAGGAGACAAGAAATAACAAGTATTACTAAGGATGTGGAGAAAACGGAACCCCATGAAGGGATGGAAGCATCGTAAACTGGTACAGCCACTCTGGAAAACAGTATGGAGGTTCCCCAAAAAGTTAAAAGTAGAACTACCATATGATCCAGCAATTCCAGTTCTGAGTACCTATTTGAAGAAAATGAAAATAACAATTCGAAAAAATATATGCCCCTATGTTCATTACAGTATTCTTTACAATCACCACGATATGGAAACAAGCTAAGTGTTCATCAATAGATGAATAGATAAAGAATATGTGGTAGATATATATTGGAATGCTACTTAGCCATAAAAAAGAATAAAACTTTGCCATTTAAGACCACATGGATGGACATGGAGGGTGTTATGCTAAGTGAAATAAGTCAGACTAAGAAAGACAAATACCACACAATTTCATTTATAAGTGGAATCTAAAAAACAAAACAAAACAAAACAAAACTCATAGACCCAGAAAACAGATTGGTGGTTTCCGAAGGGGAGGTGAGTTGGGGATGGGGCTAAACAAGTGAAGGGAATAAGGACGTATAAACTTCCAGATGTAAAATAAATAACTTGGGAGGGTATAATATACAGCATGGGGAATACAGTCAAGAATAGTGTATTAGTTTTCTGTGGTGACAGATGGTAAGTAGGCTTATTTTGGTGATCATTTTGCAATGTATACAAATATTAAATCACTATGTTGTACATCAGAAACTGATGTAATATTGCATGTCAATTATACTTCAATTAAAAATAAATAGCGTGAACAAAGTTTGGGAGTGAACCAAATTTGGCAGTTTGGGTTAAGTTGTCCATATACTACCTGAGACCCCTTGTGGTATGAGACAGATTCGAGGTTGGCAGAGATGGCAGAAGGCTGCAGGGAAAGCTGGTGAGGATGGGACCTCTCTGCGCAACGAAGCTTTGCATGGAACCCAAAGAATTTGAGAACTAAAATTTGGATTTGGCTTTCCAGATCAATATGAAGATTGATTTACCAAGTTAGGAAGATAGAACATTATATTCTTTAAGGTTTTGTTAGCTTGAATTATACCTTTAAATATTTAGACCCAAGGGATAAGGACCTCCATCAGTCCTTGTGCCCATGGCCCCATCAATGTTCGGCTCAGACATAGAAATAGTTTGGGAAACACACATCGCTGACTCTTAGCAGGCCCACAGCTCAGCTGGTGGGAGCAGGGATGACCAGAGCATATACCAGAGCATCCTCCTAGCCACAGACATTTGAGAAGACATGGGTACCAACATGTACGCTAAGGATGGAATGAGGAGTACAGATTAATTTAGAAAGGCAGGTAAGTGAAAGTTGCTTTGAAGAGTTTCTACTGCATTTAAACTCACTAAGCCTCAGTCTTGGATCTGTAAAATGAGGATAATCATGCCTAATACACAGGCTTATTGTGTGCATAAGTAGGTCAATCTATAGAGTGCTTAGAAGGAATGCTAAGCACATAATACATAGTAACAATCACACTTTTTTCTTCCTTTTTGTTCCTTCACTAAATTATCCTAGTTAAGTATATAATATTAAGAGTGATATCAAATAATTACACGGCACTCAGTATGTGCCCTTGAGGATTCTTTTATCATCCCATTAGCTTAACAGATTGGGAAATTTAGGCACAGAAAGGATAAGTAACTTGCTGGTTAATGGTAGAGCCAGAATCCAAGTCCAGGTATTCTGTCTCTAGAGCCCATGTTCTTTAGGGAGTCTTTCTTTGTGTCTTTTCTTCTCTCTTACTTGGATAGGACCCTCTTTTTATTTTTTTATACCTCCTTGAAGTGGTATTGTACCTTAGTTGAGCCTATTAGAAAAATATGGTGGCTACATCAAATGGATTAGTTATATGGTACAAGTGCTTCATAAACTTTCAAGTATTACAGCATATACGGTGAACAGAAAGACATTTTCTTACCTCTTCCTATATCCTAACTTTCCCTGGGCCATACAATTTATAAAAGATGACATTTAACTTCCAAGTCATTATGACTTCAAGGACTTTTTTCTGGCCATTGTTTTTTACATACATCAGTTATTTTATGTTTACATTATGGGTGTGTGTTTCTTTTTGATTCCTAAGTGAGCGATTCTACTTCTATCAAGGGAACTTTAACTTGTTCATTTCAGCTAACCTTTCACATTTATGGCAAATTCTGAGTTGCTTACTACACCCAACTAAGTCAAGGTTATCAAGGAAATTACACAGCACCCTGCTATTTCCAAATATAAGACCATGAGAATTAGAAATAACTTGATCAAATTCATTGATTCCGAGACAAGATCTCATGTATACACCCCGAAGCCAGTCCTTCATTAAGACAATCGTGAAGAAATTTTCACCCCAATGAATGATAGTGAAAAGAAAACATCAGCGTGATTAAATGAATTTTTCACTATAAATACCTATAAATATCTAGTTTGGACATTTCAAATTTGCAGCCTGAGTTGAAATCTGTATAGACAGCTAGCTAGCTAGTCAATGGTGTTTCAAACTTCTTGCCAACATTTAGAAATTAGCAGAATTTACATAAAAACTCAGATTTCCAATTTCTCTTGAAAACTGGAAACCCTGTTCATCCAACCCAGATTCGCACATGGTAACCATCAGCCAGAGTGGAGCAGCCATTTGAATTTTCCAGTTTCCCCACAGTCACCATTATTCCCTATTGTCTTACACCTCCTGGTTCAGTTATTTAATCATCTCCCCTGGACCCAGCCAGTATTTGATTATAAAACTCCTCATCCTAATGGTTTGGTGTAGCATCGATAAAACCAAAGTTTGATGTTTCAAGAAACTCTTCATTGCCTATAGATGTAGAAGCTAGCCAACATTTATTGATGACCAAACTATATGACTTAAAGTCAGATTCAGTTATAACAACCTCACTGCCCTTATCCTTTCTAAGTCGCAGGGTTTTCTACTAGATTATAACAAAAAGCTAATCTGACAAGATTTATTATTTACATTGATTGTTTCAGTACAACTCATTCCTGTGGAGCTCCCTAGACCAGTACACTATTGTTTTAATTCAGTATATTAAGATGATGTGTGATGATTTTCAAAGTTGTCCAGAGCTCCCAGAATGAAAATGCTCTTCCCTTACATGGTCCTAGTAATTCAAATGACTTACTTCCACCATTATTTCAGTGTTTGAAACAAATTTTAAACAGGTGAACAAAACTCAGGCAAATTAGTCACAAAAGTAGCATGTCATAACTAAGGTATATTTGCATTGGAAATTTAAGCAGCCAATCTGAACAAATGATAGTTGTGACTTTACAACAGAAATATAGAGCAAAAGACTAAAACATGGTATTTTGTTCTATAATCATTACTCATATTCATAAATTGATTAATAATGTGTATTTGCAGAACCACTGGGTTCTCGCCTCTAAAATACTATTTAAGTCACTTAACAGAACAATGCCTTGGATGGAAATTCTCTGACAGGAATTTTAACCTGTGGAAAAAATACGTTTTATAAATACATACTATAACACCTTGTATTATGGTTTGAGATACAACGTATAATAACTTGCTTGGGTATAAAAATAAAAGGAATAGAAAAGAGTGAGACAAAATACTACAAGAAAGCATATTGATATTTTTAGTCTCTAAACAGCCTCCTTTTTTGGTCAAGAAACAATTAAACACCCTGCATTCTGGTTTTCACTAAATTATTTAAATGGACCACTTATTACAATCACTAATTCTGCTTGAAGCTTGCTGGAATGCTGAGCAAAACATGCTACCAATAATGTGCTTTTAGTCTCCAAGCTGCCAAAACAACAAATGCCTTCAGTTCTCTGATTCAGTTGGTTTCATCTAAACAGCTGTCAACAGAGCCCAGCCTGACTGACCTTCTGTGGAAAGAGCAAGGTGACTGGCTGAATTTTCCATCATTTTACCAAGGAAATGGATGCTGTGTGTGTTGAGGGTGGGGGTGCAGTATGGAATAAGTCTGTTTTACCCATTAGGAAGTGAGTTTGGCAAGGAAAGTCTAGAAAAACAGCCCACTACTTTTTACTCCATTTCAAGACACTAAATAAACCATCAAATGACCAAGGAGAAAAGTAAAAATCCCAGGCTCCCCCAATGAATACCTGCTGCCCCTTTACCTTGTCCCAGCTACAGCTGATTTTATCTCTTTACTGTGCAAACCTACCCACCCCACCGGGCATCAGCTAGTTAGAAAAGGTCCATCTGCTTGAGAATGTGCCAGAGTCACATTTTCTAAAAGTGCAAACCTTCACTCCGGGCTTATATTCAACTATGAAGTGGAACCAAATGAAGAAAATAGGGCTGTGCAAAGGCCGATTGGGCTTATTTTCATACCTAAATATGCCTCCAGAATTCATCTCATAACACAAGGCCACGAAGCCCCAGAAGTCTTTTTACTGCATTTTAGAATGTTAATCACACAGAGTTTGGTTTTGTATTGGGTAAAATAACTTGCCTGGATGGATAAAATAGACCTGATAATATAAGACAATATAGGTTTGGGGTAACAAGTCTTCAGTACAATCTAGAATTCAAAAATCCTTGTGTTCACTGTTGCCTGATGAATTTAGGAGGATAAAAATTGAAAAAAAAAAAAGTATAAGTAATACAGTCCTAAATCTCATAGTCAGCAAAGGACCAGCCTTCCTCAATGCCTTTCAATATAAGAGAAAATGAAATAGTAAAGAAGAGACGAAATCAATGAAAACATGATGCTGGAAACAAAACTCAGCCTGGAAAGAGGAAAGTTCTTAGGTATGGCATTGGCTAAACTGTTAGAATAAAGAGCATCACCCAGAATACAATGGCTTAATCAATATAGAAGGCTTATTTCTTTCTGGTAGAGCAGTTCAGAGATAGACAGTCCAAGGTTGGGAGAGAAATCCTCAATATGTGGCTTTTTTCCTTGGGGCCAAAGTGACTGCTCTACTTCCTTTTCCAAGCCATCAAAACAGAAAAGGAAGTAGATATTTAACAGCTTCCTTATTAACAACATAATCCAGAAGTTGCACCCATCACTTCTGCTCACATCCTATCAGCTAAAGCTTAATGCATGGCCATTATACCTATCTGCAAGAGACATTTGCAATAATGGGTGGTCATTAAATGTTAATTACATCCAAAAAGTAACTTTGTGGGGACAAGCTGCATCCATCAGGCTTTGCGAGGATAGGGTGGTAGGTATTCTATTATTAAAAGTTAGAAAGGAAAATGAATATTGGAAGCCAATTAACAGTGTCTGCAACGCCAATAAGAATTCAGATTCCTTCAGTCTTTCTTCAAATTGCTAAAGGCAGACAGATATGTTAGCATACAGTCAACAGCCAACGGAAATAAAAGGGAAAAAATGTCAATACAAAAAAAAAAATCATCGACTTTGTGGTATTTTTTTAATGTATACGATAGATGTTTTAAAGCTTTCCCCTTTTTTAGCATAGCTATATAACTGGCCTAAATTATACAATTATTCCAGAATAATTACCTCCAGTTGGATCTGACCTTGCCAGATAAGTCTTTCCATAACCTCCTCAGATGGTTGCTCCCCCTACTTTCTCATTCTCCATCTTCCTCTACAATTTCCCACAACCAGAAAGAAAGGTGAAACTCGGCAGCGTTGCCTTATTATCGCTGCCCAAAATAAAGTAAAATACAGCTTTCTTCATTCATCCTACAAAAATAAAGGTTTTCTTCCTCTGTTCTATTTGAAAGAAATAATAAAGAAAAAACAAGTCAGCAATATTAAAAATTCAACAAAAGATTATATATTACGATGAAGAGATAAGTACTTTGATATGTAGAATAGACATGCGTAATAGAGCCTTCTCAGTAGACACTGCAGAAGTCATTCGTGCTACTTGCCAAATATTCTGCGTTTCCTGTTCAGGGCAAAACTAGGATTTACCTACTGGTTCATTAGTGATTGGGAGGAGCCATACAACTACTTCCTGGCTAATGAGTACTAAGGAGAAAGAATGTGATTTATTTCCAGGCCAGATAATTTAATTACAGATACAAATCCCTCCAGTGCTTTCTTTTCCAGTTCCATGATTACCAGATGGTAGTTGTCCAGTGGGTCTGGACCCCAAACTGAGGACCATGTAGACCATGACCATGTCAGCAAGACAGGTGACCTCAGTGGACATGATGTGTGACAGCCACATCAACCTTTCAGCTTAAGCCACTGAGTTTAGGGGCTTATATGTGACCCTGGAATAACCTTGCCTGTCCTAACTGATGCTAGCCCGCCCTCCCTCCCACAACTACTCTTTGGAGTTAATGAATATGTAACAATTACCCATTATATGCCAGGAACTCCACTAATTTCATCCTCATGCTAACCCTTTACTGCATAGATGAGGAAACTGAGGCAAGTTTACACAGCAAGTGGATGGTGGATTTAAGATCTGAACCCTGACTCTGTGTCTAGCTCTCATTACATTACATCCACAATTCTGTTTATTCAACCACTAAATCCTTTCTCATCAATCTCAGGTCACCACATTTTGTCTCCAGAAAAATCTGTGGCTCCCAGTATTTCTCTGCATTACAGCCATTTCCTTCTCCAAATGGGCACATATTCGCAAAATCTAACCTTTAAAAATCACTCTCCTCAGAGAGCACAGAAAGAGTTCAAAAGTAGGAATTAAAAGAACGATTTTCCTTTCAGTAATGTCTTTACTCCTCAACAAGAGCAACAAAGGTAGCGATCTGAATGCTCGGCTCTCCTGGACTCCGCATTAGCTGTCCAGGGCAATCCCGGGGACACAGATTTGCCGCACGCTGCCATCATCACTATAGAAGCACTCATTTCCCCATTATGTGGCTGAGCAGGTGCCGAATGCAAAGCTGGACGGTGACCCAATTTGCTGTGCTGTAACAACAGACCAGCACCCCAGCTGGAGAACAGACATTTCAGCTTTGCTCTTTTCAGAGATATTTGTATAGATAAATGGAAGTTTTATGTGGGCACAAAGAGAATATATTGTCCTCTCAACACACACGTGTAACTTCGATTATGCCAGCAGTCATCATCATAATAAGGGAGGTTTAGAGAAGTTTCTTTATCCAGAAGGATCCCAAAGAGCTTTACAAAAACTTCACAAATTACAGGCAAAAAACAAACAAACAAAAAAAGCCTTCTTTCACATCCACATGGAGAATCTCATCACTAACATTCTGCTTTCCCGCATAACACCTCCAGATGTCAATGAAAGATTACCCACGCATCAGGAAAATGGAATATTGGAGTCAAAACTTACCATGGGGCCAGGAAGAGGGGAATTTTGCCCCAAATACAAATAGTAACTGTATCTTTGCCCATCTTGGGGAGCGGAAACGACAGCTGCTTAACAGTCACCCACAAGCATGGCACACATGGCTCCATGTTAAGAGTCAAAAAACAACATTGCTGCACCCACTGGAAAACTTCAAGGGGAGTTTAGGCATAAAGAATTGGAATTTGGCCTCCTTCCTCTGGCCAGATGTGCCAAAATCTCACTCATTCCAGATTTAATAATGTCTACAGATTGAGTTGGGATAAAAACCAACAACTCAACTGTAAAACAATTCCTAAAACAAAACAGCTCTAGGAATGACTGAATTGGAGGTTTTTAGTTGTTCAGTTATGATTTGGGTTTTGGTTTCCTACAAACTCAGTAACTATGACTTCAGTCAGAGGGAATTCAATTTAAATCTTGAAGTTGCAGTTACTAAGTCACCTCTTTCTGATGCACTTTGAGGAAATTCAGAATGAACTAGATTATCCCTTAATTCAACTTTATAAGGAAGGAAATGTATTACCCCATTTTCCAGATACAGAAACTGAGGTTAACACTCACACAGTTGATAAGTGTCAGAGTCAAGGTTGAAATTCAGTTCCTCTGACTCAAGCCCAGAATTGTATTGACTTTAAGTATTCTGGCAAAAAGTGCATACCTTGATATATATTAAACATACAACTTTTGTAAAAGAAATATATTTGAAGGGTTTGATGTGTATTTTTTAAACCAAACAATCCTTTGAGGTCCATTTTATTAGGTTGGTACAAATGTGGTTGCAGCTTAAAAGGTTAAAAATCATTGCAAAAACCACAATAACTTTTGCACCAACCTAATATTTGGTACGTGTTAGTAGTACTGAAGTGACTCTCCATGTTCAACCAACAAGCTAGTAAATAAAGTTAGTAAGTATTTCTAAAGGCTGGTATGGTCTGGGTTATGACTAAATTAAACCGGGAAGCTTAAAATCCAGTAAGGAAAGATAAATACATATTTTAAACTCAGATAGTATAAAAACTGGATAGTAAAAATTATCTATTAGAGACTATATGAAAAGAACTAAACTGAGTGAATAATGATGAAAATACCAACATCCTCAGCTATTTGGAGTATCAAGTAATCAACCTGGGGATGGCAAATTTGGGTATGCAACTTAAGCTGGACCTTGAAAAATGAATAAACGAGGCCGAGTGACAGAATTATTTAGAGCTATTGTTGCCTAGGCTGTGCTGGTTTCTGGGCCAATATACCTACATATCCATCTGGCAGCCACCTGCCTCTCCCCTCTCCCCAAGCACCTCCCTGCACCAAAAGACAACAAAAACTGACGTGAGCAGGGGACCATCCTTGGCAGCATGAATGTAACTTAAATACCTTTTCCTAATCACATCTAATTAAATTTAATTAACTCTTCTGATCTAAGAGAGAAAGACCTAAACATTTAAAGTTGAATGTTGAAACCCTGAAATGACTTCCATTTCGAGATGACTAACTGAACATCCTTGCTGAAATGCTTGCCTACTCCCTTATAAATTACCACTGAGATGACCAAAGATATACAAATGATAGAAAATAATCTGCTTTTGTTTTGAATTCCATATGTCAGAAGTTTGAAAAGCACCTATTGTAAAATATATACTGAATGCCAAAAAAATATGTATACACATTTTAAGAAAGGAAAAAAACTGTATTAAAATTGTAATACTCAATATATACCAATAACGAAAGATGAATACAAGTCACGTTTGACTTCTGCGATTACAGGTGCTCAAACTGGTAACCATTAGCATAATTTTAATACAGTTTTTTCCTTTCTTAAAATATGCATACCTTTTTTTGGCACCCTCTGTACTTTATTTATATACATATATTTAATAGATGTGGCTTCTGTGCATAAAATAGAAAATCTCTGGACACAAAACAAAAGCAAACCAAATTATGAACAAAATTGAAGACAAAGAACTAATGGCAATTTGCAAGAGAGGTGATAGAATAAGTGGGAATACATACAGGAATTTTACAAGTCAATAAGATAATAGTAATGCCCCCATCATAGCAAGTGGACAAGGAAACAAATATATTTTAAAATGTTAAAACCTCATTAATAATCAGAGACATGATTACTAAAACAGTGATATGTTATTTAGCACCTGTCATCTTGGTATTAAAAGGCTATGCTCAAAAGTAATATAATGATATTGGAAGTGTAAACCATTAGAACCTTCCTGCAGAGATATTTGGAAGTAATGCAAACATTTTTGCCTGCCATTTGACCTAGAAATTTTATTTCTATGAATTTATCATAAAGAAGTAACCAAGAGTGTGTGCAATGATATCCTCCGAGAATGTTCACCAAAGCATTTTTCATAACAATGGAAAATTGGAAATAACTTAAATGTCTAAAAATAGGGGACTGATTAAGAAAATCTGTTCAAAACAATACTTGTGCAGCCTTTTAACGTGGTTTTATATTAATTTTTTAAAATAGAAAACTACTTAAGATTTTCATTTTGCACATGCAGCACAACCCCATCGTGCTCTTAAAAAATTATACACATAGAAGGAAAGGGATGGAAATCCACGATGGCAGAGTAGATAAACACTGTGCTTGCCACATCCCATGAACATAACAAAATTACAACTAAATTATAGATTAACCTGGAGAACCATCTGAAATCTAGCTGAACAGAATTTTTATAACTGAGGATATGAAGAAGACACGTCGAGACTGGTAGGAGGAGTGGAGACACAAAATAGGCTGGTTCCACACCCATGTGTGGCAGTTGAAAATCAGGAGACATATCTTGGCCACAGACGTTCCTCACATAGGTGCAAGGGATCCTAGCCCTCCACTCCACGCTCCCCAGCCTGGAGTACTGATACCGGGAACAAGAGCCCCCACTACTACTGGCTGTGAAAAACTGGGCATTCCAACCACCTGGCTGGGACAAGAAGGCTGCAGAAAACCCAGACATCCTCTTAAAGAGCCTTCACAGGCACTCAACCTGGGCTCCTGATGAGGGACGGATGTTGGAGACATATGGGGAGAGACTGAGTTGTGTAAATTTGGGACAAGGATTGAAGGGACAGTCCTCATTTTTCCTGTGTGGGACCCTTCTCCCATGCAGCTGGCAGGTAGGCTTCACCTTTCCTGTGTTGAGCCTGCCCCCACATAGCCAAATCTGAATCTGATTGGCCTGGTGTGGTCCATGGCTTCCTACTGATTCACTGAGACCCTGTGTCACCCAAGTTGCATACCATCGGAGGCTTTATCAGCAGCCGAACCTTATGGAAGCCAGCAGGTGGCAGAAGGTGTCAGAGTGTCCTGGCTTTTTGTGGAGCTACCCCAGGCCCAGTACTGGTAGTAGCCATGCTGGGTTTCACAGTATGGCCTCTCCCACATGCCTACAGGTAAAGCCCAGTCAGTGACCAACCATGGATTGCTTTAAAGCACCTATCAGGAACTCCTGAGCTAGTCACTGGCAGTGGCTGACATGGGCCTGCACTGGAACCCCTCCCAAGAGACCCCATAACCAACATACATGGAGGTTGGCTTCAGAACACAGTAGAGCACAACCCAGTTAGCCTTACAAGTGGCACAACCAAAGGGCAGTCTCAACAGGCACCAGAGTCTTCTGGGGTGAATCCCCCTCTGTGGGCTAAGTCCCATGTACAGCAGCCTGTAAGCTGAAGAGATGGCCAAACCCCATAACCTGTCAGCCTGAGGGTCAATACCACCCACTGACATGGCTCAAGGCTCAATTATAACAGGAGGACACACACAAACCATACAAAGGACACTCCTGGAGCACCCAGAAAGGGTGATCAGGAAGACTGTGCCACTGGGCCCCACAGGGTACCTACTACACAAGGCCACCAGACAAGAGTGGAAGACACAACAGCACTATCTAATACATAGAAACAAACACAGAGAGGCAGCCAAAATGAGGAAACAAAGAAATACATCACAAGTTAAAAAACAGGAGAAAACCCCAGAAAAAGAATTAAACAAAATGGAGGCAAGCAACATACCAGAGATAGAGTTCAAAACAATGGTTATAAGGATGCTCAAGGAACTTAGTGAGAACTTCATCAAAGAGATAGCAAGCATGAAAAGGGGCAGAAAGAAACATAAAAAAGAATGAGTCAGAAGTGAAGAATACAATAACTGAAATGAAGGCTGAACCAGAAGGAATCACAAGCAGATTAAATGAAGCAGAAGATCGAATGAGCAATTTGTAAGATAAGGTAGCAGAAAACACCCAATTGGAATAGCAAAAAAAAAAAAAAGAATTCAATAATATGACGATAGTTTAAGGGACCTCTAGGACAATATCAAGCATAACAGCATTCACACCATAGGGGCACTAGAAGGAGAAGAGAGAAAGCAAGGGACTGAGAACGTATTTGAAGAAATAATGACTGAAAACTTTTCTATCCTGGGGATGGAAACAGTCACCAAGCCCAGGAAGTGCAGAGAATCCCAAAAAAGATGAACCCAAACAGGTGCACACCAAGACACATTATAATTAAAATGGCAAAGTTGAAAGACAAAGAGAGAATCCTAAAAGCAGCCAGAGAAAAGCAATTAGTTATATACAAGGGAACTCTCATAAAACTGTCAGCGGATTTCTCAACAGAAACATAGCAGGCCAGAAGGGATTGGTACAATATATTCAAAGTGATGAAAAACAAGGACCTACAATCAAGGGTACTCTACCCAGCAAGGCTATCATTTAAAATTGAAGGACAGATAAAGAACTTCCCAGACAATAAAAAGCTAAAGGAATTTATCACCACCAGACCAGTATTACAAGGAATGTTAGAGGGACTTCTTTAAGATGGGGGGAAAAAAGATAAAAAATATGAATAAATGGCAATAACTACATATCTGTCAACAAATGCTTTCAATGTAAGTGGATTAAATGGATTAAATACTCAAATCAAAAACACTGGGTGGCTGAATGGATAAGAAAACAAAGCACTTACATATGCTGCCTACAAGAGATTCACATCAGATTCAAAGACACACAGAGACTGAAAGTAAAGGGATGGAAAAATTTATTTCATGAAAATGGAAACAAACAAGCAAACAAAAAAGTTGGGGTAGCAATACTTATACCAGACAAAATAGACTTTAAAACAAAGCCTATAACAAGAGACAAAGAAGGACCCAGTAATCCCACTTCTGGTATTTATCCAAAGAAACACAAAATACTACTTCAAGGAGATGTGTGTATCCATATGTTCATTGCAGCATTGTTTACAGTGACCAAGATGTGGAGGCAACCTGGGTGTTCGTTGACAGAGGAATGGATAAAGAGGAGGTGGTACATATATATACAATGGAATATTTCTCAGCCAGGGAAGGCAATGGGTTCTTGCCATCTACAGCAGCATGGATGGAACTGGAGGGTACTGTGCTGAGTGGAGTACATATGTCAGACAGTGAAAGACAGATGAAATGTGATTTTGCTTATATGTGGAATCTAAAGAACAGAGCAAACAAAACAAAAACAGATTCACAGATACAGAGAACATTTTGTTGTTTACCAGATGGGAGGGGTGTTGAGGGGATGGGTGAAAACGGGGAAAGGATTAAGAAGTACAAATTGGTTGTCACAAAGTAGTCATGGGGATGTAGGGCATAGCATAAGGATTGTATTAGTCAATATAGTCATAAGGATTATAATAGTTAATAATGTAATAACTATGATGTTGGACAGGTACAGATTTATTAGGGTGATAGGTGGGAGGGGGGTTGGGGGACAGGGTGAAAAAGGTGAAGGGATTAAGAAGTACAAATTGGTAGTTACAATATAATCATGGGATGTAAAGTAAAGCATTGGGAATACAGTCAATAATATGGTAATAACTATATATAGTGATAGGTGGACACTAGACTAGTCAGAGATATCACTTCTTAAATCATATACATGTCTAACCATATGCTATATACCTGAAATTAATATAAAAATAACATTAAATTTCAACTGTAACTGAAAAATTAAAAAGTGGGGGAAGGTGAAGGGCATAAGTGGTCCAAATTTCCAGGTATAAACCTGCTAAGTCATGGAAATGTAATGTACAGCATGGGCAATATAGTCAATAATATTGGAATAGCACAGTATAGTGTCAGATGGTTGCTGGACTTATCATGGTGATCATGATAGGTATATAAATGTGTATGCCTGAAATTAATATAATATTGCATGCTAACCACATTTTTAGTAAAAATTTTCTGAAAAAGAAAAAAGAAGGAAAGAGATTAACAAAAATGTTAATATCTCTGAATGATGAAATTAGAGATAATTATCTACCATAAACATATATTACTTTTTTATAAGGATAAAAAGAAAAGTCATTTAGGAAAAAATAAGTCACTAAGCTATACAGATCCCTCAGTAGTAAATGTTCAGGTATAGCCTTGTTTCAACGAGAAGCACCGAAATTTTGTGGGAGGATTACCCTTACAACACAGCAGGACGGAATCTCCAAAGAAAATAGTTACAGATAGAAAACCAAAATCATTTTAGGAAATTAGGTTTCAAGAGCAATGCTATTTCTATATCCAAGCCTTTTGGTGTACATCAAGCTCCAATCTAGATCCAGGTTATTCATTCAACATTATTTATGAGTTTTATTCCTTCAGACCCTCAATCTCATCCACATTAATGTCATTTTTTTTCCTGGAGAATGGTGTATCCTTTCATTCTTGGGTGATCACAGAGCTCTAAACCTTTTCCCAATGTCTGCCCAGTGGTCCAGTGGGGATAATTGTTTATGATATGATATTTGGTATCATATCTCCACAGAGATATTAATTCTCCAGTTATGGACTAAATTCTCCCTGAATTCATATGTTGAAACATTAATCCCCTCTCCGACCCCTACTGTATTTTGAGATTGGGCCTCTAAGGAAGTTTAGGGTTAAATTAGGTCATAAGAGTGGGGCCCTGATCTGATAGTATTAGTGTCCTTATAAGAAGATACACCAGATCACTTTCTCTCTCTCCAAGGACACAGAGGGGAGGAGGGCATCTGAAAGCCATCTGGCTCTCACCAGAAAGTGAATCAGCCAGAACCTTGATCTTGGACTTTCCAGCCTCAAGAACTGTGCAAAAATAAATTTTTCTTGTTTAACCACCCAGTCTATGGTATTTTCTTATGGCAGCCTGAGAAGACTATGACATCTCCTGTGAAACTCTTGAATGGACCTCTATCTGCCTGCCCCACTCTTGTTAGATTGCCCCAAAGACAGACCATTGTGCCCTGTGCCCCCAGCTGTGTGATTAATATAAAGTTGCTGGACGTAGTAGAACCATACATTTACTCATTCGTTTCTTGTCATACTGTCACTATTTGAAACATATGCAGCAATGACTTCCCCTCCAAATTGTCCCATTTACAACATTCAGTCCCCATTACCTCCACAAACATCTGTTTTGGTTCCAAATCAAGACTGGGTTTTCTAGGCCTTCTTAAAGTCTGCAACTTGGACTGAGTGTCTCTCAATCCTGAGGACTAATCCTATAATTTTCTCAGTTCTTCTAAATCTAAACTATCAAAACCCATGTCCTTTCATTTTCTCCCTTCTCTAGTCTAGGGCACTGAGGCCCCAACATGGATTGCAGTCAAAATATTTAAATTTGGAAAATAGTCCCATATTCTAGCATTGATATAATAACTAATCTGATTATCAAAACTTATTTCACTTCTCTATGGATGAACCTGAGGGTTTTATTTTCTTTGGTGGGAGAAAACAAAAGAAGAGGTAGACAGTGCATACTGTGGTACACACCCAGTTTATCCCTTCAGGAATATTCAGGACTAGGCACCATTCCCAGAGCTCCTGGGAATGCTGACTCCTGGTGCTCTCAGCTGAGTCTTCTTCTGAGAATTGTCCTCAACTTAAGAAAGCCACCACATTCAAGGTCACTCCCCTCCCAGGAACAGCCTATATTGAATTACAGATAGATGTAGTGGTACCAAGGCCAGTTCCTTGTCTTAAGGCGGCATAAATGTGAAGAGTCATCTAGCTCCAGAGCTCTTTGTGGAATTGGCCAAAGCTTTTGTTGAGATTGTATCTCAGTTCAACTCTTTCTGCCCAATCCTATTTCTTTCACTCACCCACAAGTGCTGATCCTGAAGGTGTTCCTGAAGGTCAACCTCTGCAAGCAACTATCCATCTTAAAGTCGGTTTCCTATGGAACCCAACCTTAAGCAGGGAAATTGAACAATTAGTACATTCCTAGTTGCATAAATTTTCATTTAGGATATTCCAAAACAGAGTTTTCAAAATTCTTTCCTCCTTTGCTCAACAGCCCATTGATCATGAACCTCATTTCATGCCTGTCTTTACATCAATCCCTAGAGAGTGTTAGACCCACATTGTTCAGAATTAAACTCTAATTTTTCCATGGTTGGCTAAGGTCAGCTGAGCTTATGAATGGCCCATAAGTAAGGTAAGTTTATTGTGAAATGTACTGCCCGACTAGCATAAGACACTCAATAGGTATTCTTTTATTTTAACACAACACACACACACACACACACACACACATACACAATTAGGATATGTGTTTCTTGTTTTATCAGCCTTGTAATTCATCTATTTATTCAACAATACCTACCTACATAGTAGGTCTACTATGTGCAAGAAACTGTACTTGTCAAGAACTATGGAAGTACCAAAAATCTGTCACAAGCTAGAGCAGTTTTCCCCAGAAGACACAATGCCATACTGAAACAATGAAGAAACATTCTGTGTCAATTTACAATGAAACTGGCTCCAGGTTAGATGCTGTGTGAGAGATCAGCGAGTATAAGACACAATGTGCCCTCAGATAAGAGTACCATCTGGTTGAGGAGAGAAGGCAATGTATGCTCAACATCAGATAAATGTTTGATCACTAAGTGTGACAGTATTAAAAGGGAGATCAGAATAATAAGATGACAATTCTGGATAGTCTACACCAGCAAAATGTCACTTCTATTAAGTGGCCTGGTACAAAGTGAACATTGCAGAGCTAACTTTTCACTCATCTGCTATGTTTTTTTTTTTCCTCAAAAGAAATCTCTTTTCTTTTTATCTTCCACAAGGAAATAACTTTTGCATTTTCTCCCACGAGGAAGACCCTGCAGACTAGATATAAAACATTAACCTCATCCATGATGAAACCTCAAGTTTGGATCTCTAGGAAATTTCTCTCATTTGCCAGTTTTGTGAAGGAATGTTCATTTTCATGACTGTATTGTCAACTTCTGCTTTAAGTAATTTTTGCTTTTACTCATAATTTTGGTAGATTTCAAAAGAAATCAGCTTAACATTTGAATTTAATACTCTATTACACACAAGCACACACAACAATCACTGTTAGAAGCCCATTACCTGAGAAGTTAGGTTTAAATTAAGATCAGCTGATCCATTTTAAAAATATATTGAATGGGTTTAATTGTCTGCATTATACAGTGGGCAAATTTTTCAGGATGCCCATTACTAAATGAACAGAAGTGATTGGAGCCCAGTCCATGACCATTGATAGGAAATACCTATTGGTGATTTTTATAAATTACAATGGCTGAGTCTGCACAAAAATCTCTGGGTGACTCTGATTTGCTCTAGGTCAAAGAGCAAATCCTATATGGTGATAAAAGAAGATTGGATTTTGGGTGATGAACACAAAATGCTTAATACAGATGATATATTATAGAATTATACACTTGAAACCTAAATAGTTTTATTAACCAATGTCACCCCAATAAATTTTAAAAATAAAAGCAATGGTGAGTTTTTCAAAAAAACAGTTTGCATTGCTCATTGCTTCCTAGGTTAAATAAATTAAGATCTTGTACATTTCTCCCAAAATGGAAGTGTAATGTAACAATTTTGATTTCTCTACCATTCAAGAAAAAGAAAAAGAAAGTAAACATTTTAAAATATATTCCATTGTTTAAGACTAGCAAAAAATTTGTTCAACAATGATTTCACTCTTTCTCAAAATCAGCATTGGGTTAGATTCACCATAAAAATGTAAAATCAAGACTTGGAACTAGCTCTGAGAATATCCTCACTAGAACTATTATAAACTTTCATTTTCCACTTGTGAGTCATGAAATGTATCCATTCTCTTTGCACCTGATTTTCAAGTTAGGTTGCATCTCTGCACAGCTTTAATTGTTACCAGTGACTAGTCACATATAGCATTTTTCTTCAATGGTAATCTCATTTTTCACCATTGCTGGGTGTTTTCCATTTCCGCCTCCTACTAAAAAATCTTGCTTTATCGAGTTTATTGCAATATCTGAAACCCCATTTCCCATGCACAGCTCCTCTGAAGAAAACTGAGTAAACCAAGTGAAACATGTGGTACATACATCCAGACAAAAAAGTTCTTCAACACCAGAATCTGGCCCTTTCAGATTTTCAGGTGAGACCATCTGAACTGAGCTCACTCTAGGGAATGAATAGCATGCAGGTGGCTGAAATAGTTAGCTTAAGCACAGATTCTTACTGAAGTTTGTGCTTGTGTGGGTATGTACAATATAAATAAATAAGCATGATCTGTACATAAATAAGCATTGGTTTGGTATTAAGGTCCATCCCTTCTCACCAGGAAATTAGAAAACCTCTTTAGGCAGTCCTAATGAGGTCCAGATCATCTTCTAGAGATATTACCCAGGATCAGTATCATCTATTGATTCACTTTTGTGCCCAGATGACTGCACTAGAATAATGGCCTCCTCATATTAGGGACAATGCCCATTGCCAGGGAAATTATCAGTATTTGTCTTCAATTGTCAAAAGTTCAGGATTTAACTGTAGATTGTTTATCTGCTTTGGTACTATGGTTGAGCCAATAATGTTACAAATTTTGTAACACACAGTTACAAAATTAAATATGGACATTAAATCGACTGCCTTTTCTTCCGTATGCACTCTATAAAGCATTTGCTATACCTATCTTATTACCTTAGTCAGCTTTTTCCACCACTGGGAACAACATGTATGCTACAGTCCATCATGAGGCACCTTCTAAATTGACTTCTTCAGTACCTCTCAAAGTCTCCCTCATTGTGCAGACACCATATTCTTGTTATATCTTCTCTTATATGAGATGGGCATCCCCTTGGCATGTGGAAGTGGACAGAAACATGGCAGGTTACCCACTTTAAGCCTACTTACAGCTACATGTGTTGTGAAATAACAGGACTTAACAGCCAATGGATTCCAGTTCCCCAATTCTAGAAGCACAAAGCCATGGAGAAGATATGTTAGTTTCCTCAACAGATGTTTCTTTAAGTGCCCACCCTTTGCTCAGCAGTGACACAGAAAGATAGTAAGACAAAGTCTCTCTCTTTAAGAAAATCAAAATCAAAATTCTAAGGCAGGAGTAAGTAATATGCTGTGACTCACTATTTCCTTGAGATAGAGATATTTGCAAAGCATGATCACTATATAAAAGATACAAAGCCAGTTAACGGCAAAGTGGAAAATAAAGACTGGGTCTCTGTAGTTGCATTCTACTGTGCCTCCCACACCATGAAGGCAAACCCAGCAGAAGCTTCACATTTTGTGATAGACAAGCATACACACAGCTCAGGGCCCTGAAGCATCTATAAATGCTGAAAAGGGCTGACAGGAGAGCAGCCTGCCTGACATCAACTGCGTCAGACTCTCCTAAGACAAAATGAAGCCACAGCCTAAAGACAGTATCTCCTCACCCATCTTGCCCCAGGGTTATCACAGCTGTGGCTTTAAGCAATATGCTTTGACATAAGGTATGGCAACAACAGTAGATGAAAAGGAAAAAAAAAAGTGGGGCAATATTACTTTTATGCTGTCATACTGCTCCTGGCTACAAAGAACCCATTTATTAGTTTCTACAAAAATGCAGAGACACATAGGTAGTGTGGTGTCTATATTGCTTTTGTGTGACCAAATTACATAAGTACAGTGTGTGTGTATGTGCTTTGCACAATACATGTATTTGCATTAACCTAGAACATAGCTTGCATGAAACCTATATACCATCAATACCTTAGATGAAAGATGAAGCATACTTTATGGGCCAAGATAGATATGTCATGTTCATTCTTTATAGGTTTCCTATTCTTTCTTCTAATCCCCATTAAAAAAAAATCATTTCCTCCTAAATTTTTTATACACTACCTTCAAGTATCTTGCAGCTATCAACTAATAAACTGTGCAATCAGTAATGATGGTGAAATTAATGCCAATGGCCTGGTAAATCCTACATAACACATGGTTCCAAAGGACAGTTCAGAAAAACAGGGAACTTTTAACTTCATGACACCTCAAGGACCACGTTACGATAAACCCTTCCAATGGTTGAATCTATCTGCCTGAATGACACTATTCCCTGGAAATACACTTCAAAGTTTTGAAAGCTTCAGTTCCTTTTCCAGTTATTTGTCTGGCAGTTCTTAAATATCTGCACTGCCCCTAACTATCAGTCTCAAGAAAATATGAGAAACTGAAAATCTGATCCGATTTGTTAATAAGAGGAAATTATGAATTCATTGACAATGCAACTCTAAAAATATCAAGAATACTATACCAATCCTCCATTTAAGAGGAAGGCCAAGAATACTAATATTATATCAGGGAAGGATTTCTTAAAGAAAACACAAAACCCACAATTTGTAAAAGGATACATATATACATATATATATATATGATATATACAATAATATGATGTATATCATATATACATATACATATATATTTATACATATATGATTAAATCAAATTATGAAAATTCATCCAATGACATCTAAACCAAGGAATAATATATGGAAAGAAGTATCTCCTCAGAATACATAAACAGTTCCCCCAAAATAAGAAAAGGCCAAACAAAACCTCACAGAACAATAAACAAAGAAAATAATCAATACAGAAACAATGATACTAAAGCCAAGAATATGTTTTCAAAAGACAACTCAACCTCACAAACCATAAGGGAAACAGAAATTAAAGTAACCTATAATAATGCTATTGTTTTGGTCACAATTCAAATATCTACAACTATCAAGTGTTGGTGAGAACACAGAGATAGAGAAGTCTCTGCACAATGCTAGTGAGATTAGGAAAAAGAGGATGAGAGGGGACCAAACGAACAATTTGGCTACAACAGCAAAATTAAAAGTATGCACGTCCTTAAAAAAAGAGTATAGCATGATTTTTCAGGATGACATACCCTGAACATAAGCCCTAATGCATCTTTTGGAGCAACCTTAATATAAGACCCGGTCTTATTTTCGGGGAAACACAGTATGACCCAGTGAATACAGTTTAGAAAAAGTCTGAGCTTACTCACAAGAAAAAATACTCTGATATATATATATAAAACTACTCTGATATATATATATATGGTATATATATATATACCATATATATGTGATATATATATATGTAAATTGTGGCATTATTTATAATTTCAACAAAACTAAAAACAATCCAAAACCTCATGATTAAGGAAATTTATACATAAGATACAGTATTGTTACATGCTGGGATAATATGCCTCAATTAAAATTAATAATTTATAGCAAAATGTAGCATTTGAGTCAGAAAGGATATTATAGAATATTAAATACAATAGCATTTATATAAATATTTAAATCACAAAAACAGCATAGGTAGTATCGTAATCATATAACTGTTCCTGTTACTTACTGCTGTAAAAAAAAAAAAAACCACCCCAAAGCTTAGATAACTGAAAAGAGTAACATTTATTTTGCTCATGCTATGAACTGATATGTGTCCCCCTAAAAGTCATATGTTGAAGCCCTAACCCTCAGTGTGATTGCATTTGGAGTAAGGAAGTAATTAAGATTAAATAAGGCCATAAGTGTAGGGTCCCAATCTGATAGGAGGACCCCAGAGAGCTCGCTCACTTTCTCTGCCATGTGTGTACACAGCAAGAAGGGGGCGGTCTACAAGCCAGGAAGAGAGCTCCCGCCAGAACCTGACCATGCTGGCACCCTGGTCTGGGACTTTTCAGGCACCAGAACCATAAGAAAATGAACTTCTGTTGTTTGAGCCACCCTGTCTATGGCATTTTGTTATGGCAGCCCAAGCTAACCGATCACAGCTCACAAAGAGCAAGTTAGGCAGGACGTGGTGGGGACATGCCATTTCTGCTCCACTCACATCAGCTGAGCTGGATCAAAAGCTGGAGGTTGAAATCATCTGAAGGCTCCGTCACTTATCTGTCTGCTACCTGGAAGGTGGAAGAGCTGCGCCTCCTCAGAGACATCTCTATCCCTACGTACGTGGTCTCCAGCTCAGCCTCATAGCTTTAGCTGAATTCCTACTGCTGCTGCTGCTGCTACTTCTTCCTCTTCTTCTCCTATTTCTCCTCCTCCTCCTTCTCTTCCTCCTTTCCTTCTCCTTTCTTCTCCCTTCTCTTTTCTCCTCTTCCTCCTCCTCCTTCTTTCTTTTTTTCTTCTGTATTTCTTCTTTCCTTTTTTTTTTTTTTTGGGGGGGGGGGCTTCAACAACATAAATTGACTATCTTATAGTCCGGAAGTCGAACACAGGTCACACTGGGCTTTACTTAAGGTAAAAGCAGGGCTGATTCCTTCTGGAGGGTTAGGGGGAGAATCCCTTCCCTTGCCTTTTCTAACTTCCAAAGGCCACCTACGCTCTTTGGCCTCAATCCACCTTCTTGTTTTCATCATCATATCTCCCCCTTCCTCCTTTGTCTCCTATTACCTCTCAATTTTAAGGACCATTGTTTTACACTGGGCCCACCCAGATTACCCAGGATAATCTTCCCCATTTCATGATCTTTAACTTAATCACATCTGCAAAATTTATTTTGCCATGTATGGTAACATTTCCAGCGTCTGGGAATTAGGACATGGACATATTTGAGGAGCCATTATTCTTCAGCTGACCTTCTTACATGTCATCTCAGAGCTCCCAATAAGTGTGTCCCAGTGGGGAGAAACCAGGTAGAAGCTGTATCCCCTTTGATGACCTCAACTTTGCAGTCATGCAATATCCCTTCTACATTATTCTAACGGTTAGCAGTGAGTTACTGTATTCAAGTGTAAGGGCTGTAAAACACTAATCTTGATGGGAGGAATGCCAAAAAATTTGTATACATGTTAAAACCACCAGTATATATGTGTGATATGTGTGTACACATGCACACACAAAAATATTTTTAAAAATGAACTGGACACACACAAAATTCATGACAGTGATAACCCCAGTGGGGGAGATGAATGGAACCTGCAAAAATGTCCCAAATTTTTAACTAATATTTTAATTGAGAATATAGAATTTTAATATGAAAAAATATTCATAAATATCAGTCCCAGGAGGTCTGGAATAATGTGTATGGTAGTTAATTGCATTGATAGCCCCAATTACCATGTTTCCCCAAAAATAAGACCAAGCTGGACAATCAGCTCTAATGTGTCTTTTGGAGCAAAAATTAATGTAAGACTGGGTATATTATATTATATTATATTATATTACATTATATTATACGCTGTCTTATGGTAAAATAAGACCGGGCCTTATATTGATTTTTGCTCCAAAAGACACATTAAAGCTGATTGTCCACCTAGGTCTTATTTTTGGGGGAATACGGTAAAGTCCTCCCTATATCCACGCCTTTTAAAATGCCATTTCATAGCTCCTCCCATCAAAAGGTGGAGTCTGTTTCTCCACTCTTTGAATTAGACTGGCCTTGTGACATGCTTTGGGCAATGGAATGCAGCAGATATAATGGTGTGAAACCAGTTCTGAAACTAGTTTCAGGAGATCTGGACCACTTCTGTTTTCTCCCTTTCAGACCACTGTTTTCACCATGAGAACCCTGAACTAGGTTACTGGAAGATGAGAGGCCATGTGGAGCATAGCTGAGTCAGCCCATCTTCGGCCATCACAGACCAGCCAGCCCCTGTCCCCTACCACTCTGACCTACCAGCTGACCACTGTTAAAAACAAGACAATGCCCCCCAAATGTAGTCGCTTATGTTAAGCCCCACATCATCAAACCAAGATGTAATTATAGGTTCAGCTCTCCCAGAAATGGAATCTTATCCCAATCAGGAATCACCTGATCAGCACTAGTTAGGTGATCTGCCTGATAGACCCCTGTCCTCCCCTAAAGGAATAACCTACCTGCTTTTAGGTATAGCTTTCTTATCCCTCCTCTCTTTTTCCTATAAAGTTTTTCATTTTATACAGCTCCTCAGAGCTCCTTTCTAGCCACTATATTGGCTGCTGCCCAATTTGAATCCATTTTTGCTTAAATAAACTCTTAAACTGTTTAATATGCTTCAGTTTATCTTAAAACCACCCATGCATGAACAAGCAAGCCCAGTTCAGCAGAATTTCCTATCTTGCCCCTGCATTCCTGAGAAATAATGATTAGTGTTTTAAGCAACTAAATTTTGAGCTGATATATTACAAAGCAATATGAAATGATATAGAATGCTGGTTATGTTATTCTCTATTTTTTTCTTTTTTACAATTATTCAAGATGGGAAAGAAATAGAGGGAGCAAAGGAAAGTTGAAAAGAAAGAAAAACTAAACCCACATTGATAGAAGGTTCAAAATCTAAAATGGCAATTGGTCCCTTATTTTGACTGCCATGAATAATAAAATTCAACAGGTACTTATTAAACTCTTTGTACTTGAAAAGAGGGTTTCCGTTGTGATTCAAATACTACTACTAAAAATATCACAAAACAACCAAAACACATTAACTACAATAAGAAAATTGCACATTAGAAAATGACTACTTGTTGATGTGTTGTTTTGATCCAAGGAACCCAAAATACTTACAGTAATTAATCTCCACTTATTCCCTGGGATGAAATGGGCATGAAGTAGACAATTACTATTTCTATTTTGCATATTAAATAATGGCAGTTAAAAACAACAAATAATAATGCCAAGATTAATGAAGTAAGAACTTAGTAAATTAAGTTTTATTAGCCCAAATCTTCCAGGATCTTCAGAGGAAATTCAATAATGGTAATCTTTTTACTCATTGGTATGGACTAAATGTCTGTGCCCCCACCCACACACAAATTCATATGTTGAAACCCTAACCCCCAGTGTGATGGTATTTAGAGGTGGGCTTTTAGGAGGTCATGAGGTTAGAACCATGTAAGGATGCAGCAAAGACTGCCACCTACAAACCTTCATCAGAATTCAACCATTCTAGCACCCTCATCTTGGACTTTCCAGCCTCCAGAACTGTGGAGAAAAAAAGTTCTGTTTAAGCCCCCCAGTCTGTGGTATTCTGTTATAGCAACCCAAATTGACTAAGACACTCATCCAGTAACATCTTTATGTACTGCTCTAAAAAATCCACTATAATTACATGAGGAGATTTGTATAGTACTTATAGTTAGTAATTTATTTTTAGAAAACAATATGGAAGTTTTCAACATTGAGAGAGAGAGAGCAAATTTTAATTGATTATTTTGCTACCAAGGAGAAAACAAGCATTTCAAATTTTGCACAACCACTGCAATTGCATTGAATTTTATTCTTTTCAACAAAGATACCTCATTATATTAATAACCAAAAATAATTTTAGTGTTTTACTGTGCAACTCTTCCTACCAGAAGATTCAACAATGAGAAGAAAACTCTTTCATCAGACCAGGTGACCTAATTTTGGGTTTGAAACAATATAATATATGTGTGTGCACCCACATACATGTGCTGACCTGGAAGTCATTCTTTCAAGGGCTTCTGTAAGGCTCATCCCATAGAGTAGATCAAAATTAATTGTTGAGGGAGGCAGCTATTATAGTTCTGTCCTCTTGGACCAATACATATACAGACAATGGTAGAAAATCAATAATGTCACTAGGTCAAGGGCACTTGATAGTACAGAGCAAATAAATGTTCTTCGTCCATATTTACACAGAGCTGATCTTTAAAAAAAAGCTATTTCCAAAGCCATAATCTCTACTCATGTGAAAATCTCAAGGCTTCTGTAGAAGTTACTATCCAGTACATATTTCTGCTGTCAGACTACTTCTGTCACTGCATTAAAACCATGAAGTGCATTTGCTGCTGATTCGACTATTATGGCAGGAAAATGACCTGTAAAGTTCTTTTGAGGAGCCTGGCATTTTGCATATATTATAGAAATACAAGAGGAGAAAAATGTGTTAAAAATGAAGTTTATGAAAAGTCATCCAACTAAACTTTACATTTCATAGAATACAGAGGCTGCCTGATTTGTGAGACTAAGGGAGGAAAAAAAGAAACCTGTCAAGGCAGAAAATCTCCATATTCTCATGTTTTCAAGGGCAGTTGTCACCTTTTTTTTTCTATGTACAAAAATCTCAACGGTAAGTGACAGAATGAAAAATGTTCCAAACTATATTATTTGATCTTTTTGTTTTGTTTTGTTTTGTTTTACTGGTGATTCTGATGTGCAAAAGAACTTAATAGATGGAAACATATGCTTTATTTGGGGAAGGAGGGGACAAGTGAAGAGTGACATGTGTATGGACCAAAATTTGAGAACAATCTATGATTGAAAGCAATCACAAAAGCCTCACATTTTTATGAGCTTTCCAAAGGAAGAGACCATAGTTTCACGTGAGGGAGTTTAGAGTTACGTCCCTCAGAGGTAACACTGATTATCTCTGCTTAATTCTTGGCAATCAAATAGTTGACTAAGAAACAGAATTTCTGAGTCTGTACCACATACTGCTGCCAGAACCTTTATCAACACTGAGCATCTCTCATCACTGATACTGTGAAAAGAAAAAAAAAATTACTCAGGGGCTGAAGGGCACTGCTATTTTCTACATCAAGACATTTCACCAAGAGGATGAACAGGCTTAGAGGTCAATGAGAGCCTTGTTCCTGCTCCATTATCCCCAGTTGGGGGGACAGGAGGAAGAGGAGGCAATTAACCATTTCACTACTGATCAGAGATAATTGTCTTATCAAAAGGTTTTTTTTTTTCTTTTCTTTTTTTTTCTTTTTTTTTTTTTTTGGTACCAGTTGAGTGCTCAGAAATCAAACCCACAGTCATGTTTTCTGACCCAGAATGGGATCTTATTCCTTAATCGTATCCCCCTGGCTGCTTCACTGACCAGCTTCAGTGCAAGATGCGAGCACATTATTTACAAGAATTAAAGAGCTTGGGGAGTCCGGTGGCGGCAAGAGGGCATTTTCATCATAGCAGCACTCACAAGCATCAATACAGCTAAAGGTCAGTCTGCATTTCCATCAAAACCTCCTGATTTCCAGCCATTTATAACTTGGCTATAAAAATCACTCCTGGGCTGCAATTCGGCAAATAGTACCTCAGCTGAGGGGAAAATCGTCCCCTCTTGGTAGCTGTTGGCCTGTTTTGGTTTGCCTTTTGTTTTAGTGATTTGAAGAAATACACCGTAATTTGAAAGATGCTCCTTAAATGTAACTCAGATGGAGAAAATGTTAGCACTTTAAGTCATTCATTTGTATTTCCACCTCCAGTGTTAGCGGTGACTTTGACTTCACAGTTAATCCTGTCATGGTCACAATTACTTTTGACATTTTTCAAGAAACAAAGACAATGGGCAAAGCCTTCCATTCAAAGGCAGTTAGTCAGCAGAAAGGCTCTAAATGTTGGTGAGGTTTGTATTCCCAGAGCCACCTCAAAGGACAGGCTGTTGACTGTTGTCTCAGAACTAATTTCCTCTTATAAAGACGGAATCCCTGTATTAGCACCAGGGAGCTTAGCATTGTTCATTGTCTCAAGGTGCTTATTTACAGGGAAGGGATCAACTCAGGAGGATCCAATAGGGAAAGGAGAAAAACTTCGTTCAGCCTTTGAAATGAACCCAATCATTTTCTCCTCTCATCACTTTCACATCTGTGATTTTCTTCCTTTTTTACAAGAAGGGGACCCGTTTTTCTCTGCCATTAAGGAGAGATGATTACTAGGGCCTGCGTCAGATGTTCCTGGCCTGTTTCTGGAGCCCTGGTTGCTCTCACCTTTGCACTTATGAGAAGCTGGCAGCTGGCAGTGCCCTCTGCATTCCCAGTGCAAAGCCACCTGGCTGGCTGGGGCCCGCCTGAGAGGAAAAACACATAGAGATTGAAAGTGCCTCAGGGAAAAATAAGCCCTCGGTATTTAAGTCTTGAGAGGAAGAACGTGAGGCAGCACTAGTATCCTAAAGAGCAAGTGGGTTTCCTGCTGGGAGACCTGTGGGATTCTAGGCCCTAAGGAAGGGCATACTGGGGCCTGATTGCTGGGACTGGAGCAAAGACATTAGAGTTATTCTCTCACATTCATCACCTCACGGTTTACTCCTTCAGATTCTTGAAACTCAACATTTATCTTTTTAAAATATCCCTAGGAGAGGGAACTACTCCCATTTCACCAATAAGGAAAGCACAAATAGAAAAGCCAGCTGATGTGTTATCTGAGCCAATAATGGAATTTTGTCTCATATGTCCCCATCTGGGACTCTAGCCCTCCTGGCCTGGGGGATGGGGATGAAGACGAAAATGCTCTTTAAATCTTTTGTGAGTTCTAAGAAAATGAATGTGGGGGGGAGACATTTTGAGTTCTTCCACTCCGAGTACAGCACTTAAAGTATGGCAAGGCGCCTGTCCTGGGACTCACACATTTGAGAGTCCACTCCATTGCCTCCTATGGTTGGGTGCCAAAACAAGAAGTCTGCAAGGCCAAGGGCACATGCGCGCCCTCCCTTCATCAAGATCATGAACCCAGTATCTCTTGCCCAAACAACTTCCAATTTATTTGGACCTTGATGATAGAAAAAATGTTATATTTATCAATTTTGAGTTTGATGTATTACTATTGAGCATATATTTTATAGACCTATGGGATGTGAGTGTCCATTTGGACCCTTGCTCTCTAGGTTCTTTGAAGATGCAGGGGAGGCCTGTTGCAAAGCCACACCAAGGATGTGACTCAGAGTTTTCATGAGTATACCTATATAACTAATTTTATTTTGCTCTCGGTTTTCCTCATTTGAAACCATATGTGTAATCCCTACTTTAGTAATGACCCAGAAGCCTACCTGCCATCTTCTTTTGCTTTTACTGTTTTTTAATTTTGTTTCTAGTTCCTCTTTATCTCTTTCTTTTCCTGTCTCACTCAGATTTCTATTTATCCCTATCATAGTCTCTCTGGTTTATTTGGAAGTTGTAATATTCTTTTCAATTTTCTAATGATTATTTTTCTATTCATATTAGTCATAATAAAATGTATGTTGCTCTACTATTACATCAAAATTAAAAATTAACTATAAGCACACACACTAACATGAAACTTTCAAAAGGTGTTTGCTTCCCTCTCTTTCCTCTCTGGCCCATTTCCAAATTCAGGGTTATGCTTAAGTTAGTTTACTTTCAGGCAATGATTGACCTTTTAATAGCTTCCACTGCAAGAATCCTCACTTAACACTTATAGCATCCCATCTGGAAGACAAAAATCTAGTTTCCTAACCTCTACTACATACAAAATCCAATTCTTCTTGGATTACAGACTAAGTGTATTATAAACCCTTTATAACTAGCTGACAAAGTTCTCTTGTCAAGGAAGCTATAGACACCTGAGAAAAAGGGAGTTGTAATGAGGGAAGGAAGGCCAAGAACACACTAGAGAGCACAGCTTTTGGGGCTTGGGGCATACACAGAAACCAAAGACAGCAGTGGGAAATTTGTCCATCTGGAACCAAGGGTGTTGGAACAGAGCCAGGAGTGCACTTTCCAGGCTCTCGCCCTCACGTGGAAAGGTGCTGGCTCAGGTAGTAAATGGTCATCAACTGGGATTGGATGGCCATCAGCTGTGGCTAGTTGGCCGTCAGCTGTAACCAGTGAGCCACTGGCCACTAATATAACTGCTGTGGCTACACTAGCAGAAAATGGGGGGCTAGCAAGAAGATGGTGGCTGAGCTGGCAGGTGCAGATTGCAGTTAGCAAGTGAGGTTGGTTGGCAGAGAAGTGGATGGCAGGTTGTGGAGCATGTGGCTCCTGCTTCCTGTGTCTCCAACCCAGCCTCCAGTGAGAATATAGTGGTATGACGGCCCTACGTATGGCTCCGTGGGTGTTCCTTTTTGGCCTCACCATATCCTGCGTTCTTATGTGGGGAGCGGGAGCAGAGACCCTGCAGGCCGCCCTGCATGACAAATGGCGCAGCTAGCGGGGTCTCCCGCATGACTCCCCGCACGACAAAGGGTCATACCAAAACCAGAGTTCAGGGAAATGCAGCAGCAGAGCAAGGCCTGACAAGCAAGAAGGACAGCAGACACACCCACATGAATCCTCATACTCTGACATCAGGATCGAGAAGGAAACAATACCTAAATCTCCAGCACACAGCAGAAGACACCAATTCCTCATATTTCTACAGCACTTGGCAGATTACAAACCACTTGCACGTATAATGCAGGATTTAATCCTCATGAATGGCAAGTTACAGATTATTAACCCCATTTACAGATGAAGAAACTGAAACTCAAAGAGTTTCCTTGCCTGACTCAGTGTAAACCTGAAAGAAAGAGGGACGGTTCTTGAGCCCAGATTTTCCGATCTTCTCAACCCAAACACATACTCTTCTATTCCACTACAGGGCTTTAAATTCAGCACATGTGGGAAATGATGCCAGCTCTTAGCTCACACAGCATCATTGTGTGATGCTCTGACTTTCTGGATGCCTTTTGTTACCTGCCACGATTCACGTGGGAGTGACAAGAAGAACCTCCATACTATTTCTGGTTGTCATTTCTTGAACAACCATTTATGGCAGTTCCATGAGTCTGACCACTGGCAGCACCGCAGACACGTCATGCCAGTGTCAGATTTATGACGATCCTAACTACTGCCATCTAATCTCCTAACCTGTGCAGGGCACAGACAACAGGAAATATGTCTTTCTGTAAATACTATACAGGGGAACTTATTTGTTGTGGCAGCAAGGAGCAGAAAAGGACATTGCTCTTGGGGTCCCAGGGGGGAGGAAATATGTATGATGTGAGGTAGAGTATTAATCATGCCTGACAACTCTGGATAATCAACTGGATTCATCCTTGGGAACAACTTCTTTTCAAGGATGAAATGGGAGAATAATAAATAGGGAGAGGTTATTAAACGAAACAGAATAACCTGGTAAGAAACTGAACTTCTTATAGCTCAGCAACCTTACTGCAAGACTGGCTGGCAAATAAGTTCAAGTGTTTCAGGGCTGTCAAAATGGTTACTGAATGTTTTGTTTTCCATTCATCTCATTTGCACCAGCGTCATCCCAGTAGTAGCTCAAAAAAGCCTGAGTTTCAGGAGGCCGGCTATATAGGCCAGAGCTATTACCCCTAAGATTCCGAACATCATGAAGCATTTCCTGTATCTCCTAGAGAAGGTTAGCATCATCTGCAAGTCTCCAGGCCAGCTCAGGCAGAGGTGGATCTTATTTCTGTCTGGTGCAGGTAACTGCACTCTGAGATACCTAATAAAACATGAAACATAAGCCCCTAGATGGGAACCTGGTGCCACATGAAGTATGTGAACAGACACTTTCTTCAATGCTGAGTACTGAATCAAATTAATTTTAAGCCAGGGGGAAAATACCAACCCTCTCTCCATTAGAGCACAGAGGAGTGAAGGCAAGCAGAAGCCCATGGAAGTCACTTAATCAGGTATTAAATCTAGTCCTTTCATAGCAAAATTCTACTACGAGGTGAGTGGCAAGTTAAATGGCTTGTGATATTCATGAATGTGTGAATATGATCCCTAAATAGCCTGATCAAACTGCAGCCATTTCAAGTGCTTAGAATTAATGCCAACCTCTACCTATACTCACACAACAGAAAACACTTTAATATTTCAACCCTTTTGAACTTGAAGGAATTAAAATAGAAAGTTGATCGATATCTTTTATTGAATTCTTCATTTTCTTTGTTACAACTCAGTTCTCAGATTTTTATTTTTAATAAAAATAGTCTATAACTTCATAGTCTTCTAAATTTCACAAAAACCTTTCATCATTTTAATTTTCACAGCTCTGCATTTTATTTTAACAAATAATGATGGATCACCTGTTTTGTACCACGAGGAAATGCAAAAAGGAATACGTTAAGGAAGCTGTCTTGAAATACCCAGAGTCTAAGAAGACAGACAGATGCACTTGAGGGTCACAATGATATTATGTAACAAGGGCTGTGATAGAGATATGTGCAAAATAGTTTATGAACACAGATGGGGTTGAGTGACTTTCCCAAGGTCATATCATTGATAAGCGGTTGAGGAAAGAACTAAATCCATGGCTTCTGACTCAAGTCTGGAATGTTTTCTACTGTACCAAGGTTACTTTCTTATATCAACCACACTCCTAGCCCCACATCAAATTTCCTCTCAGTTATTTAAAAATCGTGATTTATAAAATTGTTAATCTGCTCTTTTTTGCACCCATCCCGCAGATTCCTTGCTCCACGTAAGCCCACACACTGATTTCATTTTTCAGTCTTAACCACTAAGTCCCAGGGGCCACTCTGGACCTTTTTTATCCTTTAAGTGTAACAAGACTCACCAGCCTCACCCAACTAGAAAATCCTTCCCTTCTCGCTTTCTCTCCATCTTCTCTACACTGCAGTCGGTTCTGAATCTACCAAGCATGACTCTTCTGGAACAAGCATATCACAACTCAGACAGGCACAGGAACATAGAATTCTTTAAGGCAATCACCGTAAAAGGAGGTTATACATTTATTCTAACGATGCTGTGATTGTTCATTGTCATATCATATTAGGAACTTTTCTTTGGGAACTACATTTGGCATTTGCAATTTCTTTTGCTTTGAGTAGCTATAACGGAGGCAAAACTTCATCCTTTTGATGTTGGCTTTGATTTTTGGAAATAGTCAAAAGATCCATCCAGTGTAGATGATTCCATTTGTATTCAAAACAAGTTATGACTTTAATCTGTTGATGTTTTCTATAGTGGTTTCTAAACAGCCTTGGTGAGTAATTCAAATACATTTTGAGCAATGTTACTATTATTGGGATAAAAAGATAACTTCCTATGGTGACCTTTTTAAGGAGGTACAGAAGTTTAGGTGTTAATATTTATTATTAGTCAGTGGAAATAGACATACTAAGTTATTTTCTTACTTCTTTGTATTGTTTTTAACTATAAAAATATACTGAAAAAAATGTGTAAGTTCTCAAGGTATTTTTAAAAGAAAGGCCTATTTGGGCATATAAAATCTATACTTGTCAAAAAAATCTATATTATTATCTTAGAGAAGTGCTCTATAGACAATGCATTGTGCCACCCCTAGATGTCTGAGGGACCTCTCAGAGCCAAGAAGGATAAACATTTGGAGGTTGCCCATAAAAAAAGTACCCAGGTGCCTATTCTACCTTGCCCACCCCTGACGTGGCCAGTACAAAGCACACTGCTTTGCTTGATGTATTTTTCACATTGGCATGCTGGTTATATTTTGTTTGAAGACATAGTTTGCTGCTAAATCAATTTTGAAAGGCAATACATGAGTACAAATACTGCTCTTTCCACCACTCACATATCTCATGTATTTACATATTTTACTTATTTCATTTTCTTTTACTTTGCTAAGTTACTTTCCTTGGGTTAGAGCTGATTTAAAAGTGACAGAAATGGGGTGGCTGGATGGCTCAGTTGGTTAGAGCACGAGCTCTAAACAACAGGGTTGCCAGTTTGATTCCCACATGGGCAAGTGAGCTGTGCCCTCCACAATTACATTGAAGGCAACGAGCTACCGCTGAGCTTCTGGAGGGGCAGCCGGATGACTCAGTTGGTTAGAGCGCGAGCTCTCAACAACAAGGTTGCTGGTTCAATTCCAGCATGGGATGGTGGGCTGCACCCCCTGCAACTAAGATTAAAAACGGTCACTAGACTTGGAGCTGAGCTGCGCCCCCCACAACTAGATTGAAGGACAACAACTTGGAGCTGATGGGCCCTGGAGAAACACACTGTTCCCCAATATTCCCCAATACAAATTTAAAAAATTAAATAAAATAAAATAAACAGGGCTTAAAAAATATAAAGTGACGGGAATGTTCTGGGTTTCAAACGGTTAGGTTAAATATGTAAAGACTCTATCTATTTATCACTGTTTTACTTCATCAACCCCTGGCAACAACTGGACTTTTTATTGTCTCTATAGTTTTGTTTTTTCCAGAGCACCATATAGTTGGAATCATACAATATGTAGTATTCTCAGATTGGCTTCTTTCACTTAGCAATATGCATTTAAGTGTCCTCTATGCCTTTTTCTGGCTTGTTTGCTCATTTCTTTTTAGAGCTGAATAATATTCCATTGTCTGGATGTACCACAGTTTATTTATCCATGTACCTACTAAAGGACATCTTGGTGGCTTCCAAGTGGTGTCAACTATAAGTGAAGCTGCTATAAATATCTATGTGCAGGGTTTTGTGTAAATGTTTTTAATTCCTTTGGGCAATTACCAAGGAGTGTGATCACTGTATTATGTGGTTAATAGCATGTTTAGTTTTATAAGAAATAATGAAACTGTCTTCCAAAGTGTTTGTACCATTTTGCATTTCCACCTGCAGTGAATGAGAGTTTCTGTTGCTCTGCATCCTTTACATATTTGTTTTTTCACCTTAACATAGACAAATTCATGTATACACATAATGTAATATAGAAATACTTCTCTAGTATAGCAAAGGTCTTACAAATATATCATGATCACACTAACTTCTAGAGCTGTGGTTCTCTGCCGGAACCAGAGTGGTTCCTCCAGGATGTGCCAGTCCCCACAGCTAATCCTACCTAGACAGTCTCTGAAGGGAGAATGCTCCCTTCATGCCTAAGTAATGAAATTCTGAAGGAAGGGGAACAGTAACCTCCAGTTTGAGGAAAGGTCGAACCTTCATGTGTGAAACATTATCTAAGTTATCAAATTATTATTGGGAGAAATGTGGCCTTCTGTTGCTTTGAACCAGAGAATATTAGAACAGCATAGCCATCTGAGTGAGTGATTCTATCACCACATTTCACACGACTTGGTTTGCTGCCAGTGTTTGTAGTAGTCAGATTTAATTTTAGTGACACTATGAAATGCAGGGTGCTGCACGTAAAATATTAATGTAGCACATAATTGGGCAGTCCAAAATCACAAGTATACGTACACTGATAGATACTGACTCAGTGAAATGCTCTGTCGTGTATAGACTCTCCCAGAAAGTAAATTATAATATCTACTTTAATTTCAACTTCTTCCTACTTCTTCTGATGTTTCTCGACTATTCATGCACATTAGAAGAACCCAACTAGTATATAAGAACAAGCACTCTTTGTTGGGATAACAAGAGAATGGATCTTATAATTTAGAATTAGACACATTAACACATCCTATCAGGAAATAGCAAGGAAACTTTCCCTATAGTCTTTTCATCCATAGGTCAGCCAGCTAAGGGGCCTACTCTCATCACCTGATCTGTGTGGATTTATCACTGAATTGTGAGTTCACACTGGATTTTTTTCAAATGTGCTAATAAATAACTACTTATGGAACCAGAAGAAGGAGATTGGCCATAAATAACAGGGTGATACTAAGAAACTTTCATGGAGCAAGTAAATTTTTCAACCCACTTCTCACTCTCTGGTCTGTGAACTATAGAGTACAGAAAGGTCACTTTCACAATCCTAAAATCTGCTAAGAAAGCACAATATTTTGGGAGAGCTTTAGTAATTTCTGAAGTTTTCACTTGGGATATTGCTTTTCTTATAAAGAAAATTTTGTTTACCCCTGACTTGATTATTTATCATTTATCATGTTTTCCCTGCTATCCTCTTTACATAGAGCCATGCTTTAGTAGGTTGTTTTCTTGGGGTTGAAAAAGTACATATTAAAATGCTTCCCCATCCAATCTGTTGTCTTCACAGCACATGGGGATATAGGGAAGGTCCTGTGTACACAGACAAGCCTTCAATAGGGCTTTATAAATGCTATGTAAGAAAAATTAGAGCCAAGGATCAAGTCCTCAGAAACAGATACCATTATGCCTGTGGTCACTTGTAACTAGTGTAGTTCCATGTAAACATAAAAATTGTATAAGTTCTCACTGGCAACATGGCAAAAAAGTAGTGGTTATAGACTTATAGAAATATAAATTCTGATACTGGGTTTGCACATGTGAACTGACAACCTGCCAAAAACATTTTCCTCTTGAGTTTTTGTCAAAGAAATGTTTTTAACCTCCACATTTTTCAAGCTCCCGGACAGGAAAAAAAATAAAAGAAAACCCTCTCAACAGATATCCAACCTCAAACATCTCAGAAAAAATAGACCTCCCTCAGCTTCTTGCCCTGTCCCTTACCTACTAACTCAATAAAATACGTAACTTTCCTGCCTCCTGCTTCCTGGTCCCGATAAAAGAAGCTGTGAACTTTCTCCTGCCTGTGGATAAGCCCATAACCTTGGCTCTGGAACCCATTTCTGTCCAATTCTTCTGAGAGTTTCCTCTATCTACTACCCATCTTTGATGCATCATTAATACTTTTAGAAATCTAAATATCATCCACTCTCTTCTTTATTAAAACACATCACACATAACCCCATCTAACTATTTTTTTTTTCCATTTCACAATCATATTTCTCAAAAGAGACGTCAATACTCACCCTCTACTATACTCCTTAATTTACTATAAACAGGTTTTGCATGATAGGGGTCATCCAAAGGACCTGACCCAAAATTAATGGACACAGTATTAGATAATGTCGATTGTGTCTTTTCTGTGGTCTAATCCTTTGTCTTTCATGACATCATTTCTTCTTGTTCCTACATAATTCGCTCATGTTTCACTTCCGCTCTCTTCATGGAAACCACTTCCTCTGCCTTTACTTTAGGTATCAGGGTCCCCTGGGCTTCCATTCCCAGTCCTCTACTCTTCTTCTCACTCTGCATGAAAGATTTCTCCCACTCCCCTACCTTCAATTATATTTCAAATATGTCAAGGACTGACAAATCTTTCTGGCTAGCCTGAATTTCTCTCCTAAGTACCTAAACTTAATATGTTCAACTGCCCGTTGGCCATCTCCTCCTGGATGTTGACATATATTTTGTCCTCAATTTATCTAAAATGGAACTTTTCTTTCCCATCTTATTCTCCCAACCTGCTCTTCCAAGGAGCTCTATGTTCATAAAAAGCAGTCATTTACACCAAAGTCCTTACAAGTTCCTAAGAACAATTTTTACTCCTTCTGTGCACAGATAAAATCAATGACTAAGTCCTGGTGATGCCATTTCCTTATATCTCTTAAATCTGCCTACTTCTTTTCAATTGCATTAGCATTATCTCTACATTCTTTCAGACCACAACCACTTTCTTGATTGGATTATGATAGAAGCCACTTTTCTCCTGATTTTCACTTCCTTTTAAACCAAGGTTTAGCAAACAAAAGCCTACTGACCAAATCTGATCCCCTGCCTTTTTTTGTAAATAAAGATTTATTGGAAGACAACCATGTCCATCATTTACATATAAATTCATTGTCTATTGCTCCTTTTGTGCTACAACAAGCCAGAGAGAGACCATGTGACCCACAAAGCCGAAAATATTTACTATCTTGTCCTTTACAAAAAAACTTTGTAATACCCTGCTCTAAGCCATTCTCTACCCTTTCCAAAATAGAAACAAGATAAACCACTCTTTTGCCCAAAATGGCTTCCTAATTCTTAGAAGGCAGAATTCAACTTTCTTAGAACATCAACTAAAGTGATTCAAAAATCTGACTTACCTTTCTAGACTCATCTCTCACCATCCCCCATCACATCCCACTCTCATGCTCACAAATACCTCAGAGACTTGTACATGGGGTCCTTCTCCTTGATGTGTAGCCTCACCTCTCTCCTCCTTTACCTGGGTGCCTCTCACTTTCTCTTTAGGATTCAAATTAGAGGTCACTTCCTCAAGGATACCTTCCCTAATTGCCACATTTTAGTCAGGGGTCTCTCTTCCTTGCTCCCATAAACCCCTGTGCTTCTCTCTCAATCCCACTCTATAATAATTGCCTTTTTACTTCTTTTTCAGTGTCCCTTAACTATAAAGTTTCTGTAGACAGGAACTATAACTTGTTCACCACTGTATCTGTAGCAACTATCACAGTGTCTGGCAAGTAGGCTGTGCTTAAGAAATATTCACTGACTAAGTGAATAAATGGTATTTATCATCTCTGAACTTTTTCTCAACTGTGAAATGGTGATAATAAAATCTAACTTACAAGGTCATTTGATGATTAAGTATAATATATACACCGCTAGAACATACCTATTACCTATTGTTACTTAGCACTCAATAAATGCAAGTCTGTTGCCCATACTTTCCATAAATGAGCCGGATTTCTATTGACCTAGGTAAAAAGAACAAAAATATAAAAATATATAGCTTCTGCATCCAAGAAACTTACAAATGGATAGGTGGTGAGAAAAGAAGTCACCACAATTCAAAGTGCAGAAGAGAGATACCCTGAGGTATCCAAATAAAAGGACTATACTGCCCAGTGGCTTATTTCAAATAAATCATAACTGGTTTATCGTTTTTAAAAATATATTGTATTAATACTGAAATGCTACCTTCTAAAGTTACAACAACAAACATAACAAAAATGGTGAGGTTAATTTATGAAAGAAGATGGAGCTTTGTAGTTAAGAGAACTGTGTGAGAAGTTTTCTACAAGTGTTTTATCTGAAATTATATAAAACACATACTGGGCTGAAACTGTGCCTTTCCAAAGGACACAAACAGCAAGTTCACACACACACAAAAATAGTAGAGACTTGTAAGTAAAAAGAAATCTCAAGCTTACAAGTAAATATTCTGGACTCAAATGGAACCAATATAGAGTCTGTTTTACTAACTTGGACAATTGCTGAACCTCTCAGCTTTAATTTTGTCATCTGTAAAATGAGATAATAATACTGTATTAGTCAAGATGCTTATAGCCTCAAGAAATTGTTTAATCAAAATAGATTAAACAATGAGAAACATGACCTCACACTTAGCTATGTCTAAAATAAAAGAAAGAAACAGCCTCTTCTTGGGTTTCTTTGCTTAAGATCATCTCCAGAAACTCCCAGCCAACTCTCCATGTATCATTGTTTAGAATAAGTAACCCTCAAATGGCTGAACTAATCACTACCTGTTTGAATGAAAATTATTCTTATATCAATTAGGCCCCTCCCTAAAGTTAGAGGTAGGATAACTTCCTCGTAGATATAGGTTACAAAGGAGAGCAATGGATTCTTGAAACAAATTACAGTGTTGTTAGGAAGTGGAGAAGGGAGATGGAGACTTTGTAGATGACTTGCTGTATCTACTACATATACTAACCTCATGAGTTTAATACAAAGATTAAATGAATAGATGTACATGAGTGTTTTACATAGGCTTGGCATATAGATATGGTAAATTCTCAATAAATATTAACTATATAAAATATTTCATTATTCAAAACCTGCCTTCTGTATCAATCATCAGTTAGTTTCCCTCATACCTCTTATGTCTTAGCAAACAATCAATACAGCTACTTTTAATAACAGTACTATACATAAAATATGAAAGTATAAACACCAAAATATTAAAAATAATTTTCTCTAAGAGGTTGGATCACAGATGGTTTAGATATGCAATTTTATTTTTCTTATCTTGATTTTATATATTCTATAGTGAAAGTCTATTGTGTATAGAACAAAACGTGTCTTTAAAATTTTATCCTTCATCCTGTTAAATCATAAAGTTATGTGTGTTACCAACTGGTCAGTATAATGTATCAAACTGTCAATTTATGGTTTTCTCTGTTTTTCCTTTCCTGTTTAAAGCAGGTAACTGGGTACTTAGTAATTCCTGGCTTCAGAGATATTATATATATATATATATATATATATATATATATATATATATATATATATGTATATGTATGTATTTTTTTTAATATAAAGCTATTGAAGACAAGATCTTCCCAGCTTTTGTAAAATATAAAACTCTTTTTTTTTTCATGGCAAAATACAGATAGTTTATTAAAATATCTCATAACTGTTATATAAAACTCTTTTCAAAGACGGTTTATCTTCTGTGTAAACCTCTGAAGAGGGTGGAGATAAAGAAGAACATCTTTAAGGAGTATTAGAAAAAAAAAAAAAAGAATTCTGTTCTTTTAGATTGTTGAAAAAGACAAAAGTCTAGAATAGAGGTCCCATGACAGCAGAGACCCACCATGGTAGCTTCTTGGAAGGTAGCCAAGAAGGAAATGGCTCATAATCCACCCCCACCAGGGTAGGACTCTAGACACAGACTCTACATAAGGACTTATGTCTTCAGCATGTCACAGGCTCAGTGCACCCTGAGGGTATCGTGCCATCAGGTCAGTGGGCACAGTGGTATCTCAGTGCTGACCAGTGTGATCCTATACCTTATTACCTGAGGTTTTGCTGCTGTTCTGGCACTAAGACACTGAAATATAACCACATCTCTGTGTGGGAAGTATTAACACCCGTGTCTGAGATTGAACTTCATCTGGCAAATGAAAGCTCAGAGTCTCATTTAAATTGATTTAAATAAAATTACGCCTAACATATCTGATTGTGTGAACGAAAGGAATTCCTTTTATTGAACAGAAAATTTTGTAACATGGTTATTGTACTGTAAAGGTGGGATAACACTGAGAGATAATGTGATTCAACCTATTTGCTTTAATGATAAGGATTCAGAATCAGGGGACGGTAATGTATTGCCCATGACTGCAGTTTATTAGTGGCACAGCTAGAGCTCAGGTATCCTGGCTCCCATTCCAGAATTCTTTGCATTACATCCATAATGCCTCATCTTTTCAACTATAAGTTATAAGAATGAATGAATCTGTTGTTTGCTAAAAGGTTACTCACTGCTCAAATAAAATGCTCAAATTAGATCTATAATTGTCTGCCCTACACTTTTGATGACAGAAGCAATTTCTCATTGCATTACATAACTAATGTGGATTTGGAGACATCAGAAGATCTCATCACAAAGATGTCATAGGAGGGAAAGGGTATCATTGAAACCTTTTCATTCTGTCGCCAGTTCATTTTCCCCTCCCAGCATCAAATGACCTCTTAGGAGATGTGGTGTGCTCACAGGCCCAGACCACAGGAGCCAGACACCTTTTCCTTCTATTCTGGGATCTGACACATAGACTCCCTCAGTGGCCTTGGCCAGTCCCTTCACTTTCCTGCCTTGTTCATCCTGGATTCCAAGATAATACTGGCTGCAGAAAGATGGCTGAGTCTGAGAGGCATCAAAAGTACTCAAGGAGGATTCTGTACAATCTCCCTTTGTCCTTTAGATAAATACATTCTTCAGTGTTCAAATTAGAAATATCAGAAGGAGATATTTGTCTCATTTTCTGGGCTGGGGGTAATCAATTTATTTGCAGGACGAGGGTCAAAGACTCTGGTGTTGAAAGGCTTTTGATGTGGCAGCAACCTTTCAGATGTATTCCACTTTACATCAGACCGCATGTCTGATTGGGATCGGCTGTGCAGAAAGAAGTGACGACTTATTTATGGTTTTCCAGAGAGCACAGATAAGAGGAAGAGTTTCAAGTTATTAGACAGCAGAACTTGCTTCAATGTAAAGAAAACAAGTCTAATATTTATATCAACATTTATGTTTCTGAAAACACTAGTCCCCTAACTCTTACTTGGAAAACACTGCACAACATAGCACTCTTTTAGAAAATCATAATGTTCATGAAAATACGAAGGGCTCTAAAAAGTTATATGTAATAAAGTTATATGTAAAAAAAAGTTATATGTAAAAAAATAAAATTGATTTGTTTAACCCAGAACTTTGCAACCTTCTTTGACAAGAGAACACATGTATCCTTAAGCATGAATTAACCATATCAAAGAACTGGGCCTCTGAAAATACAATTCTGAGTTGAAAAGAACTTTCTCTGAAAGAGGAGTTTTTGTCAAGCATGATTATATGACCAAGTTCTAGGAAGTTTCCAGGGATTTCTGCATTGGATGGAGTAATAGACTAAAAGATTTCAAAGATCTTTTTCAATTCCCAAGATATAATGAATCTATTCTATTCTAAATCAGTAACATCCCTTAGTACCTTTTGTGTCTACTGTTAGACACAAATGCCACAAGTTGTACTAGAAAGCCCCTTAAACTCCTTATCTCATTTCATCTGTGTAATAAACCTGAAAGGAAGGTATTATAACCCCCAATTTATAGATGAAAAAGAAACTGAGTGTCAAAGAGCTTAAATAAATTGCCCAAATTGCATAGCAAGAATTGGAGCCAAGGTCTATACATTTTTTACTATGTACTACCACTTCCCTAAATCATACCAGTCTCAAAGGAGACAGTAAAAGATATGCTTACACCTGGAGTACTGATGATTCAAAGGTATGAAACAAAATTTCTGGTATTAGCCTCCGTAGTCATTAGTAATAATATAGAAATAATGCACTGCTTCTTTAGGCTCATAGCATCAACTACTTTTCACTTTCATGTATTTCTCATTTCTCTAAGCAAAGAATAGGCTTATTTTTGATTGATGGCCTTTGTACTTTCAGTTACCTGTTTCTGAAATGTTTTTTTCCAGAGCTGGCTCCTGCTCATCCATCGAGTTTCAAATCTCATGATGTCACCAAAAGCCAGCTAACTTTTCCTGCTCACCTGCAGTGCCTCTTCTTCTGGGCACATAATAGGAATGCTCTTCCTGGGCCCCTTGGGATTGCATACAGCCATGAGCCTAGTGCTTGCCAATAATTTCTGCACAAAAGTCATATGTATCACTTCCTGATTGGAGCATCTAGTTGCAAACCCCCCCAGAGCTTTCTCATGTCTTTCATGGTAACCATAATGTTTTGAGACAGTGGTAGCTGCTGCAGCCTGTGCCACCCACCTAAACACTAAGGGAAGCAGAGCCCCCTGCTGACCCGTAATAGGCATGCAACATGAAACTGTTTCTAGCTCTGGGTTTTGAAGATATTGCATAACCTAGCCCAAGTGCTTCTCAAAATGGAGGTGCATAAGAATCTCCTAGAGATCTCCTGTCCAGAGAAAATGATTCAGTAAATCTTGTATCTTTAGATCAAAATTCTAGTAGACCTTTGGAAATTTAGATTTCTAAAAAGTTTCTAGGTGATCCTGATGCTCCCAGACCACACTTTGAGTACCTCTGACGCTGCCAATCCTGACTAATACAACCTCTAATCTAAAGTAGCTACCTCCCTGTTCTCCAATCAGGTGCTGTCTCATCACCATTTTCATTTGCTCTATATCACTTAACACAACTGTTATTATTTGTTTGTTTATATATTGTTCATCTCCTCCGTTATGACATAAATTCCATGTAGATTGGTACCTTGTGGTTTTTACTATCTTTTTTATCCCCCAAATGCTAAACAGGGCCTAAAATCAAGAAGTCAATAAAAGAATAAATGAATCCTCAAAAAGTGTGTTTTCAATGTCTACTATGCCTCATAATTTCTGTTCAGACCCTAATCTCCCAAGTACCTTCTTTTGATAGTGAGACACTGAGAAGAATAAACTTATTAATAGATCTATCTAAATAAGTCTCACCTCCATCCATCAACCCCCTTTATGTGTACAAAGCTATTTGAAGTGGTCAACAGTTGAGGTTGCTGAGTACCAAAGAATAAAAGGCCCTTCTCCTTGCCCTTGCTCCAGAGCTGTGAGGGCAATGGAGCCAGAAAAGTCAGGACTGCAAGACAAAGTTAGATTTTTCTTTTCATTTTTTCCTTCCTCAGATCTCCATGGGAGGGGCTAGCCTTTGAGGACACAATGCATAGACTCAGCATGAGAGTGCTCCTCAGTGAACCATGTCCCTGGCAGCCACAATGTGATATATAGACGTTACAGACTTGTACACTTGAAACCTATGTAATTTTACTACCCATTGTCACCCCAACAAATTTTAATTAAAAAATAAATAGATAAATAACTGACATGAAAGACTCATAAGTTTCATAGAAGCAACTTCAACTCATTATTGTCACATACCCCCTTGTCTGGGAAATAGACACCTACCGGGCACTGGGGAAGACAGCAGAAAAGAGGCCAGGGTTGGGAAGAATAGCTGACCCGTGGCCAGGCATTAGTCATCACCACGTCTGGGTCTACCTACTTCACAAATGGGACTTCTGCTGACATCTGAGGGTGAGGAGACAATACAAATAGCCCATAGCATGCTCATGGCCTCTTCCTGCAGATCTCACAATCATTTCTTAGAATGGGGAAAAATAATTTGGGTGTCTACTATACATAGAAGTTATTTGGAAAAATTAAAATTGATCTGGGGATTCTTAATGAGACTCCGATTTACATACAATGATATGCTTGGGGTTTGTTGTATAATACTATATCTCCCCTTAACCTCCCCACACCACCCACACAAAACAGGGAGCAACAGAGATAGAAGAAACAGGATTGGCTGTGAGTTGATAACTGTTGAAGCAAAGTAGATACATGGGAGGGGTGTCAATTATAAAATTCTCTCTACTCTTGTGTATGTTTGAACATTTTGTAACAAAATGTTTGTTTTTTTTAATGTGATTCTCATCCAGTGTATTATGAAGAAAAAAAGTCCCAGTGCAACCTGATGGTAAAAAAAAAAAAAAAAAAAAACCACAAAATAAACAACAACAAAAAAAAAACAGATACTTCATAGCAAAGGCAGCCTCATTGGTTCCTGAGATGGAAGCACAGGATGTATTTTAACATCTTTTATACTTTCTATGATAACACAGTGTAATAGAGCAAAGTACGTTCTGAACAATTGTTAGTGTGGGAAGAAATACATTTGTAAAGATTTATGGTCACTGGTTTTTCATGCCTGATATTTTGGAGTTAGAGTAAAATGAAATACGTTTCCTGTGCTGAAGGTATTTAACATAACTCCTCTTGTTAAACAAGATTTTCTTTTTTTCTTCTCTGCAGTAAGTTTGGTGGGGAATTTTTGTACTTGAACTTTGAAAAGATTCATGGAACGTGTGTTGCCCCTGAATTCTCACATAAAGGAATTAATAATGTAAGCATTATTATAAAAATTTAATATCAACTGCAACTTTTATTCGAACTACTTTAAATCTAGATGGTGATTTTATATTTTTAATTTTAAAAACATTTCAACTGAAAAGAAAAATTTCAGGAAAATGATATTATAAATTAATTTCATGACACTAAATGTTTGCCCACCCCATGCTCCCCAAACTGTCTATCCTATGTCCATGATGGAAGGACAGAGTTGCCATAAATTTGTAGGCTGCCCTTCATAACTCCTTTGCACCCAACGAAGACATCCAGAATGGGAAAGAAAGAGGCTGGACTTGGGAGCTAAACAGATCCAGGTTAGAATTCTAGCTGTCTTCCTAGCTGTGTGACCTTGAACAGCTTACTTTACCTCCCTAAATCTCATCTGTAAATCAGGCAATGATATTACCTCTTCATATCACTGAATCACAGGAAAGTGTTGATCAGAGGAGAATCTATGGTTTGAGAGGAGAAGAGATTGTTCAGGAGAAACTTTGCAAAGCATCCTGTCCTTGGGAGTGGGAGATGGGAGGAGATTGTGGGTAGGAATACAAAATAAGTGAATAAAACAGTAAAGCAGAGGGATAGTTTGCATTCTTTTACTTCCAGAAAGAGGGTAGCCAAAAGCAAAAACACGAGAGACCCAATCAAGTTCAAGTTCTTGGTTTAATCTGTACTGAGCATAATCCAATACCCAGGTGTGCTGGGAAGATGCCTCTAATGTATCATGATTGTATCATACTGAGGCACCACATGAAACTAAAATAAGCCATATTTAGGGGTGGTACCAGAGTCTCCTTAGCTCCATCTGGCAAAAGAATCTGGGGAGAAGTTTGTAAATGTCAGAAAAGGGAAGAAAACGACTTCTCCATTAAAGGGTTAACTTGAGTTTATGCATCTAGGAAAGAGCTTACCTGTTACTACTTCTACAGATAGTGTTTAGTCAGTGATGGGTAATAAATTTATGTTCTAGTGTCAAGTGTGTGCCACTGCAATTACTTCAAAGGAAATGTCAAAAATTAGCAACCCAGAGTTAAGAAAGAGGGTTCCCTCTCTGCTGGGGCCCTGTGAAGGATTTAGGACAATCCAGAGGCCTGAGGTAAGATGGGGATAGAACAGCAAGCCAACAGTTCCTATTCTGCAGAGTTGTTGTGAAAAGGCATATGAGGTACATGCTACACAGTAAGATTTCACTAAATGATAGGTCACATGACTTTCACCACTGTCATCATTGTCACTGGACTACTGCTGTGCTTTCAATCCAGAGGCTTCTCCCTACTTAGAGACTCTATTTTTGCCTTTGACTTTGGTACCAACCTCAGCACCTCCTCACAGGACATAGAAGTTACCCCCACACACCCAAAGCATTCAGGAACAATGGAGAATTGCCAAAAACATAGCAAATGTTTTACTGAGAGTGAAGTCTACAAAATTCCATTCAGACACATCTATCTGGTTTCTCCTAACCATTTAGATGTCTTCTCTGCCTTTCCCTGAGCCTTGTCCAGCCTCACTGATTGTCTTCCCACTCTCCAGAGCCCCTTGGTATTTTGTTGCCCTGCCATTCTTTTAGGAACCGCAACTGCTTCATCCCTTTGATACAAAGAGCAGGTCCTCACCTGCCCACAGTTCTGACTCTAGTTTATACAAACCATCCATCAGCAAAGAAAGGGGTGTCAGCTGTATGAGACTCTCTTCAAAGACAGTAATTTAAAATAGTATGTTTGGTATCATCATCATCATCATCATCATCATCATCATCATCATCGCATTTGCTTCAATCTCACTCCACTGATCACTCATCCTCACAATGATTCTTTCATTCTTTTATTTGTCCTCTTTTTGGAACTACTTATTTATTAGCAAAACTCTGCTCTCTCATCCTATTCCAAGCACCGCTCTAGACCTGTATGGCATGCTCATGCTGTCTGTGTCTGTCTTCAATTGTTAATCCTGTAGATCAATTTCCCCTTGGTCCAGGATGTCAGCTATTTAATCTGGACATTTAATCTGTGTGTAGTAGCTATGAGAAGAGAAAGACAAAACAAAAAAATTTGGTGAAGAGATGAAGATTCTGCCCAACTTGAAACCAGACTCTAAGTAAATGCTTATCATTTTCTCAGTTTCTCAGTGATAAGTCACTTGGTGGTCTGCAATGAAATTTGTGTACGCCAATGCTCATGTACACTGGTATACACGTGCACTTAAGTGTGCAAAACAGAAAATGCTATCTTGAGCCCCAAAGTTACCCTCAAGGTTTAAAAGGTTTAGAAGGGCGGGCTCATTTGAATAAATAAATTACTAGCCTGTAATATATCATTCCCTATGCTAATTTAGTGTTTATTAATTGAGATTCATCAAAACAGAATACTGTTTCTCATGGAGTTTTTGTGTCTTCTTTCCTTTCCCACTAAAAAAGATTTAATTCTAAACACAAGAGGAAGAAAAGAAAAAATGAGAGCAGATATAATCCAGTCAAAAAAAACCTGGATTTATGGAGTTTCACCTTGAAAATATTTTTTTAAAAAACATCAAGTATGTGAATTAAAGCACCCACCAGGCAGCTATAATTTATACAGCAAGCACTTGGCAGGTAATCCGAGCACACTGATATGGGTAGCAAAGGATCATCTTCACAGAAAACCAGACCCTTTTTGTGACATGCCAGGGGGTAAGAAAGAAACACACTCACTTACAGCTATAATAGGGTATTTCCTATTTAATGGATGTTTGAGAATAAAAAGAACAGGAAAAGACCAAAAAAGAAATGGGGTTCCCACCCACTGTAATGGTGACCCCATGAAAAGCAAAAGGCAGTGAGACAAAGGGACTTGGCCCTAAACAGTGATCCTTATCATGGTTGCAAACTATCAGGTCAACCAAGTACAAGAAAATGAAAATACAATTCAATAGAAGGCTGTTGATATTTTTCAAGCTACTTATTTTATTTGTTTAGGTATTTTTCAAACAATTCATTTTATTTTTAGAGATGGAGTAAACATATTCTCTTCAAAATATTTATTTTTGATTTCTTGTTTGATTCCAGGCAAAAATGAGTCATAGTTCCATCTCTGACAGCTTATACTATATGTCACAGCTAGCCTGCGTCAAAACACGTTGCCCTAAAAATCCAAAAAAAGAAATCTACTTCACACCTGAACTTAGGAAAAAAGGTGAAGGTTTGCTGTGTTTGCTTATAACAGAGCATAGAATAGAGGTCTCTCTCTTACCCTACGGCCTCCCCACTAAAGACAGATAGATGTCTCCTAAAGAAATGGTGGAAGATGACTAAAATTAAGGATGGGACCCAAATAATACCAGTTGGTTTCATCCCAATAGTAATAATTACAAGCAGCATCCCCTGAATCTGGACGCCCTATTTTCTGGTTCTATAACTGGTTGGAAAATGAATTCTTCTTTGAGTGTCATTCACCTTATTTGTAAGCATGGTCTCCAACAGAATGAAATTACTCTCTCTCGTTCTGTTCTAATCAGTTGTTCTCTGACTGATGAGCTCTGTGGAACACAGTGCCACATTATTCTCTACTTTGCGTTTGTGCTTTTCGATCCTCTTCTGCTTAATGTATTGCTCAGAGGAAGAGGCAAGCTGAAAGTTCTAAAGAATCAGCAGGCGAATGGAACCATGGCAATGAGGAAAGAACACTAAACCAGGAGTCAAAAGTCCTGGGTTTTGGCTACTGCTCTGGCATTGACTTCAATTGTATCATATGCAATGTGCATCACCAAAGGGATGAAGACGCTTTGCCTTAAAAAATAATAATGAAATAACCAGCAAAGTTACTATCACACCTCAGATGTCGTAAACTGGCAGTCTTGTGGTCTTCCTGCTCTATTGCATTTGGCCAACAAATGTGCTATTTTTTTTTAATTCAGGAGATTTTAAGTAACAGTGCAGATTTACAGATTCTCTTGAAATTTTGTCAGCTCCTATAAAATAAACCTACATGTGTGCTTGTCAAGAATTGTTGCTTGTCAAGAGAGCTTGGGCTCTCCAATTTGCTACATCCTCATCACTCCCAATGATTCATGTACACTTATCCCAGCTCACGTCCCTATTTTAGGATACCTGCCTGGAAGGTGAGTTAAGGCATTTGTGTTTGCTGCCTCTAGCCTCTCGTCAAGAAGAGGCAAAGATAGGTAAAAAGGGATCACAAGGGAACAAAGAGCACAGAGAAGCCATAGACAAATCACAAGTCAAGCCTTGAATGTGAGGGTACATTTACAAACCGATCACAGCCTCCCATGAGTTAGGCTGTCTCCCCCTTCACTGCTGGATATACAATAGACAAATAAATACCATGTGATATATATTTAGATTGCACATTAGACTTTAAAATCTGTGCCTAACTGAATGCATTAGCCTGTGTTTTCTGTTTATGTCTCCACAATGCCATGGAAACACAGGGCAGCATCCTAATGGGTCTCTCCTGGCAATAAATAAACAAAGTCTTTGTCTATTCATGTTTTGATTTCTTTTTTTTTCCATGTAATTTACAATTTCAAAAAATAAAACAAATCGGTGGTGGGGTTTTTTTTTCCTCCCTGTCCCTTCCAGTTTCCTCTCTTGCAAAGTATCTCTGCAAGAAACGCAAAATGCACCTTCTATTGGCTCCTGAAATCCAAACGAGCATCATCAGCAATGAGGGCAGGAGTCTCCCAGCAAGACTCTTCTTTCCCCTTTATAAAATGCCACGATAATTACACTATGTAATGAGGTTCTTCAAGCATTTCAGCCTAACCCAAAGAGCACTTAATATAGTTGTTTAAGGTTGAAAGCTGACATAAAACAGACATAAACTCTGGTGGGTTTCTCTGCCCTCCTTCAGCCTAAAAGGCAATATCCAGTCCATTTTTATAGAGAAAGCAACAACAGTCACAGCCCTTAAATGGCTCCACGATGGCAGCGACACGCTCTCACCTCCCTGGCTCCAGAGCATATGGGAGCAGACAAGCCATTCACCGCCATCGCCCTAATGTGCAAAGCAGGGTGAAACCCGACACTCAAAGTGCTAGGGTACAATGTTTACAGGGCAGCTCTCTCCTGTCTGGCACCTGCTGTCCCCTGCCAGGCAGTAACCCAAGACACAGAAAGTCTGATTATTATCTGCATGGAGTAGTGGGCAGATTTAATTAGGTTGCTCAAATCTGAAAAGTCTCTTGAACCCAAGTGGAGTGAGTGACCTCAGTCACAGTGGGAAAGAGAGGTGGGCAGGCCAGGTGATTCTCCCTGGAAAGCTAGCATGGTGAATTCCTGCAGAGACCTTTGCTAACTGACTTGGTAGCCTCCCATCGTCAAGGCTTGACAATCCAGCTGGCCAAGTTCACTGCTCTGGCACACTCTGGCTGACCCCAACCTCAGACTAGGTGCAGTAAACCTCAGGGCCAGGATCTAAAGATCAGGGTCTATTTTCATTAGTTGTGAAAAGCACAACTAATGGACCAGATTTCGAAGCATACAGAAAATAGATCTGTCATAGCATCTGCTCAATAAACGACATTTTTTCATCTAGAATTATCAAGTGCTGGACCTTTAGTCAGAAAGCAAAGTGTTCGCAGAAATGCCTTTTTTGTGTAATAATCAAGTGTTAAAGCCTAAAGTGGTATATAATAACCTATCCAACTGAACTATAGTTCCATATCCTGTGTAAAATTATGATAACAATATTTAAACATTATTAGCTACTTACCATGTGCTTCTGAGAGAGTTGCTATTATTGTGCCCTTATCACCAATACAACAAAGTTTAAAGAGTTAAATAATATGTGCAAGGTCAGAGAGCTAACAAGTAACCTAGCTGGAATGAAAACTAGGTCATCTGACTGCAAAGCCTGTATTTCCACCACCTCCATTTTCTAAGCATCTTCTATGAGCCCCTCACTGTGCTGCAATGTATTCTCCATAGGGTCTCAACTTTGAATTTCTGTGATTCATTTCATCCCCAAATGAAAACTCCATTGAGACTCAGTTTTTCTTTTCTGGGCACCAAGAGGAAGAGTCAAAGTAGTGTCCAATTTTATTTACAAGGGCTGCCAGTTTATGACAACTTTTTGGCCATTGTTTTGCATTTGTTATTGGTAAAATTTCTATGCTCTGCTCCCCTCAGATGATCCCTCTACTTCTCAGCCTTGTTTATCATGTTTATCAGAAGTGACTCCAAATCTTTTACAAATAAGCATGATATTAATACAAGTGTTCCTGCCCTATTGTGTTCTAGATTCAACATACTCCTGGACAAAAATAATAATGGGGGAAAACAGAACTTGGGCAAATGATTCGAAAGCTATGAAGCATTGTACCAAATGTCCTATCCTAAGCAAGAGTGATATTAAAAAATTCTAACCCAGTTAATTTACCTTAGGCACATGCACTTAGAATCTCACCCTTCCTTTGCATATTTATGTTGTGGGCTTCTGTTTTCTCCTTTGAGCAGTCGGCTCCTGGTAACACTCTATACTAATATAGACCAATTTCACCAAAATACAAAATATAATCTAAGGGTAAACATTTTGATCAATCTTTCTTATTATTTTTTTTTTTAATGAGAAGGTGGAGGATGGTAACACCAGTAGAATTGTTTTCATAGCTTTGTAATCTGTACTTGTAGCCTCCCCAGATAGCTTTTCTTGGGGAAAGTACAGTGACTCTAGATGACAAAAACCAGCCACTTTTACACTAAAAGAAGGGGCATCTATATTTTGAGTTTTATCTAAACTTCTTCACACATTCTAAAGCTTTTCTTTTATGATGAAAAAGTTTGCTTCTGACTTCAAAATATTAACATGCTAGGAGACATATGAGACACCTAGACTTTCAAGTTAATCCAGTACAGGGATGTACTCAACTTCTACACTTTTGAGGTCCTTCTTTAAGAAAAAGAATGTATAATTATAAATATAAAATTTGGTCCAAAAGTGACTTCATTTAGAATAGCCGGCAAATAAATCACAATAATTTACAAAGTATTAAATGCTGCTAATTGCCAACAACTTTACAAGATTCAGAAAAATTATGCATATTTATTAATTGCTTGGCCCATCTCTATAATACTTTGCTAACTGTAGTTTTGGTTGTATCCATTTTTATTGTCTCTTTGTATGACAACAACATTGTAATACATTTCTATAAAGAAAATAAAATGCAGTCTCTCCTCAAGCAAGGTTAACCAAATTTGTTTTTCCTGTTAGTTTAGAAACATTTCTTCAGCCCCGTCATTTGATAATGTGATGTCTTATTTGTATTTCGACTTGTTGCCAACTTAGGGAAAATATCAAATGACTTTCATATATAATCTGTAGAAGTGCAGAGCTTTTTGAGTTTCTCTGTACAGTGACTAATCTAAATATTCTAAATATTCTTAGATTTTTCAACACTCACCCCTTTAATGTTAGTTGTCTTCTCTATAGTGGCATAATATGAGTTTTGTTATCTTTGTCAATGACTCCCTTTTGTGTCAAATCAGCAAGAAATTTAAATACCCCCCCATTGTGTTTATATTACTCTTTCCTTTCATTAGCTGGATTATCAAACAACCAAAGAGCCTACTGTGTTTTCCCGAAAGTCAGACCAGGTCTTACATTAAGTTTTGCTCCAAAAGATGCATTAGGGTTTATGTTCAGGGGATGTCATCCTGAAAAATCATGCTAGGGCTTGTTTTCCAATTAGGCCTTATTTTCTTTTTAAAATGTGTTTCCAGCTCTCAATGAATTGTTGCTATTGAGACCTTCTGGATCTGATCAACCAGTTCCACAACCTGACTGGTTGACCAGTACACCAACTCCCAAACTTCAGCTATTACATACTCTGCAGAGAAATCAAAAGAAGTGTATGGGATAAGGGTGGGGAGAGGGAGGGAAAGAAGGAGGGCACAAGAGAGGGAGGGAAAGGGGGGAGTACTTAATCCCTAGAGGATAAAGTACCTTATTTCATTAAATTTTACAAAAGCATGCCATCATATGAACACAAAATATTTTTCTCTTTAGGGTAAATCTGCCTCTGCTGACATCATGCCTGTATTGACCAAGCATATAAGAACTAATTTGCATTAAGGAAACCCGAGTTGTTGTATAACAGACCATATCAAATAATCAGCAATAAATCAATACATAACATATTGCCACAGTTGTGCCCATTGTTGACATTAAAAATATAGATTCAAAAATAAATACTGCTCATACCAACAGCTTTACTAGTCAGCTCATTAATAAGAACAATAAATATAAAACAGAAATCTTTGGTGATTAGTCGAGCAGGCTGACAGAATTAGTTTGGTGATTTCAGTTCTTTTTTAATCAGATTAGTCCTTTACCCAAATTGCCCAAACTTCTAAACCAACTTGTGTCGGCTTAATAATCTAATTTAGAAGAGGAGATAGATTTGACTAAATCTATGTTGGTAATTAAATTAGATATGTTTTGGAAAAGCCCTCTCTCTTGACCCTGTCTGGACTGAATTTACTACTTTATTAATTTATTTTAAAATTAACAACCCCTAGACACATTAAAATGTTAAAGCAATTTAGAAAAAGCTGAAAATTAAAAACAAAAATATTTATTTTTAAGCACTGATTTCTTTCTCAGAGAAAAGTCACCAATACAATATTCTAAAGAAAAGAAACTTATGAATAGCAAGCTTCAAATGGGTATGGTTACCCAGGAAGCTCTGTAGGATAAGACTATTTTGAGAGGAAGACTCTGCGGTGAGATTAGGAAGCCCAAGAGAGTCGTATGAAATCAGGAGCATTTCGGGTATCTCTGGACAAGATGGTGACAGAATGCACTTAGTGTAGTAGTTAAAAGAACTATTAAATAATAAGAGTTGTTTCAGTTTCATTTTCCAGAAATTTATTATTATCCCATGGATTTTTCTGCTTGTAATAAAATAGGCACAATAAAAGCAATGAAATCATGTACCAAGGCTTTTTATAGTTTACTAAGAATTTGCTACTCAAAGTGTGGTCCACAACCAACAACACAGGCAATACCTGGGAGCTGCTCAGAAAAGCCGTGTCCCAGACCCCACCTTAGACCTGCTGAATGATATACACAAGTGCGCAGCTGATTCATATGCACACCAAAGGTGGTAAAGCACTAAATTTTTTCTAATGGTAATGACCAATGTAACTTCAAAGTCAATGACATATTTTAATTGGAAGTGTTTTTATGAGATTATGAAAATAATATATGCTCATCATAAAAAAAACAAAAACACAAAGACATTACAAACTATTTAAAAAACTACAAAGCAAATATAACCTAAAGAACGATCACCAGAAATACCATGTCAACATTTTGATGTAGAACTTTCCAGCCTCTTTTTACATGTATTGTATATAAAAATAAGATAATATATATATTTTGTTTACAATCTGCTTTTTATACGTTAGCAATAACATGAGGACATACTTCCATGTTGATAAATGGTTTCTGGTTCATCATTTTTTTTCAATGGAATATTCTATTGTACAGTAAAACATATTCACTTAAGTAATCTCTTATTGGACAAAGAATGCATATATGTTATTTTTTAATTAATTTCTGAAACTAGAATGTCAGAGTGAAAGGTATGTACATTTAAATTTTTATGCACTTTGCAAGGTGCCTTTCTAAAAACTGTGAGTGGTATCAATCTCTATAACCTTTGCTGATCTGATAGGTAGATAATTATACAGTATCTTATTGTTGTCAAGTGTTCTTAATCATATCCTAAATTTAAATGTTTGTAGAGGTGTCTCTTTGTTTTTGGTGTCATCAATATTAATTAAAAATATGACAGTGTTCAGTAACTCATGTCCGTTTGCATTTTCACATTAAATAATTTGCTCTATTCGGAAACTAGCAACCTGGAAGATAAAACCATAGAATGTAATTCAGTCTAGAGTCTCTGAAATGTAAAGTTCAATTATTAGGATATATCACTCTTGATTCTCTCTCTACCTCTCTGGACATAACCTCATGAGTTTTCTTTGTGAGCCTCTCTTTCCATGCCCACGTGTAATTCTAACCCCTCCCCCAGAGATACCCTTTCAGCTGTCATGTTCTCACTCCATACTATACCCACCCCCCAGTCACTGAACTATCTACACGTTGATGGTACCCCCTTGATCTCTAGCCCAGATCTGGGCAGTGGGCAGTCCTCTCTGCCTGTGCACAATTATTTCCCTTAGGTAGCAATAATCTTCTCTATATTCTAACACTATACAAACTTTTTTCAAAATTCAGTTCAAGTAACACTTCCTTTGTGAAGTCTTGCCTAATGCCTGGCAGTACTAGGGCTCTCTCATCCTTGACCCCACTCTGCACTGCCCATGTCTCCACTGCTGCCCCACCACAGTGTACGACTGTGTATGAGTCTGTCACTGTTGGGTCACTTGCCTTGTTTTTATGGGAAGACATTATTTTCCCATCTCTTTTTCTTGACTACCAACATCAATCCTAGTGTAAGGTAAGTAATAAGAACCATCGATGAATAATCCATAAATGAAACTACGAACTACTTACTAGTCACACTCACCCCAATTCAGGAAAAACTGAGACCAAACAAATTAAATACAAACAAACAAACAAAAGGAAGAAAGAACAAAAACTCTGAGTGAAAACCTTTTAGAGAACTGTATTATGTACTAACTTCATACATTTCCTTAATGAAAATTTTTAATTTCCAATAAAGAAAATAAATGCAGAATACATTTTCAGAGAGTAGAAGAAAAACAAACTTTTCTGCTTATAGTGCCTCCTAAGTAATGTCAAGTGAAATATCAAGCATTTTTCTTTTCTTGTTTTTACCCCATTTTTCAAAACACAGGCCATTATTTAAAATTCTTTGCCCATCACTCAAAGAAACAGAGACAGTTGTTCATTCTGAGTTAGGTTTTAGCTTATCTGACCAGCAAGGTCAGGATAATAAATCACTCAGCCCCTAGGGAATAATGAAATGTTTAATGGATTTGTGTAGTTACCAGGAAAAAAAAAATAAGGAGGAAAACTTTCAGGATTCATTTTCAAATACTGCACAGTTCCTAAGAAAGACTGCATGGAAACCATGTAGAGGTGAAGCAGATGGAGGAGGAAAAAATCAGAGAAATGGCATTTCTATTGGAGAAAAAGACAACGGTCCATATTTTTCAAACACCCCACAAAAAGAACCTTTTATTTCACCCTTCCTGTAAACAAACATTAAACATAACCCCCAACCTACCCCCTGAAGTTGGCTGGCAGCACCTTTGCCCTTATGATGATAGTTGTATTCTGCTGCTGATCAGGCTGAAGGCAACTAGTAGCCACCCTAGGCATCACTTATAGGCCAGCTCTTCTTGATGTAGAAGCAGGACAGAGCAAGGCTAAATAAAGACCTGCTGCTCTGCTACTGGGCAGGGGGAATGTGGGGATACTCAAGAGAAGAGAAACACAGGCCTCACAGAGTTTTACATCCACATCTCACTATTCTAAATTCACCAAGGCCAGAACATGCACTAGGTTTTGCTTCAAATACAGGATGAAAAAACCAAAAGAAAAGAATAAAGGGGAACCTATTGAATAATTTACAGTTTCTTATCTGAAGGGGCAGAACTGTTTTACTGAATATTCATCACACAGAACAGCCTATATAGTAATATTGTTCAAGTATCAGAGTATAAATTGGCCATGGGACTTACACAACAGCCAAAACGTCCATGGAAGCTTGCATCCTGAATGAGAGTAAAATATTCCTCTTCCCCTGCTCCACACTGGCTGTGTGGTCTTAAGCAAAATACTTAATATTTCTGTGTCTCAGTTAGCCTGTCTGGGGAAACTTGTTTTTGTCTCAGCTTCATTCTAAGAAATACTGAAACTATCTCATTCCCAAACACTCTAATCCTTAAAAGAGGTTGTACGTAAGATATGAATTTACATATTACAGCAGCAAACGTATGTGGACCTGTCACATCATTGCTATTTAGCAAGTGTTCTTCATGTGTCCTTTCATCACCAGAGAAAATTATGCATTTTAGTGTTCACTCAAGACAAAATAAGTTTGAATAAACTTAAGAGGGTTTTTTTTTTTTGTAATGTACAGCATCATTCTTCCCTTCATTTTTGCCTTTTGGTAATATATGTCTGTGCCACAGTCCTATGTAATACTCACCATGATAGAAATAATTAAAGGAGTGATATATGTGCATACATCTGGAGATTAGCAGCTGAAGACAGAGGAGATTTTGAAATGATCTTAGAAATTCTGTCACCTCTGAGCTGGAACTTTCGATGGAAGCCCCAGAATTACCGTACTTGGTAGGACTTGTCTAGGTATGCTGTAGTTTTGCCTCAGCTGTTCTGACATCTGAGCACATGACATTTTTGCTTCTTTTACAAGATTTCCTGGAGTTTGCACTCCCTTCGTGATCTTGGCAAAGATTTTACTGCTGAAATATAACATATAGAGTCCTCACCAAAATGGTGTGCTGCTGAAATGCCAGAAAACTGCTCATGTGGGCAAAATCTGTGCATGACAGGCATCACCTCCTACCTGGCCAAACCCATCTTCCCAGAGTTCTCCAAAGTTTTCTTGGAGGGGGTGTTATTTTAACCCCCTAAAATAAAAATGTTTGTGGAATTCTCTGATTTTTTCTTACCTTCTATCTTTGAGCAAGTTCTATAAATGACCTTATTCAAAAATGGATTGAAAATCCTTATAGAATGTCTCATACAAATTAAAAACCTGAATGTAACTCACTTTCATGTTTTCGACACTAAAATAAAAATTTCCCCCCTACTAACGTTATCCAAGTGCATATATTCCTTAAAGTCCAAGCCCAAAAGATTATCTTGCCTATTTGACCAATATCACCTTCTTGTTAAGAACTGGAAGTTGAGTCTTTTTACCTTTTACTATTGTCTGTCAAGAATCTGAATACTTGACTCACAGTTCAAGGCTTAACAGGGCCATATTCTTTCCAAAGACATTGAATTCATGCTTTCACCAACAGATGTTTAATAAGTGCCTTCTATGTGCCAGATGCTAGTCTTCATGCTGGGGATTTAGCCATAGGAAGGACAGCCCCTGCTTTTCAGAGAGCTTCTATTCTAGGGAGTGAAGGTAGACAGTAAGTGCATAAATATGTAGCATACCAGATGGTGAGTGCTAAGATCAAGAATAAATTCAAGGAAGAGAACAGAAAGTGGTACAGTGGTAGTTCTATTCCAGACGGGGTTGGGGAAGGATACATGAAAACATTTCCAGAGGGAATAAGAAAGCATGACTTGCAGATATCTGGGAAGGGACTGTTCCAAGGAGAGATTCTGCAGCAAAAACATACTGAGTGTACATGTGGAAAGCAAGAAGGCCAGGTGGTTTAAGTGGAGTGACAGGGGAGCAAATGATAGGAAGTAAGAGCTGAGAAATAGTTGGAGCCAGAACATGCAGGGCTAGTTAGACCATGATGATGACTTTGAAAATAATTCTGAGTGAGCTGGGAAGGCAATAAAGTGCTTGAGGATGAAGAGTGAGAAAATATGACTTAAATTTCAAAGGATCACCCATCTGGTGTGTGGAAAATGGATCTCAAAACAAACAATGAAATAACAAAAGAACAGCTAAGGAATGCTTCTTAGGAAAGCTACAATGGAAGGGATAGGAAATGGTCAAGTTCAGGAGATATTTCAAAGTATTTCACTAGATGTTGGGATATTAAAAAAAAAAGTGAGAAACCAAGGATGACTCCAAGGACCTTGGTCTAAGTAACTGATAGAACAGAGCCGCCATTTATCAAGTGGAGTGAGTTGGGGTTAGAGAAGGAGAATCAAGAGTTCAGGTTTGAATATGTTATATTATAGTTGCCTATCAGAGATCCCAGTTGAAATGTCAAATAGGCAGTTGAATATGTGAGAATGACATGCAGAAACCTCTTCTGGAAAGGTAAAAAGGTAAATTTAAATACCATTAGTTCACTAAGGAATGTATTATAATCCAACTGTGCTGGCCATGATTTCTGCAATATGCTCTGTAAGAAAACCACCTCAAAACTAGGTGGCCTACAACAATATGTAGTTATTTTTCTGGCTTATAGGTCTGTGGGTTGGCAGGGATGTCCTCAGGCTGCAGTGTGGCTGGCTTGGCTCAATGCCTGGGTCAGGTTTAGCCCTGTTCTACGTATCTCATTCCAGACCCATCAGGAAGAGGCAGTGGATCACTGGGGCATGCCCTTATCAAGATACTGAGGGAGCCAGAGAAAATATATTATACAATGCCTTTCAGGGCTCTGCCTGAGAAACTGGAGTACTGGCACTTCTGCCCATATTCTACTGGCCAGTGCAAGTCACCTGGGGAAGCCCAGTATCAATGGAACAGAGTAATAAATACCTGACATATAGTCGCAGGAAATGCAAAATTACATGGCATGTGTATTTCTAATTCAAGGAGGGCCTGAAGAATTGGAACAATGATCCAATATAGATTTCAACTAACTATAGCCTTAGCTAAAGCTACAGCTCACAACAAAAGACCTTTCTCAGATCTGCTAATCTTTCAATCCAGTTTCTTTAAATGTCTGTTTTTGAAGGCTATTTTACAAATAAATAAATATATGTGGGATATTATGCTTAGATTTTTTTCACTAACAAGAAAAATAGATTGGTATTTTCTAATAATATTTATTTTTATTTCAACTAACCATAGACCTATAATTTTGTAAAATACAATAAAATTAATTGCTAAGACTGACTTTTTGTTAAAAAAACCAAGATATACAAAATTCAAGCCCATGTTTTTTAGGAAACTACTTGGTCACATGTTATCAAAGTTTCTAAATACTCTTCATTACAGTGATTCTCTTGCTTAAGATAACAGTTTATAAAATGGCATTAGCCTTCTAAGTGAAATAAGTCAGACAGAAAAAGCAGAGAACCCTATCATTTCACTGATATGTGGTATATAAACCAAAAACAAGACAAACAAATGAGAAACAAAAACTCATAGACACAGACAATAGTTTAGTGGTTACCAGAGGGTTAGGGGGGTGGGGGGAGGGAGATGAGGGTAAGGGGGATCAAATATTTGGTGATGGAAGGAGAACTGACTCTGGGTGGTGAACACACAATGGGATTTATAGATGATGTAATACAGAATTGTACACCTGAAATTATGTAATTTCATTAACAATTGTCACCCCAATAAATAAATTAAAAAAAATAAAAATAAAAAAATTAAAAATAAAAAATAATAAAATGGCATTAGCCCATGGACCACAGTTTGAGAGCAATGTCCTAGATGATTCTACCACAACCAGATCCCTTTACCCCAAAACCTTAGTATCACTAAATAAGAGCATTTTGAATGTAGAACTAAGTTGCCAAGGATTTGAAATTGAATTTGACTTTTACCCAAGTTTACTCAACTATTAATTCATTTTGCCAGGCTCTTTTGGTCCCCAGGATTCCATGCTCTGGTTATTAAGTGAAAAAAAAAAGAGAAAGAGAACTTTGTCAAATAGCCAAATCCTGCTTTATGATTTTTACTGTTTTTCTTGAATAACAATGCATTTTCGAAGTTCCATCCACACTGTACACAAATTACTAAAAATCTCCTGGTCACATCCTGATGCTACCTTAATTGACTGTTATCAAGCTGTGCTTTTCAAATGTTCCAGTATTTGATCTTTTAAAAATGCTTCTGAGATTTAACTGATGTCAAACTGGTTGGTCTAATCTCCTGCTATGTCTTTAGATCTGGTTGTATTTATTTATTTATTTATTTATTTATTTATTTATTTATTTATTTATTTATTTATTATATCTAATTGGGTGTTGAATTACAGGGTTTTTTTTCCTTTCTTCCTCAAAGAATCAGTTCTAAATTAGTCAAGTTCTGACCAACAAAAAAAAATTCTATTGAGTCCTATTAATTTCCTAAACTTGGATTTGCTGTCTTTCAAGTCACAGATACCCTGGAGTCCAAAAAAAAAAAAAGTAAGGTGTGCTTACTCAGCCCTAGTGAAGAGGGCTTTATGGGCCTGGGTGTACCAGATGACCTTAAGACCAGATTTGAGAATGCAATTTGCTGACCCCTTGTCTGGACAGAGAATAGTATCCAGGTGCGAGAGGGAGAGCAGAGTAGTGAGATTGGCACGAATGCTGAAACAATGACATCTTTCCAGAGATATTCTCAAAAGAACATAAATGCTCAAGACTCCACAACTAGCCACAGAGCCTTCTGGACACTCCACAGTGCTGAGGGGTCACTAAGAAGGGTTCAGAGCTGAAGCAAATCTCCCAATTGCTCCTAGGCTTACTTTTCTTCATTATCATAGTTGCTGATTAAATAAAACTCATAAATATTGAATCATTTCTATTCTGCCTTGGAAACTCTTTCTTCCTAAATGGTAATGAACATCCTAAGCTCAATTTCTGCAGGGCAGGAAACTGTTTATTTTGTGCCTTGTCTGTGTAACACCAACCACTCAACTAATTACTCAATCAAAGCTATTGAAGAAAAAATAAAATCAGTCTCCAGTTGAGTTTCAGAGTCCTGTCAATTCAAACAAAAGAGTGGATCCTGTAGACAACTGAGACATGATCTTCATGACATGATGTTCTCATTCATCACATACTATTCTTGCAGCCTCATTGAGGACAAAATCTAGGTCATGGTTCACCTCCCAGAAAACCCCACATTAATAGGAAATCAGGCAAATGCTAAAATTATTAAAAGTCACTTGTATTTTTTGGAAAGGTGCATAAAATATTGAACCCAAAGAATGCACTCACAGGTGGAAATCGCAGTTAGAAAATATGTAGATGTTTTGTAGAGTAGCAATGCAAAATATTTGCATTGAACTCCCCGCTTTCCTTAGAATGATGACACTTGCAAATGCCAACTCCTTCACCTTAGCTTAGTAGTCTTTGCCTCAGAGTGACCCTAGGGAATTCCACCTCCCCTCCTCATCTGCTCACATTTTCTAGCTGCTAACACAAAGAAAATGTGCTAAGGCATGTGGGCCCTTTACATTTTAGATGAACCAGGAAACATTGGCTTATAAGCGTTACTCCATGAGGCTCTGTGCTAGATACCACAGAGAAACTCAGAGTGCTGATGTACCACATTTTAAAGTATAATTTTATATCCTGCATAAAATATGTAAAAAAGGATACACTACACTTAAAACATAGAATACAAACAATAACCCAAATGTTGTGATAGCACTACATATATGTATATTTATATAAATTAAGATTTCTACTAATTTAATATATACATGAAAGCAACAATAGATCTCAAGAAAAGATTCCAATAAATCTAAGAATGTTATTGTATTAGTCTGTTTGGGCTGCCATAACAAAGTACCACAGACTGGGTGGCTTAAACACAGAAATTTATTTTCTTACAGTCATGGAGACTAGACATCCAAGATCAAGGTGTGATCAAGGTTGGTTTCTAATGAGCCCTCCCTTCCTGACTTGGAGGTGATCAGCTTCTTTCTGTGTCCTCACATGGCCTCCTCTATGAGAGCACAGGGAAAGAGATCTACTGTGTCTCTTCGTCTTCTCATAAGAACATGAGTCCTAACAGATTAGGGCTCCACCTTGATGATCTTTTTTTAACTTTACCTCCCTAAAGGAGTCACATTGGGAGTTAGAACTTCAACATATGAATGAGGAGGTGGCACAATTCAATTCATAACATTTATAAATCATAAAATAAGCATATAAAAATAATGGGAGTCTTTCTTTAATAAATGACATTAATAAAACTATTCTTTACTCCATAACAAATTCCAAACATTAAAATTAAATCACAAGAAGGAAAAAAGTATCACAACTAAGAGGACTAAAGTAAAATGATAAATTATAAAAGACAAAATCAACGTGGGCAAGATTAAGAAAACAAAACACCAGTGTAGGGAAAAAAAAGTAACATTAAAAGAAAAAGAAAAGCAACAGGTTGGTAGGTTGGTGGAAATGACACAAATAGAAAACGGGATAGAAATAGAATAGAGATAATTATACTTTTACATATTATATGCATATATAATATATAGAAGTAACCTATAAAATGTCTAAAAATATTGCTAATATTTCATTAGAGAAATGCATAATAAAGGAAATACAAATATGAGATATACAAACATGATAAAAATGTATCCCACTTGTCAAAAAATTAAAGCAATAATGAGTAATGTTTGCACTTAATAAAAAACAATTGTTTGGGGGTGTCTGGTTGGCTCAGTTGGTTAGAGCGCAGTGTTCATAACACCAACATCACTGGTTCAGTTCCCACATGGGCCAGTGAGCTGCGCCCTCCACAACTAGAGTGAAAACAATGGCTTGACTTGGAGCTGATGGGTCCTGGAAAAACACACTGTTCCCCAATATTCACCAAAAAAATTTAAAATTAAAAAAAAAGTTTGTTTTTTTTTTAAAAAAAAACACTAATGCTGGGGCTGGTGTAAGAATTTTATGTTCTAAAACATTACTACAGACTATATAAATTGTAACGTCTTCTAAGAAAGTTTTGGGAAATACTTATCAAATGCATTAAAAACACTTCCCATCAATTGAACATAATAATCCATTATTGGGAATGTACTTCTATTAAAAACCCCAAAAAGCTACATAATGTGTTCCTTGCCTCTGAAGCAGATACTGTTGTCTGCCTACCTAGCCACCTGTGATGGCTAATTTTATGTAACCACTTGACTACACCACAGGATGCCCAGATAGTTGGTCAGACATCATTCTGAGGTTACTGTGAGGGTGTTTTTGGATGAGTTTAACATTTCAATCAGTAGACTGAGTAAGCAGATTGCCCTCCATAATGTGGGTGGGCCTCATACAATCAGTTGAAAACCTGAATAAAATAAAAAGGCTAATTATCTCCCAAGTAAAGGGATTCTCCTGTTTGATGGTCTTTAAATGAAATATTGGCTCTTTTCTTGTCTTTGGACTTGAACTGAAAAGTCAGTTCTTCCTGGGTCTCAAGCCTGCTGGTCTTCAGCCTGTTACACCACCATTGGTTCCCCTGGTTCTCAGGCTTTAGGACTCAGAACTAACCATCAGCTCTCCTGGGTATCCAGCTTGCTGATCACCCTGCAGATCTTGGGACTTGTCCACCTCCATAATCCTGTGAGCCAATTCTTTATAATAAATCATGAGAATAGATAGATAGATAGATAGATAGATAGATAGATAGATAGATAGCTATATAGGAAGACAGAGAAGATAAAGATGAGGGAGAAGATAATCTTCTATTCATTCTGTTTCTCTGGAGAACCCTGACAATACAACACCATGTCCACTTCCTCTTTGCCCATTGCAATCATTGTGACTTGGGGCGGGGGGTGATGTGGCCAGCCCTAGAATAGAATATGTCCAAGTCAATCATGACAATCCTATTGTTCTTTGCAGAGCTGAGTCTTGTTTGTACATATCACCTGATTCTGGACATTAAAACCTAAAGTGAAGTCTACTGGGAGCTCCTAGAAGGATTTTCGCTGTGATAAAAGAGGGCCATGAAGAAAAGGTCCTTTTTCTCCCACCCTATTCTATCTGGTGTGGAGGTTGCCTATGATGATGTGATGCTTGAAACAGCTGCAGTCATCTTGTGAACATGAAGAAAAGCCCATAAGAATCATCGAAAAGCTGGCTCAGATTCCAAGCAGCCTATTGGCCTATTATGTAAACAGAAATTGTCATTATGGATTATGCCACGGTTAATGAGGCATTCTCTTAATTTCAGATACAAATTTCCTAAATTGCATCATATACTTACTTCTTTACTTACTTATAATGGCCAAAAATATATGTAATTACCTAAACCACATGAGAATATTAAAGCAAACTATCATATGTCAACTCAGTGGGAGATCATCCAGGCATGATAAAGGATGAATACTAAAACCATGCAACATATCCTTTACTTGAGAAACATTTTGCCATAGTGTTTATAAAATAATGCTAAGTCTTGCTCAATAAAAATAAAATAGGAAAAGCATTATAAATACATATGCCATCATAATGTTAAGTGTAAAAAGACAATTGCATAGCGTTATGAACTGTGTAATATAATTTAAATTCAATTTGTTAAAATGCAAATACTATATATAAAACAGTGATTCCTATACCATAAAAGCAAAATAATATGGTTCGGATACACACCAAATTCATAGTAGGAGTTGCCTTTCTGTAAAGTTTGAAGGGACAGGATCAGAGATAGAAGGATGGAAAAAATTTATCCATTGCTTATTTTTTTTATAAATGAACAAATTTTAAGCAATTATTATGAGCACTAACATTTATTCATTTTAAATAGTTGATACATAAGTCTGTGTTATTTTTATTTTGTAATTTTCTCTACTGAATTTTAAGTAAACTAAATACAACACATATAGATAAGCAAACATGAACAACTTTTATACATTATTACAATGAATAAATTAGTAATTTCTTTTCACTTCCTAACATTAAAAAAAAACTACTAATACTTTGAATATATTATTCAAGACTTGTAAGAACCTTGTAGTTGAAAAGGCATTGACTGATTGTCATGTGACCTTTTTTCTAGGTCTTATTCTGCTGTTAACTAGTATGATTGTAGTCATTACACCCCTTTGGGTGGAAAAAGGAAATATTTCAACCTTAAGAGAAAAGGAAACCACCCCAAAGGTGGGATATAGCTAAAAAATGTTCAGAGAGACTTAAAGCACTTTCACAGTTCTCTCCCTCTCCCTCTCATTCTCCCTCTCCCTCTCCTTCATGTGTATTTGTTCTGTCCTTTTCTTCCTTTGCTTCTTTGATTCACATGGACTAAAAACGTGATCATTTGTAACTTACATGTTATAAGTCTAGCCTCAGAGAAAAGGAGAGGGACGGAGTTAATCTCTTGATCTCAATGTCAAATTCCCAAGAAAAGAAATTCAATTAGGCTAACTAAATCCGGAGCCCACAGATCGCCTCATACACCGGCAAGAAGTTTGGGATCACACTGTACAAATGGATGGACCACCAATGTAACCATTTGAAAAGGGAGGAAAGGTAGAGAGGAGCAGCTCCCAAAATGGGGCTGGGGACAAGGGCTGGGGAATTAGTGTTTACTTAAAGAGAAAATGTTAATCAGGCTCTATCCTTAATAATCCCATAAAAATAATTGCCAGCTATCCTATTGTTGGAAATGCTGCTGCTTGGACTCCGTTCTTGGTGAGTCACAGAGTTTTATACAAGCTCTGCCAGGAACTGCAAGAAACAGTGATGTTGTTTAAAAAAGAATATCCCAAACTTATCTGATCATGGAATAATTTTTGGAGGAATGTCTATTACCTGAAGACACTTTGGGAATCACTGCACTTTACTGTTTGGATGAGCCTACATTTCAGATCATAAGCACTATGCTTTTGTGGGAAATATAATTTTTAAGAAAACAATAACTGTACCATAAATAACTTACATTAATAACTGTTCTCAGTCATATGCTGAGGTTTCTGAAAAACAAAATTGCCCAAATAATTGCTCTTTTGAGTCTGCGAGAACTTAGCATAAACTATTACTGGTATACAGCTCTCTGTATCTTCCTACCTTTTACTAATAACATTGGTCTCTTATTGTTGGCAAAATTAGAAAGTACCCAGAGATGAATTTCCATCCACAGTAACATTAAAGAGGTTTCAGAAAGGAACTAAATGCAGGAACTAGAAACACGCAGCAGTTTCTCAGTAAGTTTGATGGAATTTAGACTTTATTGCACCTATGGATATGAACTGAAGATTCTATGCTTAAATAACAATGTCCTGTTAGTTCTTTCATTTGCTGTCAGGTTTACATTTAAAACTTACATAGAGCAGCCACATCTTCCACATGATGAATTACTATAGATCTTAGCTTTGCCTTGCACGAGTGGCCAACCAATACTTTTAGCTTTTTATTCCTAGGGGGAGTCTCTAGTCACTAACTTTATTACAACACTTCATTGAAAATGTGTAATTTCAGTTCCAAGTTTCAAATTGTGTTTTATTAGTGAGAATTATTTACTGTTCCCCAGAAAGTGATTTGAAGCCTGTGATAATTATATAGAATCATAGAACTATAAAGCACATCCAGAGGTCACCTAGCCTATATTTATTCTCATAGCAGACCTATGACTTGGGTAAGCAAGGCATTTTTCTAGCCACTGTGCCCCAGAGAAAATGATGATGTATTTTCCAAATGTAGTATAAATTCATGTTTAAAAATCCTGACCAATAAGTATGGCCCATCTCCACACTGGGAAAAATAAATAAAAAAGCCTACAGTCCAGTAGGAGACCCCTTACCATACTGTAATATTTTCTTTCTACCAATGTTTCTAAGGACTTGAGAGTCCACACTACTGATTTAGCTCTTGGAGTGTTTAGATTTTGCTTTCTTGAATCAAACTCAATCATCTAAATTTAATTTGTATTCATTTACATGTCACTCAGCCTATTTCTTCTTATAGCTATCTCTGGTCTGTCAATAATGTTACCATTTTCCTGATCATCCAAGCTTAAACTTTAAAAGTCATATTGACTTTCTTCCTTTTCTTCCAGGCACACATCCAATCTGTCATTGTCTTATGTCTATTTCCAATATATCTCCTAGTTACCATTATTTTCCACTTCTATTAATGTTGCCCCTGCCACAGTCCATCTCCCTACCACTTCTCTTTTGTTCCTCACCCTTGTAAAACTTCCTAATTAGTGCTTACATCAGGTGCAGATAAAATTCAGCAGCACAGAACACAAATGTTTACTCATACATGCAGCATCTTGAAAATAATAGGGAGTTATATGTTCCCACATAACGACATGGCTGACATTTCACAAAATCATAAGGAACCCAAAAAACTTAACTTGTTAGGGTCTTAGACAATTTTATCACCTAAGGTGGTCTCCCACATTTAAAAAGCAGTCTCAGAAGACCCTACAACTTCAACTTACATTACATTGGCCAAAACTAGACAATGCCACCCCTTACTTCAAAGAAGAATGGCAAATGAGGTTGCATTTCTTTTATTGTTTGTTTGTTCCCATTTCAAGCTGTTGTGTCTCCATCCCCAACAAAACCAGTCCTATATAAGGAAGAAGGAGAATGACTACTGGGTAGACCAGGAGACTCTGCAACAGTATCCTTGCCCCAGACTCTCCAAATAACACGGCAACATGAACCTGACTGCCAGATTGATCTTCCCAAAGCACAGCTCTGATCATGGCAAAGCTTGTCAAACCATGTCGTGCTTCATCACATGACATCCAAAATAAAGTCCAAGTGTCCTGGACTACCAGTTAAAAGCTATAATACTCAGGCCCCAACCTAGTTTTCCATTACTCCATTCCAGGAAGCTTATGCTAAAATTAAACTAAACCACTTGCTGTTTCTACTTCCATCCTGTCAATGCACCTGGAATGCTCCCTCTACTTCCATCTCTGTGTCCTGAAGTCCTCTCCATTATTCAAATCTCAACTGAAATTTCACCTCTTCTGAGCTCCTCATCACTCCTCTTCTACTTGCCTTTAAAGAACCTCTAATAACAGTAACACAGACAGATGTGTTTAATTTCACCCATCTCTGTGCTAACCTCTTTCTGCAAATTACCTCAGTTAATACTAACAACATTCCTTGGAAGATATATTTTATTATCCCCATTTTACAGAGGAGACATATGAGACTCAAGCTATAAAACTTGCTCAAGTCCAGACTGCTAGTAAATCATTGGCAGTAGTCAAATTCAGTGACATGCAGAGGCAACATTTGTGTTCTGCCCATTGAGTTAGGTTAACTCCCTTTACTAAAGCACGAAGCTCATGATCTGAGCACGAATTTCATGATCTGAAATTCTCCACGATTTCTTTTCTTACAAGAGTGTGTCATATTGATATTCCTATTCTTTATACCTAGAAAAGGCATCACTATTATAAACTGAATGTCGCCTGGACAAAAAAGGCAAATACCCCTAAATATTAAGTGGCCTATCTGGAGGTTCTGCCTTAAGGACATTTTTTATTCTGTTAACTTTTGTATAGTCTACTTCTTTAACTCTTTATTTTATGCATTACAAATTCTCTTCAGAAAATATTATAAATAGAAATCTTTGTTTTTAAGAAGAATTGTACCATAAAGTTTTTGCCACATTTTATTGAGACAATTTTCAAACTCACAGAAAAGTAGAGCATTGTATAATGAATCCATCCTATACGCTCAATGCCCACATTTAACCATTTTTAACATTTTGTATTATTTTCTTCATGTATTGTTTTGCTTAAGTAGTAAAAAGTATATAACAGACATGACATTTCTTCCCTGTGTACTTCAGTGTGCAGTCCTAAAAATAATGACATTTTCCTGTATAATCATAATATTATTATCACATTTACCAAAATTCACAAGAATTCCTTAATAAAAACTAATATCCATTTTATATTGAATTTCACAACTTCTCAGAAATGTCTATTGGATCAAACCAGGATCCAAACGAGTACCAAATTTTCTTTTCATTTAGTTCTTATATCTCTTAAGTCTTTGTTAATCTATTAAAATGCCTCTCCTTACCTCCCCCCCTTTTTCCTCATGACAACGACATTGAAGAGCAGGCCAATTGCCTTTTAGAGTATCCCACTTTCTATATCTGATTGCTTCCTCTTTTAAACCATGTGTCCTGTAAACTAGAATTTAGGTCTAAGTCTTTATTTAATTCAGGTTACACATCTGTGGCAAGAATGCATGAAGAAAGTCTTTATTATAAAATTGGTCGACAAAACCACAGATCTTCAGCAGAAGGTAATATATTGAACAGAATTTTGATATATTACTTCTTCATTGGAGATTATAGTAGGGAATGGGGGAGAATGATTAAAATACTTTTATTCAATTTGGGCATTGGCTCTATCTTTTTGTTGTGTGAATAGAACTTCTGAGAACGTACGTGTATTTTCCAAGCGTTGAAGTATACCATAGAGTTCAATCTTACCTGCTCTCCTCTCTAACAAATTGCGTCAAAGAAAAATAAAAGGAAAATAGGGAAAGAAAACAAAATTCCCATCAAGTATTATCTTCCCATGTGATCATTTATGGCAGCTTGAGAATGAAATTGAGCCTAAAGTGCCAACACCTATATTTTCATAAGTGAAGGCCCCACACTGATTGCCAGTGGTAAAACAGTGCAATAAAAGAAGGAAACAATGTGACCTGCTCACATAACACCAAGCAGCATTTCCAGTTGGCTTTGTTTAATCTTTCTTTCAGTGTTGTGGAAACAACAGTTCAGCTCTAGTTGAGAGCGTTCTTTTATTACAATACAAAGCAATTTTTTCCATAGTGACTTATGTATAAATAGTAAGCTGTAGACTTTTAAAGATACCTACCCACATTCCAGATACAGCATTAATAATATCCAAGTGAGAAACAATTGTATGGCTTACCACACATGAAAGTCTGACGTGTGATAATAGCATGGCTGACTATAGTGGGGACACAAAAGGGTTTCAAATGCTTAGGGCTTCCATTTTATAATCACTGTGTAGCAGGGATGTTGGCATTGACATTATGACCTAACATATATTTCAAAATGTTTTGTTACACACTAATAACTTGGCATATCAATACTACTAACAAATTATATTAGCTAACATCGATCTAGAGGTTTCTGTATGCTGGAATATCTATTTAGTACTTTGGAAGCATTACCTCACACCTCATTTAATCCTCAAAAAAGAAGGAAATTCTGCTATAAATATTAATATTGTGTTCTTTTTGCTGATAAAGAAACTAGGATTTATGAAACAGAGAGTAGAAGGGTAGTTGCCAGGGGGTGGGGGTGAGGGGAATGGGAGATATTGGTCAATGAGTATAAACTTTCTGTTATAACATGAATAAGTTCTGATGCTCTAATGTATACCAGCATGACTATAGTTAACCATACTGCATTATATACTTGAAAGTTGCTAACAGAGTAGAACTTAGGCATTCTCACTAAAATAAATAAAACAATACAAAATAAGGTAAATATGTGAAGTGATAAATACGTTAATTTGATTGTGGCAAATATTTTACAATGTGTATATATGTAAATCAAATCATCCCATTGAACACTTTAAATACATACATTTTTATTTGTCAATTATATGTCAATAAAGCTGGAAAAAAAGAAAGTAGGATTTGAAGAATTTAAGTAAATAGTCAAGCCTGTGTGAGTCCAAAGACTATACTGTTAAAACTGCTCACAATTTCTCCCGTAAGTGGTATCATGAGAGGCAGAGGAGACTATGAACACTGCTTTGGGCCTAAGAAAGTGTCAGCTATGGATTCTCCTGATGTTGAAAAGAAAATGAACCATCTGTTTTCTTCACACACATGCTTATCTGACTTTGTCATCAGTGGGTCATCATCCCCATGGCAGAGACTTAAGATGGGCAAAGTAAGTATGCCCTGCCAAGGTGCTGTAACTGGAATATTTTCCCTCTGGTTCCAACTAAGGTAGCCCAAAGTAAGCACATTCTCCTGACAGAATCACCATGGATGCTTATTCACACAATTTCACACAGAAATTTACCCGGGTAAAATTCACTTCTCCCTGGACCCAACACCTTTCACAGTCAACGTCTATATTTAGTTATCACAAAAGAGGAAGAAAAAATTGGGGGATATGAACAGACATTGTTATACCAAAGCAAAAGTGTAACTTCAGTTTCCAATAACATGATGATTGCTATAATCAAAAACTTCACAGCCGTGGAAAACCCTGTTAAGTTTCAAATAAAATACAACAAATATCTTCTTAAATACATACCTGAATTCACAAAAAGTAAGAAAAATCTTGAGAAGAAACAAAGAGAGAACACTAGAGCCTAAATTGTGAATGTTTTGGGAAGGGAGATTAGATCAGATACCAATTTCAATAACCAGAGAGCTTATGTTTTTTCCAATCTATATATAAATAGGATATGAGATCTTCAGTCATCAAAAATTGTGTAGTAGTAGATGAGAATTCCATCTAAATCCAGAAGTTCAGGAAGGAAGATCTATCAACAAACTCAAGGAGATGACAATAAAATTTCTCTCTGAACTCTAAGTGAAAAAAAAAGCAAGTCTTCCCTGAGAACTCATAATCATTTATGTGAGCCTTAGGTATGAATTTATACTTCTGTGAATTAATACTTCTTATTAAAAGTTGCTCTAAGTCCAGTTAAGATTTAAGACACTAAAGAAAACCCAGACAAAGTAAAAATTTTATTTTTCTATGGGAAGAATAAAGAAAAGTAATACAAAGAAGCCTTCAAAATTCAAGAAAGATATGAGCTCTTCATAGGTTAGCAGAAAGCTGTGACAACTTCTATACCTGAGAGATGACTGAGTATGATCAGATGGAAGAGTATGAGTGCCAAAGAAAGACAATGAAGAGTTGAGGGGAAGTGAACAGAGCCTTAAATGATAGTATAAGATGGCAGGTGGATTCAAATCTAGAAGAGTCCCAAATGCAAATCAAACCTGATAATTCACCCTTACATATCGCTACTGTTCTACCTTGCACTTTGCTGAAAAAATAGCCATGAAAAGGGGGCTGAAAATCTAAGATATATTTCCTGATGACTCAGTCAGTCATCAGGACTTGAAATACAGAGCCCTGCTAGAGTTTAATTCAAAGTTAAAACAAAAATACGTGAGACTTCAGCTCACAGCTTCTAATCCAAACATTAACAAAAATCAAAAACCTGTCAAAATGGAAGTTGGGCTAATCAAAGATGAAAGTCAATATAATCAAAACCAGAGACCAGCCATAGCTAAAGTCTAATCTAGGACTCCGTAAGAACAACCCACAGTCTACCTTCAAGTTAGACTAAAAGGCTTGTGTTCTCTGAAAAGAAACCAATTAAATATATATAATACTTCTTCCTCCATTGTTATTTATAGTCTGGAATACAATACAAAATTACGAAATTTATAAAGAATCAAGAAAATGTGATCCCCAATACACACAGTCAACAGAAGCAAACCCACGAAATACCCCATTTGAAGTTAGAAGTCAAGGGATTTAAAATAACTGTTATAATTATGTTAAAGAATTTACAGGAAAAGATGATATCATGGGTAAGATGTGTTTCTTGAAGAAAGATAAAAACTTGCAACAAGATCAAATAGAACTATAGAACTGAAAAAAAAAGAAAACACAATATCTCAAAAAAAGTTAAATAAAATTTACAATAACACTACAGTGTACAAATTTCACTTATAAGATAGCTTTAGCATAAAATTGGACACTGCAGGAAAAGGGATCACTGAACTTGAAGACAGATTATTATAAATTAAACAGAATCATAGAGGGAAAAAGATTGAACAATTGAAAAGAACATTAGTGAAGTTTGGGAGGGACAACAACAAGGTGTATAGTATGCATAAAAAGAACAGAGAAGAAAAATTATCTGAAGAAATGATGCAAATATTCCAAAAGTTGATGGAAAACAGATTCGCAGTCCAACTAGTTTGGGCAAAGGGGAGGATGCTGTGGAAGCAGGACCAGCTGTGGTGGTAGTCGCCGCCCTTGCTCTGGGCCACCTCTCACAACTCACCCCGCCCCTGGCCCCACCTATCTGGGCAGATCCCGGCAGGAGTAAACAGAACTGCTGAAACACACGGTCTCTGAATCTGGTGCAGAAAGAGCTTTGGAACTTCAAAAGCTCTCCGCATCCCCACAGGGACATGGCACCCTATGACCCAGGCGAACTGTTAACAGAGGAGAAGCCCATTTCCCAGGTAATCCCCCCATTGTGTGAGAAACTGAAATAGTTCAGAGAAAACATACCACTACTGTGTGAGAGAGGAAAAAAAAGGCTGCAGTTGGAGAGAAAATAAAACATTCTACCAACAAGTATTGGAAAACAAAAGAAAGACCTCTTCCTATCAACCTGTTAAAGAAGCCACTCCTGTAGATGTCTAGGAAGAGAAATAATAAATCAGTATTTGCCATGAATAATCAAGGCAAAAAGACAGCTCAGAACGAAACTGAGAAAAGGAACTTAAAGATATGAAAATATGTGACTTATATGATGGAGAATTCAACATTGCAGTTCTGAAAAAACTCAACGAGATGCAAGAAAACACAGAAAGGCAGTTTAATGAACTCAGAAACACAATCAAAGAACACCATGAGCATATTACGAAAGAGATTGAAATTTTAAAAAAGAACCAAATAGAATTTCTGGAGATTAAGAACTCAATAGAAGAAATTAAGAATAAAATAACCAGCTTACGTAGTAGAGTTGACCAGATGGAGGAAAGAATCAGTGACATCGAAGATAGAAAGCTGGAAATTACACAGATGGAAGAAGAAAGAGACTTGAGACTTAAAAGAAATGAAAGAACTCTACAATAACTTTCTGACTCCATCAGAAAGACCAATATAAGAATAATGGGCATACCAGAAGAAGAAAGAGAGAAGGGAACAGAGAGTATATTGAAACAAATTGTTGATGAGAACTTCCCAAACTTGTGGACAGAACTGGATCCTCGAATCCAAGAAGCAAATAGAACACCTAATTACCTCAATCCCAACAGGCTTTCTCCAAGGCACATTGTATTGAAGCTGTCTAAAATCAACGACAAAGAATCCTCAAGGCAGCCAGGGAAAAGAAGACGGTAACCTACAAGGAAAAGCCCATCAGATTATCATCAGATTTTTCAGCAGAAACTCTACAAGCCAGGAGGGAGTGGAAACAAATATTTAAATTATTGAAAGAAACTATGAGCCAATAATAATATATCCAGCAAAGACATACTTTAGATATGAAGGAGGAATAAAGGACCTTTGCAGACATACAGAAGCTGACGGAATTTTCTAATACACAACCTGCACTACAAGAAATACTAAAGGAGGATATTCGACCACCATCAACAGGGCAATTTGTGGCAACCAAAACATAAAAAGGGGGAAAGTGAGGCCTGAACTGGAATATGGAAATGGAGAAAGTAAGTGTGCTGAAGAAAATGGAATATTCTAAATACCAAACTTTCTTTTAAAAGAAGAAACAGAGGGAAACATCATAGAATACCACCACAGAGAAATAATAGACAACAACAAAAAGGCAAAGAAACAATGGAGACACAGTCTTACAGAAAACTAAAGATAGAATGACAGGAAATCCTCATATATCAATAATCACCCTAAATATAAATGGACTGAACTCACCAATAAAAAGGCACAACTAAACCCAACCATATGCTGTCTACAAGAGACATATCTCAGCTACAAGGACAAGCATAGACTCAAAGGTAGAAATTGAAACTCCAAGCAAATGGTATCCAGAGAAAATCAGGTGTAGTCATATTGATATCAGATGAAACAGACTTCAGGGTGAAAAAGATAACAAGAGACAAAGATGGACATTTCATAATGGTAAAGGGGACTATACAACAAGAAGACATAACAGTCATCAATATTTATGCCCCCAATCAGGGAGCACCAAAATATACCAAGCAAATACTAACAGAACTAAAGGGAGAAATTGAGCAAAACACAATTATACTAGGGGACTTAAATACATCATTGACAGCTATGGATAGGTCATCCAAACAGAAAATAAATAACAAAATAGCAGCCCTAAATGACACATTAGATGAAATGGACATAATTGCATATATAGAGCACTTCATCCTAAAACATCAGACTATACATTCTTTTCTAGTGTACATGGAACAGTCTCAAGGATAACCATATATTGGGACATAAAAGCAGCCTCAGCAAATTTAAGAAGATTGAAATCATACCAAGCATATTCTCTGATCACAAGGCTTTGAAATTAGATATCAACTGCAAAAAGAAAGCAGGAAAAAAACACAAATACATGGAGATTAAACAACATACTTTTAAAGAACGACTGGGTCAAAGAAATTAGAGGAGAGATCAAAAGATACATAGAAACAAATGACAATAAAAATACATCCTACCAAAATTTTTGGGATGCAGCAAAAGCAGTTTTAAGAGGGAAATTTATATCATTACAGGCCTATCTCAAGAAACAAGAAAAATCCCAAACAAATAACCTCATGTTACACCTCAAAGAACTAAAAAAAACGAAGAACAAGTGAAACCAAAGGTCAGCAGAAGAAAGGAAATAACAAAAATCAAAGCAGAACTAAATGAAACAGAGAACAAAAAGACAATAGAAAAAATTAATGTGACAAAGAGCTGGTTCTTTGAAAAGATTACCAAAATTGACAAACCTTTGGCTAGACTCACTAAGATAAAAAGAGAGAAGACACTAATTAACAAAATCAGAAATGAAAAAGGGGAAGTTATCACAGACACCACAGAAATACAAAGGATCATCCAAGAATACTATGAAGGACTATATGCCACCAAATTCAATAACTTAGAAGAAATGGACAAGTTCTTAGAAACTTATAGCCTTCCAAGGCTGAACCATGAAGAACTGGAAAATCTAAACAGAACGATCACCAGTAACGAAATTGAACCAGTCATCCAAAATCTTCCCAAAAGCAAAAATCCGGGACCAGATGGTTTCACTAGTGAATTCCACCAAACCTTCAAAGAGGATATAATACCAATCCTGCTCAAACTCTTCCGAAAAGTTGAAGAAGAGACAGCACTTTCTAACTCATTTTATGAGGCCAACATTACCCTGATACCAAAACCTGGTAAGGACAACATAAAAAAAGAAAACTACAGACCAATATCTCTGATGAATACACATGCAAAAATCCTAAACAAAATTCTAGCAAATCAAATACAACAATGCATTAAAAACATTATTCATCATGACCAAGTGGGGTTCATCCCCAGGGCACAAGGATAGTTCAACATCTGTAAATCCAATAATGTGATACATCACATAAACAAAATAAAGTACAAAAATCATATGATTATATCAATTGATGCAGAAAAAGCATTTGACAAGATACAATATCCATTTATGATTAAAACACTTAAGAAAATATGTATAGAAGGAAAATACCTTAACATAGTAAAGGCCATCTATGACAAGCTCTCAGCTAATCTCATAATTAATGGTGAAAAACTGAAGCCCTTTGCTCTATGTTCAGGAACACGACAGGGTTGTCCCCTATCACCTCTACTTTTCAACATGGTGTTGAAAGTCCTTGCCAGAGCCATCAGGCAAGAGAAAGAAATAAAAGACATCCAAATTGGGAATGAAGAAGTTAAATTATCACTCTTTGCAGATGACATGATGCTATATATAGAAAACCCTAAAGACTCCACCAAAAAGCTATTAGAAACAATCAACGAATACAGTAAAGTTGCCAGCTTCAAAATCAACGTACAAAGTCCATTGCATTCCTATATACTAACAATGAAATCTCAGAAAAATAAATACAAAAAACAATTCCTTTTGCAATTGCAGCAAAAAGAATAAGATACCTAGGGATAAACTTAACCAAGGATGTGAAAAACCTATATGCTGAAAACTATAAGACATTTTTTAAACAAATTGAAGGACACAAAAAGAAATGGAAAGACATTCTGTGCTCATGGATTGGAAGAATCAACATTGTTGAAATGGCCATATTACCCAAAGCAATATACAGATGTAATGCAATCCCCATCAAAATCCCAATGGCATTTTTTAAAGAAATAGAACAAAAAAATCATCAGATTTATTTGGAACCACAAAAGACCCCGAATAGCCAAAGCAATCTTAAGAAAAAAGAACAATGCTGGAGGTATCACACTGCCTGACTTTAGCTTGTACTACCGGGCTACAATAATCAAAACAGCATGGTACTGGCAGAAAAACAGACACATAGACCAATGGAATAGAACTGAGAACCCAGAAATAGAACCATGTAAATATAGACAGATAATTTTTGACAAAGAAGCTAAAAACATACAATGGAGGAAAGACAGGCTCTTCAATAAATGGTGCTGGCAGAATTGTACAGCCACATGCAAAAGAATGAAACTGGACTGCTATCTGTCACCATGTACCAAAATTAATTCAAAATGGATCAAAGACTTAAGCATAAGACCTGACACATTAAACTGCATAGAAGAAAACATAGGTACTAAACTTATGCACCTTGGGTTCAAAGAGCATTTTATGAATTTGACTCCAAAGGCAATGGAAGTAAAAGCTAAAATAAACGAATGGGACTATATGAAACTTAAAAGCTTCTGCACAGCAATAGAAACCATCGACAAAATAAAGAGGCAACCAACTGAATGGGAGAAGATTTTTGCAAACAGTGCCTCCGATAAGGGGCTAATATCCAAAATATACAAGGAACTCATGCAACTCAACAACCAAAAAACAAACAACCCAGTTGAAAAATGAGCAGACTACCTGAAGAGACATTTCTCCAAATAGGACGTACAAATGGCAAATAGACATATGAAAAAATGCTCAACATCACTAATCATCAGAGAAATGCAAATAAAAACCACAATGAGATATCACCTCACCCCATTCAGAATGGCTATCATCAACAAGACAAATAGTAACAAGTGTTGGAGAAGCTGTGGAGAAAAAGGAACCCTCATACACTGTTGGTGGGAATGCAGACTGGTGCAGCTGTTATGGAAGGCAGTGTGGAGGTTCCTCAAAAAATTACAAATAGCATTACCATATGACCCAGCAATCCCTCTCCTGAGTATAATCTGAAAACATTTATACATAAAGACACGTGTGCTCCAATGTTCATTGCAGCTTTGTTTATGGTGGCCAAGACATGGAAACAACCAAAATGTCCTTCGATAGATGAATGGATAAAGAAGTTGTGGTATATATACACAATGGAATACTATTTGGTGGTAAGAAAAGATGAAATAGGACCATTTGTGACAACATGGATGGATCTTGAGAGTATAATGCTAAGCGAAATAAGTCAGACAGAAAAAGCAGAGAACCCTATCATTTCACTGATATGTGGTATATAAACCAAAAATAACAAAAGAACAAGACAAACAACTGAGAAACAAAAACTCATAGACACAGACAATAGTTTAGTGGTTACCAGAGGGTAAGGGGGTTGGGGGGCAGGAGATGAGGGTAAGGGGATCAAATATATGGTGATGGAAGGAGAACTGACTCTGGCTGGTGAACACACAATGGGATTTATAGATGATGTAATACAGAATTGTACACCTGAAATCTATGTAATTTTACTAACAATTGTCACCCCAATAAATTTAAAAAAAAAAGAAAAAGGAAATGAATTATTTTTATCCTCAGTTGATTTCACTGATACAACTTACTCAGGCCAACTTTTTAATTATTATTTTGATAGCTTCATTTATTCATTTATAATAATTTTTAATATAGCATTTTAGAGAATAACATACATATACCCATACATCTATCCAGGATTAATAATAGTGATACACTTGTTCACATTTTTACAGTCCCTGAAAATTACAGATCTGGTTGATGCCAACCTTTGTACATTTCCCCTATTTCATTGCCTCCACTTACTTATCCGGAGAAATCATTGTTTTGATTTTGCATGCTATCTTTACACTGTACTCCATAATATGTGTTCATAAATAATATACAGTATTTATGTATAGCTTTAAATTTTACTTAAATACTATTTTACTATAAATTTTCTTATCCAACCTCATTTCTTAGAGTTCTCCCAAAATGACATGTAGAGTTACTTCATTCCTTTTGCCTGGTACACAGTATTTAACTGCATGATTGTACCAAAAATTTATTTTCATATTAGTGGAGATTTACATTATTTTAATATTTCCTCAAAAGGACTGTAATAAAGATCCTTGTCATGGCTATGTGCACACCTACATGAAAGTTTTGCTAAGTGGTAACTATAAGCTGAAATCTATTAAATGAACATCTAATTTATTAATAATGAAAAATTCTTTAAAGTGGTAGTAAGAATTTCCACCTCTCCCAGTAAATTTTGAAAGTTTCCATTTTCATGTATTTATTCATTTTTAGTATCGTAAGTCTCTTTGTTTATTACCAATTTGATAAATTATAAAATGGTCCTCTAATAAGTTTTTTAAATTTCCCCCAATGTGACAAATTTTTGTTTGTTAATCATTTAAGTTTCCTTGTCAATGAATTGCCTGTTAATATCATTTTTTATATAATTAGTTCTTTCTATTTGTTCTATAGTTGTTCTTGACATCAATACGTTTTTGTTATGTGTATTGCAGATACGTTTTCCCAATCTGCGGCTTTTCTTTCAACTTATATAAGGAAGTTTCAAAAATTATATTTTTTAAATATTTTATTTTATTATATTTATTAACCTTTCTCTTTATGATTTGTATGTTTTTGCATCTTGTTAAATAAGTCCTTTATTACTGAGAGGCCATTAAAAAGATATAAAGGAAGAAATAAAATCTTCACACACACATAAAAATATACAAGATACTATGAGGGAAGATAAGGCAAATTTGAAAAATGACTGAATAAGGATTCTAAATATAAAAAACATTTCTGAAATTAAAGTATCTATACACTGAACAACCGTTTAGACACAGTTGAATATGGAATTAGTGAACTGGAGGGAATCTTAAAAGTAATTAATGATTCAACACAGAGACATAAAAAGATAGAAAAAAAAAAGATTGAGACAAGGAGAACAGAATGAGAAGGCACAATAAACATGTAATGAGTATTTGAAACATAGCTCCCTAAGTGTTTTGCATATATTACACCATTTAGTTGTCACAACAACACTATGAAGTAGGTATTATTTTTCCCGATTTATGCAGAGTGAGAGAGACAATGAGGCTTAGCTGAATAATACATCTAATTTACACAGATGTTAGAACATGATGGTTAATTTCATGTGTCAATTTGATTGGGCCATGGAGTGCCCAGACATTAGGTCAAACATTATTCTGTGTGTTTTTGTGAGGGTGTTGTGGGATGAGAGTAACATTTAAATGGGTAGACTGAGTAAAGACTGCCCTCTAAAATTTGGGTGGACCTTATCCACTCATTTGAAAGCCTGACTAGAACAAAAAGGTTTACCCTACTGCAAAATGGGGAATTCCCTCCTTCTCAACTGCCTTGAGCTGAAATATTCTTTATTCTTTTATTCCTCCTTTTGGACTGAAACTACAACATTGGCCTTCCTGGATTTCCACCTTGTCAACTGCAGATGTTGGGACTTCTCAGCCTCCATAATCATGTGAGTCAGTTCCTTATTTTATATATATATACATATATGTATATATACAGTATTATATATATATATATATATATATACACACATATATATATATACTATTTCTCTGGAAAATGCTAATATAAGCACTATTGCTTTTAGCATTAAAGCAAATGAGTGACTACAACTACATATCTGAAATTAATAAAGAAGAATTGAAGGCAAAGAAGTTGATATAAAATTTTCACATAAAAATTAAGCTTATATTCAAAGAACTACTCACCACAAAGTAAGAAAATTGATGCCACTAAAGTTATGAAATATCTTCCTTTAAAATAACAATATAGAGGACAAGGAGATACATATTTAAGACCTAGCAGCATATTTCAGTTTTATAGAACTCTGAAATATTATTCCACTGAGGATTCCATAAGAAAGGAACATTTGCATTTCAGAGCTGGATAAACATAGTAGGTTACATCAGGATAGACTTTCCCATCCATATTTAACATAAAGTGATGAGAAGATAGGCTTTCCAAGAACAGAGGGTTGGTGAACATCCAATTCACCAGCCTCCCAGCAGCACTGGCTGCTATCCAGTTCTGGATGGGAAGCATGCACATGAGGTGGGAGAGCAGGATTTACCCCTAACCTTCAGGAAGTGGACAGCTCAGACTGACCACTATTAGAACAGCTACAAGATAAACTAATAAGCAGTAAAAGTGCAAAGGATCTAATAGGAATTACAACCTGGAGCAAATCCCATAGCATTTGGGATGCTTAGCACAACAAATGGGTGACATTTAATCTGTATCTATATTAGAATGTCTTAACTTTAAAGAAATATTTAACTTTTAATTTAATGCTGCATTTAAGCAGTGCACACTCAAAAAAAAACTTTTGGGGCTACAGTTGTTTTTGTTTGAAACATTGTTTTTGTTTCTGTTGTGATTTGGTGAAAACAAATGGCAATCTGATAATTAACACCTATTTCTAAATATGACTTTACTGAAAGAGAAATCTTGCCCAGACTGGAAAATGATACGTTTATAGCATAGAGATCTACACAAAACAATGGGTTTAAAAAAACTGGATATGTATCCCTGTTTTGCCACTTTCTTTTTGTATAATCATAGCCAATAATAGTACTAAAAGAAGGTACCATTTATTGCAAACTTACTAAGGCAGCAGTTGGCTCAGTACTGTACATTTATAATCACATTGAATTCTTATAACACTATGAGTTAGATATTATGATTTCCAATTTTTATATGAGGAAATTGAGTTCAAAAGGTTAAAATGCATTCCCAAAGTTACTTAGCCTTTCAGACCTTGGATTTCTTTTTATCCATGAAGTTTTAGGATTGAACCAAATAACCTCAAAAATTCCTTTCAGCTTTAACACCTATGATTTTCTTTGAGAGGATTTAAGAAAGGAGGGACTATGTCACTATTAAGACCTCCCATAATGTTCAGCACAATTTGTAAATTGCAGTCACCAACAGATATTTGTTGAAAATTGCCTATTTTCATTTTTAAAAGTCAACCCTTAAATTTCACAGTTTTTATTAAACCAACAAATAAAATGAGTGATCACAGTCACAGGCATTAAACACATATGCACTTGAAAATAAAAGAAATCTTTACAGTAAACCAAGTAAGACCCAGCATATAATGACTTTACAACATTCATGCTATTCAGAGTTACAGTGGTGAAGCCCGTGGGGGATTCACTTAGGAAAAGAGCAGCGTAGTATTAATGTCTATATCTAAGTTTTAATGTTTTGCTTTGTGTATTTCAGCAAACAGAATGAGTGGCTTTGTAAATATTTTTTTCTCAGTAGGCTGAGGGACTTTCATTAGGAAGACTTTGGCCGTGATTTATTTGTTGTCATTGTCATTCTCCACTCCATTTAAGTCCACTAGGACCCAACTAACTCAAGAAACTGGATTTTATTGGGAAACAGGGGCCACTGAACAATGACCTAAATGTGATACATAATCCTTGAGGAATGGAAGATAAGCAATAGAGAGCCACTGAAAACCAAAAGCAATGTCAACATTCTGTGAAAGGAGTGATAAAAGCGCAAATTTGAAGTTGTCTGGAAAACCTAATGGTAGAGTTATAAAACCAAGAGGGAAAACAAAATACGTTTCCCACAACTCAATGCCCATAGGATGGAAAAGTAAAAAGCCGAAAACTTCAGAAAGTGATGAAAAATGACAGATACATAAAAAAATAAACTAGAGCAAAAATGTAAGTGAGAGGGAACTTATAGTTCCAAAGGTGATGCTAAAGTACCGTGGAACCATAATACATTACTTATTACGTATCAACAAAAAGAAAATTTGAAACTGGCATCTCAATTTGATTTAGGACTGTCACGCAGGGGACCAAGCTCGCTGCACCATTTGTCATGTGGGGCATCCGGCGGGGTCTCAGCTCCCGCTCCCCTCATAAGAATGCAGGACATGGTAAGACCAAAAAGGAACACCCACGGAGCCATAGGTAGGGGAGTCATACCACTATATTCTCGCTGGCGGCTGGGCTGGAGACACAGGAAGCAGGATCTACATAATTTGCAACCCGCCGTCCTAACAGCAGTCCGCGCTTGCCAGCCACCATCTTCTTGCTAGCCCCCCATCCTTTCTGCTAGCGTAGCCACAGCCGTTATATTAGTGGCCAATGGCTTACGGGTTACAGCTGACGGCCAACTAGCCACAGCTACTGGCCATCTGATCACAGTTGATGGCCATTTACTACCCGAGCCAGCACCTTTCTATGTGAGGCCGAGAGCCTGGAAACTGTTTTTTGGGGCTTTGTCCCCACAAGGACCTACTATATATTTTAAGAACAAATAAAGAAAACAAAAACATTATTTAATTACTACTTTTGAATATATTCTTTATGACATGTTTCTTGCTTTAGGTTTTAAAACTTTTTTGCAAGAATGTAATTCTAACGTTTTGTTCACAGTACCACTTCTATACTCTTTCTGATCTACCTCCACCTTGGCTGAATGATAAAGAAAATATTGTCAGTCATTTTACAAATGCATTGAACACTTATTGCTATGTATTTTACTAAGCCCTGGGAACAATAAGGTGAAGTTTCAAATTCCTGCTCTCTCAAGCAATTCACAGTCTAATAGGCGAGACATATTATTAAACAGTTAAGTTCAACACAATTTAAAAAGTGCTATGATAGGTGTAACATGGTGCTGTATAAAGTTTAGTCTTAAGTGGAAACCTGTGTTGCTCAAGATAGACAAAATCTGCTACTTTAAAGCTGCCAGCAATTTTCTTAATCATCTTTGCAGAAGGGATCCTGCCTTTTTGGAGGATATATATGTGAGGCTTTGGAGGGGGCTGGGATTTGGGGGAGGAGAGTGGTTCATGTCATATTATTGGGCCGTTTGTTAAGCAAAGGACAGCCATGGCCCTCCTTGGGAATGAAGGTGTGGGGACAAAGCCCCAGAGAGCAGTTTCCAGGCTCTCAGCCTCACGTGGAAAGGTGATGGGTCAGGTAGTAAATGGCCATCAACTGTGATTGGATGGTCATCAGCTGTGGCTAGTTGGCCGTCAGCTGTAACCAGTGAGCCATTGGCCATTAATATAACTGCTGTGGCTACGCTAGCAGAAAAATGGGGGCTAGCAAGAAGATGGTGGCTGAGCCTGCTAGGGGTTGTGAATGGTGTGGTTCCTGCTTCCTGTTTCTGCAACCCAGCCGCCAGCGAGAATATAGTAGTATGACTCCCCTACCTATGGCTCCGTGAGTGTTCCTTTTTGTCCTCACCATGTCCTATGTTCTTATGTGGGGAGCGTGAGCAGAGACCCTGCTGGCCGTCCCACATGAGAGAAGGCATTAAAACAATGAGTAGTGAAACTACCCTGCTGCTGTCTGGTGACGGCTTATTTGACAGCTCTCCATTGTGTGCTGGGCATTGACCTATGTGCTTTTCATGTGTTGACTTCCCACACTAGGACAAGTATTAGTTTTGCTGTGGTTTTTTTTTTAGTGAGGAAACTGAGTCACAGAGCACTGAATTGCCTCAGGGCATGCAACGAATAACAAGTGGGGTCAGGATCCTAACACATAAAATCAACAGAGCTTAGGTGTCAGAACACTGCCCCATACTGCCTCCCTGCCTTCGTTATGAGCAGAGTGGCTTTTCTACAGTTTACTATGGTAATCAAAGATGTCCACTAACTACTTGACACTGTCCCCATCAGGAGGTGGGGATCTGTGAAACTTCCCTTTGAATCTGGGCAGGTTCTGTGAACATTTTGAGCAACAGAATATGGCAGACGTGACATGAGCCAGTTTCCAGACCTTAAGAGACTAGAAGCTTCCACTTCCTTTTCTTAGAATACTCACTACTTAGATTTTCAAAGTCAGAAAGCAAATGTTCATAAAGAATATATTCAAGAGTAGTGAACCCTGAGATGTCATTGAGAGACAGACTCCCCTGCTGAAAAGACCACCTGGTGAGACCTTAAGGATTTTCAGAAACTACATGGAGGAGGTGAGGGAACAGCTGAGTCCAACCTTCCTGCTATCCCCTCCAAGGCAGTGAGGGAAGCAAGTCAGCACTACCTTCTGTTGAATACCATCAAGTGGTCCCAGTCAATGCAAAGTGCAGCAGAAGCTGAGCACTTCCCAAATTCTAACCCTCCAAATCACGATATGTTAAAAAAAGTTACTTTAGATGACTGAAGTTTGGAGTTGTTTGTTACTCATCAATAAATAACCAGAACCGATACATTGACTTGGAAGCGAGTATGACTTAGAGCAAGAGGGAAATATGGAACCCCAAAGAAAGGTAGGATCTTAGGACCTGATGCAATACTCTTCCCACTGGGAGAAGGCAAGAATCCCTGGAATCAGACAGCGATTTAAGAAAGGAAGACAGAGAGTGAGAGATTACCAAAGAATGCACATCTTAGCATTCTAGTGATTATTTGAATCTGGAGTGTTATTTTCTGCATATCAGTCCTTCCTGTTACCCTTAAGCTTTCAGTAAAGTTTTATTAAACCTTACAGCCTAGATGAGAGTGAAGAAAATGGCACAACAAGATAGGGAAGGGACAAGCAAATAATCAACCACCACACTCTGAGTCCCATAAAGTAAATGCCCTAGATCTTAGGTCACACTGCCTGGGTTCAAATTCTACATCTACTAATTACTTATTTATCCCCTTAGTCGAATTACTTAAACCTTTCGTAACTCAGATGCCCCATCTGTAAAATTAGAGATAGCACTGACTCCCTTACACTTTTTATCTCTATCATCAAGAGAGAACAGGGAACCTCAGAAACCTTCCTTGCCTTTCCCCTCAACACTCACTGCCAATATCTGCCTTGAATCCCAAGTTGGTTTGAGGGGAAACCTTGAGAGTGACTAAAATGTCACCAGACAACAAGCATTTTAGGCAGAGAAGGTGACATGAGGAAATACCCAGGAGTAATATACTGTGTCTTTGAAGAACCATGAGTAGATCAAAATGACATAATATCTGGTGTGTAGAGAACGTGTAAGGAGTGGCAGTGGATGGAAGGAAATGAGTTGGAGAGGGAAGAACGAACCAGACCAGGGAACGCCTCATTTCCCAGGCCAAATAGTTTGGGCTTCATTGTGACAGCAAGGGGTAGGAGGTAATTACAAAGTCTGAAACTGTAGACATTTCACACATTAATATCTAATCTTCATAAGAAATTTGTAAGGCAGGTAGGTAATATATTGTTATTCCATCACTGATGAGGAAACAGAGTTCTAGATGTGTAGCCTCTAGAACTCAACAGGTTTGTAGAATCTTCTCAGGCCCAAACAACCTAAGGCAGAAAATAAAGTGTTGGTGGTAAGAGCCCACTCAACACATACACATGTAAAAAGGACAGTTACTTTGTTAAGTCCTTTTTTTCACCACCCTGGAATTTCACTGTACAGAAAAAGCAATAATCATATGCTAGGCAATCCAGCTCAAATACCTAGGTTTATTTCCCACGCTATAGTAATGGTACCAAACAGAAGTGGGTGGTCAATTATATATGACAAGCTTTTCCAAATTATTCTTCTCAGCAATGCATTTCTTTTTTTTTTTTTTTTTTTATAGTTCACTGATTTATTACTCTATTGTTTTGGAACACAGAATGATTATAGAAATAGATTTCAGAATATAAATGTTTTCACCATAAGAAAACTTACCATTTAAAAATTAGACTTAAAGGATATATTGATGAAAAATTATCTGTATTGTTTTGCTTCAAAGTAAAAGAGTGCACTTAAGGTAGGGCATGAATGTCCTTTACACTATAAACTTCTAAAGTACAATTGTACTATGGTTCCATTTTATATTTAAATCCAAAATTTCAAGAGTATTAACACTATACTAATCAAATTACACCTACTATTTTTTTTCTCCAAGGCATCTGTCAGTAGACAAGATATTCCAGGTGCAACACTGCCCTCTCCTACCAACCTGACTGCTTCCAGGAACTTTGAGATCAAGTATGTAGAAGGACAGCAAAGGTGGGAGCCATACCCAGACTGGGCATAGTTGTTCTGCCCAGGACATTGGCTTTTCTTTTCCCTGGGCCTTGACTCTGCCCACCACGTCACAAAAACTGATAGCAATGGCAGTCACTAGATGTCACAATGACCTCCGTCTTCCTTCAGATGGAAACTCTGACCCCTCTCGTTTAAAGGAAATACTGAGTACTTACTCTGTCCAAGGTGCTCCAAGGGGAGTGGCTTACCATCTCATCATGTTTTGTCTTCATTACTTTTTTTTTTTATTAGTTTCAGGTACACAAGACAAAGTAATACTTAGACGTTTATCATTTATATCCCTCACACTGTGTGGACCCTCCCTCCCCCCATCCACTATCCCTCTGACATAGCACCGAGCCATTACATTTCCACTGTCTCTATTCCTAATGCTGTACTCCGCTTCTTGTAAATATATACATACATATATATACATATATTTATAATGTATATATATGTATGTATATATATATATATATATATATATATATAATTATACTTGGCATTCATTATTGTTCAGCTTCAGGTGTACAGTACAATGATCAGGTATCTACATCATCACTGAGGTGGTCTCCCAAATGGGACACATGTCCATTGTATACTCTACAAAATCTTTACAACATTATTGATTACGTTCCCCAAATTAATTTTCAAAACCCCGTGGCTATCTTGTGGTTACCGACTGTTTTCTAATCCCCTCACCTTCCCCCTTATCCCCACCTCCCCCACCCATCTAGCAACCCCCAGTTTTTCCTCTTTGTCTCCAAAACGGTTTCTGATTAGTTCATTCACTTATTCTTTTCTTTAGATTCCGCATATAAGTGAGATCATATGGTATTTGTCTTTCTTTGTCTGACATTTCACTTAACATAATGTTCTCTGGGCCCATCCATGTTGTTGCAAATGATAAGATTTCTTTCTTCTTTATGGCTGCGCAACACTCCATTGTATAAATGTACCACAGTTTCTTAATCCAGTCATCTACCGATGGGCATTTTGGTTGTTTTCATGTCTTGGCTATTGTGTATAGTGCTGCAATAAACATAGGAGTGCATAAAGATTTTTGAATTGGAGTTTTGCATTTCTCCGGATAGATACCTAGGAGTGGAATTACTGGATCATAAGGTAGTTCCATTTTCAGATTTTTAAGATACCTCCATACTGTTTTCCATAGTGGCTTCACCAATCTGCAATCCCACCAACAGTGTACAAGCATTCCCTTTTCTCCACATCCGCACCAGCACTTGTTGTTTGTTAATTTATTGATGATAGCCATTTTGACTGGGATGAGGTGGTATCTCATTGTGGTTTTTATTTGCATTTCTCTGATGGTTAGTGAGGTTGAGCATTTCTTCATATGTCTGTTTGCCATCTGTATGTCATTTTTAGAAAAATGTCTCTTCATGTCCTCTGCCCATTTTTTAATTGGGTTTTTTTTTTTTTTTGGAGTTGAGTGAGTTTTTTATAGATTTGTGATATTAACCCCTTATCAGATATATCATTGGCAAATATCTTTTCCCATTCAGTAGGATCCCTTTTTGTTTTATTGATGGTTTCCTTTGCTGTGAAAAAACTTTTTAGTTTGATGTAATCCCACATGTTTATTTTTTCTCTTCCCTCGCGCGAGGGGATATGTCAGTGAAAATCTTACTCCGGGTAATGTCCATGAAGTTTCTTCCTATATTTTCTTCTAGATATTTTATGGTTTCAGATCTTACATTTAAGTCTTTAAGCCATTTTGAATTTGTTTTTGTATATGGTGTAAGGAGGTGGTCCAGCTTCATTTTCTTGCACGTGTCTGTCCAGGTTTCCCAACACCACTTATTAAACAGACTGTCTTTACCCCATCGTACATTCTTGCTTCCATTGTCGTAGATTAGATGGGCATATAGGCATGGATTTACGTCTGGACTCTCTATTCTGTTCCATTGATCTATGTGTCTATTTTTATGCCAGTACCATGCTGTTTTGATTACTGTAGCCTTGTAGTATAGTTTGAAATCAGGTATCGTTATACCTCCCACTTTGTTCTTATTTCTCAAGATTGCTGAGGCTATCTGGGGTCTTTTATGGTCCCATATAAATTTTAGGATTATATGTTCTATTTCTGTGAAAAACGTCGTTGGTAGTTTGATAGGAATTGCGTTGAATATGTATATTGCCTTAGGCGTATGGACATTTTTTTTTTTTAATTAATTTTATTGGGGTAACAATTGTTAGTAAATTTACATAGATTTCAGGTGTACAATTCTGTATTACATCGTCTATAAATCCCATTGTGTGTTCACCACCCAGAGTCAGTTCTCCTTCCATCACCATATATTTGATCCCCTTTACCCTCATCACCCACCCCCCACCCCCTTACCCTCTGGTACATTTTAACTATATTAATTCTTCCTATCCATGAACATGGAATGTGTTTCCATCTATTTATGTCTTCTTTCATTTCTTTCTTCAGTGTTGTATAATTTTCTGAGTACAGATCTTTTACATCTTTGGTTAGATTTATTCCCAGATATTTTATAGTCTTTGGAGCAATTGTAAATGGAATTGTTTTTTTAATTTCTCCTTCTGCTATTTTATCATTGGTATATACAAATGCAACTGATTTCCGAATATTAATTTTATATCCTGCTACTTTACTAAATTCATCTATCAGTTCTAATAGTTTCTTGGTGGAGTCTTTAGGGTTCTCTCTATATAGTATCATATCATCTGCATATAATGATAATTTTACTTCCTCCTTACCAATTTGGATGCCTTTTATTTCTTTTTCTTGTCTGATTGCTGTGGCTAGAACTTCCAGCACTATGTTGAATAGAAGTGGAGATAGTGGGCAACCTTGCCTTGTTTCTGATCTTAAGGAGAATGGTTTTAGCTTTTGCCCATTGAGTATGATGTTAGCTGTGGGTTTATCATATGTGGCCTTTATTATGTTGAGATATGATACCTCTATTCCCACTTTCTTAAGGGTTTTTATCATAAATGACTGCTGAATTTTATCAAATGTTTTTTCTGCATCTATTGATATGATCATGTGATTTTTATTTTTCATTTTGTTAATGTGGTGTATCACATTAATTGATTTGCGGATGTTGAACCATCCTTGCATTACCAGGGATGAATTCCACTTGATCATGGTGTGTGATCTTTTTAATGTATTGCTGAATTCTGTTCGCTAATATTTTGTTGAGGATTTTTGCATCTATGTTCATTAGAGATATCGGCCTGTAGTTTTTTTGTGTATATGTGGTGTCTTTGTCTGATTTGGGGATCAGGGTGATAGTGGCTTCGTAAAAAGTGTTTGGGAGTCTTCCCTTCTTCTGGATTTTTTGGAAGAGCTTGAGGAGAATAGGTGATAATTCTTTTTTGAACGTTTTGTAAAATTCACCTGTAAAGCCATCTGGTCCAGGGCTTTTGTTTGTTGGGAGATTGTTGATTACTGATTCAATTTCCCTGATGGTGATCAGTCTATTCAGGTTTTCTGTTTCTTCTTGAGTTAGCCTTGGAAGGTTGTACGCCTCTAGAAAATTGTCCATTTCTTCCAGATTGTCAAATTTGTTGACATATAGTTGCTTATAGTAATTTCTTAAATTTTTTTGCATTTCTGCGGTGTCTGTTGTCATTTCTCCTCTTTCATTTCTGATTTTATTAATTTGGGTCCTCTGTCTTTTTTTTAATGAGTCTGGCTAAAGGTTTGTCAATTTTGTTTATCTTCTCTAAGAACCAACGCTTGGATTCATTGATCTTTTGTATTGTTTTTCTGGTTTCTGTTTCATTTATTTCTGCTCTGATCTTTATTATCTCCCTCCTTGTGCTCCCTTTCAGCTTATTTTGCTGTTGTTTTTCCAGATCCCTTAAGTGTGAAGATAAACTGTTGATTAGTGATGCTTCTTGTTTCTTTAGGTAGGCCTGCAATGCTATGAATTTCCCTCTTAGGACTGCTTTCATGGCATCCCATAGATTTTGGGTCGTCGTGTTTTCATTTTCATTTGTCTCGAGATATCTTTAGATTTCTTCCTTGATCTCCTGCTTGAACCATTCATTATTTAGTAATAAGTTATTCAGCCTCCATGAATTGGTGTGTCTTCCAGTTTTTTTCCTGTAGTTTATTTCTAATTACATAGCACTGTGGTCAGAGAAGACAATTGGTATGATTTCAATTTTCTTCACTTTATCAAGACTTGTTTTGTGGCCGAACATATGGTCTATCTTAGAAAATGTTCCATGTGCACTTGAGAAAAACGTGTATTTTGCAGCATTGGGGTGAAATGCTCTGAAAATATCAATTAAATCCAAATGGTCCAATGTATCATTTAAGACTGTTGTTTCCGTATTAATTTTCTGTCTGGAAGACCCGTCCCTTGTTGTCAGAGGTGTGTTGAAGTCCCCTAATATGATAGTGTTACTGTTGATCTCTGTCTTTATGTCAGTCAATGTCTGTTTTATATATTTAGGTGCTATGTGGGTGCATAGATGTTTACTAGGGTTATGTCCTCTTGTCAGATCGATCCCTTTATTATTATATAGTGCCCATCTTTATCTTTTAATATGTCATTCATTTTAAAGTCTATTTTGTCAGATATAAGTATTGCAACTCCAGCTTTTTTCTCATTTCCATGTGCATGAAATATCTTACTCCAACCCTTCAATGTCAGCCTCTGTGTGTCTTTTGATCTGAGGTGAGTCTCTTGTAGACAGCATATACAAGGGTCTTGCTTTCTTATCCACTCAGCCACCCTTTGTCTGTTGATTGGAGCATTTAATCCGTTTACATTTAAAGTGTTTATTGATATGTACATAGTTATTGCCATTTTAAAATTTGTTGTTAGGTTGTTTTCATCTTTCTTTTATTTACAGACGTCCTTTTAGTATTTCTTGCAATGCTGGCTTGGTGGTAATAAATTCCTTTAGCTTATTCTTTTCTGGGAAGCTCTTTATCTCTCCATCAACTTTAAATGATAGCCTTGCTGGATAAAGCAATCTAGGTTGTAGGCCTTTGTGTTCCATCACTTTGAGTATCTCCTGCCACTCCCTCCTGTCTTTCAATGTTTCTGTAGAAAAGTCATTTGATAGTCTTACAGGAGTTCCCTTGTATGTAACCCTCTGTCTTTCTCTTGCTGCTTTTAGGATTCTCTCTTTGTCTTTAAGCTTTGCTATTTTAACTATAATGTGTCTTGGTGTGGACCTGTTTGGGTTTATCCTGGTTGGAACTCTCTGCACTTCCTGGGCTTGTATGTTGCTTTCCTTCATCAGGTTAGGGAAGTTTGGGGACATTATTACTTCAAATATGTTCTCAATCCCTGCTTCCTCTCTTCACCTTCTGGTATTCCTATGATGCGCATGTTGTTGTGCTTGATGTTATCCCAGAGGTCTCTTAAACTATCTTCATTGTTTATTTTTTTTTTCTTTATTCTTTCTGTTGTTCTGTTTGGGTGATCTCTGCTAACTTGTCTTCTAAGTCGCTGATTCGATCCTCTGCTTCATCTAACCTGCTGGTAATTCCTTCAAGGGAGTTCTTAATTTCGGTCATTCTGTTCTTTAGTTCCAACTGGTTGTTCGTTATGATTTCTACGTCCTTCTTTATGCTATCTCTAAGCTCTTTAAACATTCTTATCACCAGTGTTCTGAACTCTGTCTCTGATAGGTTGGTTACCTCTGTTTCATTTGGTTCCACTTCTGGAGGTTTCTTCTGTTCTTTTATTTGGGACATGTTTCTTTGTTTCCCCATTCTGGCTGACTCTCTGTGTTTGCTTTGATGTATTAGGTAGATCCCCTAGAGTTCTTAGTTCTTGCTGGGTTATCTTATGTAGTATGTGTCCTTTATATTTGATTTGCACTACTTCATTCTTCTCCTCTGCATGTGCTCCAAAGGTGACTCTTATGTTGTGTATATTGTCCTGTTAAAGAAGATTTTTAATTGCTTTTCATTTGTGAGTAGGTGGGGTTAACTCCTAGGCTGACTAGTTGTGAGACTTGGCTCTACCCACCGCAGGGTGTTCTGTTGCATGAGGGTTGACCACTTAAATGTGGTTTGGCCTCTATGGGCTCTTGTGCCTGTAGAGAATTCCCTCTGGGTGTGTCACTTGTAGGTCAAACCCGGTAGTACTCTGGTTTGGTCTGGAGTTGGCCTCTGGATATGTTGAATCCTGTGCCTCTTAAGCTACGCCCTTGTAGGGCAATTTCAGAACAAAGCAAATCACCAAGCACAACAACAACAACAACAAATCAAATACATTCACATGTAAAAACAACCAACAACCCGCACTCAACACAGGCAAAGATATCAAAGATATACAGACAAAACAAAACAAAACAAAGCAAAACAAAAAGCAGCACCAGTCTTGACTTAAGCCCACCAAGTAATCTCCAGGTTGTCCTCTGCTGTACCAAAGAGTCCCCTGCCTATTGTGTAGGCAGAGCTGGTCACCTGGTGCCCAGAGTGACTTTGGGACTGCAGATTTAGATGTGTGGGCCTGAGGGGTCTGGATGGTAGTTTTTACAAAGTCAGTGCAGTTTCTGCCCTTGCCTGCACATATGCACACTGAGAGTAGTACCACCAGCCCTGTGTCCAGTTCTCCTGAGTCTTAGGGCACTTCTTCCGTGTGTGTGTGTGTGTGTGTGTGTGTGTGTGTGTGTGGCAAGCGGGAGATTTCGGAGCTGCTGAAAGCCAGGAGCTGCATCTGCTGCTTACTGCTGATACCTGTTTGTGCCTCCGCAGTTGTAATTGCCCTGCCTTAGGCAGGCCAGAAAGGGTGGGGGCTGGGGATGGAGGGGTCTTCTCTCTCCCAGCCCAGCCGTGTCACACTCTTCCTGCAGGCCAGAAAAGGTGGTGGCTGGGGGTAGCAGAGTCTCTTCTCTCCTAGCCCAGTCAAAATCACTCTTCCCAGCCTCTTCCCTGGGTCAGAGCTGCCCACCAGAGCCTGAGCACTACTGTTCCTCTGTAATCTGACACTACTCCTCAGTTCAGCAGCCAGTTTAAGTCCCTCGAAGGGCGGGGGTAGGATTGGAAGAGCGGGGGGTAGGGGCCCAGGTATGGAGTTTGTGTTCTTTGTCCGCCCTAGGGCCCACCTACCTGCCCCCTCAGCGGGAGAGATCAGCTGTGGACGCAGGGATAGAGCCCACTTCCTGGCTTTTGTGTTCTCTGTTCTGTCCTGGGAAAGAGCCCACTTCCCCTGCGTCTCTGTAGCTGTGGGTGCCAGCCGCGTTTCCACCACCACAGATGTGGGCCACATTTCCACAGCCACAGGTGCGGACCGCGTTTCCACCACTGCAGATGCGGTCCACATCCCCACAGCCGCAGATGCGAGCCGCGTCTCCACTCCACTCCCTTCCCTCTTCCCCTGCTCGACCAATTTGCGCACCTTCAAGTTATCCTTCCACGAGTCTCAGCTGTTCTGCGTGATGAGCAGAGAGTCCTTTGATGGATTATATGTCCCGTTTGTGATAAGATCCGGAGGAGAACTCAAAAAGTGGCCCCGCTGCCGCCATTCCTATGACGTCACTTCAGCAATGCATTTCTGTCTTGTGTTATAAAGCAAGGAGAGACCTTTGTTCAACCAGACAACCTCCAATTGTCTATATAAAAAATAGCAAATGACTTGGAAGACTACATCACACATCAGGGCTCAGGGTTTGGAAACCCATATTACATCCTGACAATGAGGTATCATGAATTTGTTTAATAATCAACTCATCTTCCCTTTGTCAGCAACATGAATGAAATTCACATTCTTTCCTGAGCAAAGAGACTTCTAAATCTAAGCCTGCCTGATTTGGTCTAAATTTTTCGTTTCAATTCCATCTACCATGCTTCATTCAAGAAATGAAAGAAAGATAGGCTCTTTACAATCATTAACATTTAAAGTTTCTAATCTACAGAGAATTCACTCTCAAGACTCAGAACCATTTACTAGTTAGGAATATTAGAGTTTTTCAGTAATATGAGACCTGTGTTTTCAACAGTACCCCTTTTATTTTTCAGATACTAAATGCCACCAACAACTAGAACCTTTGTAATGAACAACACAGAAGGAAACAGTATTACTCAGAGGCTCCCTCATCTAAGAAAGAAAGAACAAATAAAAGACATACCTCTACTATTTGTTGATGGTCAGAAATTGAGCAGATGAAAGGGAACTGAGTTTCAGGCCAAAACAAGCTCTGCCTTTATTCTATGATCCCTCACTACTTACTTTCACATAATATAACAAAAAGGAAAAAAAAACATGACTTTTCTAGTGTCAGGAAATGAGTAGTTTGTGATTACTACTTTCCTTCCAAAAAAGGGCGTTATTACCCTCACTGTCGTTCTGCACAAACTCTCCATTTTCTCCTATTGAACCCTTTTACTACCACCTCTACTGATTCATTTATTTATTAAATCTCAGATACTTCCTTAAATTTTCTCACATGGGACCCCCACCTTCACCACCACTATTCTTGCCTTAAACAGTCCAAACTTCTTCTTTGATTTCTCTGTTCATTCATTCTCCATTGGAGTAATCATCATTGTCTTTCCAAACTATCAGTCTCATTATAAACCTTCCCACCTCAGAATTCTTGTTAGATGATACTAAAATTCTTCAATATACATGTTAAATTCCTTAATATGGTCCCCTCTCGTCACCTATGACTTAGCTATAATTCCAGCCCCAGGCTACAGGTTAGGGTGATGCAGTCCATAATTGAAAGAACATACTCTTATCCCATGAAGCCAGCAGTTGTAGTCTAGAAGTACAATCATTTGTTTAGTTTAGGTTTAAATCTTTTATGTTCTAGGCCTTAAGGGAGAAGAAAGTCCCGTCAACAGGCCTGAGGTCTTTAGGAGAGAATTTTGAGGTATCACACAGGGTCACATGAAGCGGATATTGGGCTTGCCTCTACAGAATAAATATTTTTCTACTGGAGAATATTTCTCCAGTTCTCCAATTTCTCCTTTGTTCTATTGGAAAACAACTTCGAAGCTTGAGCTGGATTGACTCCAGGAGGCCCTGACTGGTTTACACCAAGCAAGGCTGTGGCATCACTCTTGCCACAGGGAACAGTGCAGGAATGAGCATATAATCCAGCTCTAATCCAAACAACCCAGAGCATTCCTTTGGCCCCTAAGATTGCTTCGGAGGCAGGCACATAATCTAAGATGCTCCAATCATAATGAAGCTCAGGACTTTTATGAAAATGAGAAGGTATTCTGTCTCTTCCCCTGGCTGCCAAAAAGGAAGCTGTAGCCTGGAGCTGCTAGCAGCTACTTTTGCCACTACTGTAAAGTCAGACAAAGGATATCCAACATATATGTCGGCAGAGAGTGAGGCAGAATACTCAGAAAATCACAGAAAAATGGAGCTTCATTCCTGAGGACACCGTGGACATTTGGGTTGTTTATTACGTGAGCCGATAAATTCCCTTTATTGTTTAAACCTAGACCTGCCACCTAAACCATTCTTACTTATCCTGTACCCTCTCTCCTGTATCCTCTTTCCAACACAGTCCCTTGATCCTTACAGATTCTTTTCTCTCCCCATCCCCACTCCACCTATCTTATCTCTGGATTTCACAAGAGGCTTTTAGTATTTAATTCCTTCTTGTGAGCCAGCTGGGATCTAAAATTGGGTAGGTGCTTCTAACCCTGTGGACGGAGCAAGTAGGAGGCTCTGGAGGTCCACTGATCTCAAGGTTAAGTATCTTAGAGACAATTGGGCCTTTCTCCCTATCTATCTCCAGCACAGTTATCATTATGAAAAATATTTAGCCTTTGCCAACTTGAATTGCATTCCCAAAGGTCTCCTTTGTTAACTTGACTTTCACAGCAAAACCTAGGACATCCAGGAAGAAAGTAAGGGGTAGGGAAGGAGAAAAACATCTGCCCCCAGTGCACACTAAATTGCTTGTTGTACCCTGAAAAGAATAGCTGTTAAATATATGGTGATAGAAGGAGAACTGACTCTGGGTGGTGAACACACAATGGGATTTATAGACGATGTAATACAGAATTGTACACCTGAAATCTATGTAAATTTACTAACAATTGTCACACCCCAATAAAATTAATTAATAAAAAAAAAAAAAAAAAAAAAAAAAAAAAAAAAGAATAGCTGTTAAATAGTTCTCTGACTTTCCATATACCCTCCCCTCTACCCAGAATCTCCTTACCTGGACTCATGATCTTACAGATGTTTGCCCACCTTTTAAGATTAAGCTAAGGGATAAGGTTATGAAGCCACAAGTACAACTGATTATTCTCTCCATCATGGCCCCATTACGATATACAGACTTCTCTCATAGTTTTCACCACTCATTTTTACACTTGTGTTCAATTCTGACTCCCCTACCAGACCCAGACAATAAATGCCACTTGAAAGCAAAATCTCTGTCATATAGTAAAGTCTCAAAAATTTTTTGTATGCTGAATAAGCTAAAATACATAAAGGATTACCTTTGGATTCCTTATGTAATGGAAGTCTCCAATGACTTTTATAGACAATGGGAAAGGAGAGAGAAAGAGTGCTTTGAAGAAGGCAAAATCTGAACACTAGTCAGAGAATATAAAGCAAATTTTCCACTCACACCTGAAACATCTGACCCTTGTGCTGGGTCACTCAGTTAGCAAAGGCCCCAGGTAGCCCTAACACCAAACCCTAGCCAATTTATTACTAGCCTTAATTAATTATTCCAATTAATTACTTCACCAATCACAATAATGCCTCATTTAAATTTAACCTAACAAATCCCACATTTATCCCAAACCCTTACTTTTGCTTTTGTCATGAGGGTGCACTGGCCAGTTACAGCATTGGCCAGCATAAAATAAGTTCAGCTTGTGTCTTCCAGATTTGACTCCAGGGTCTTATGAATTGTGATTCCTTTAACAACTTATAGTATTACTTATTGGAAAGAACTGAAAACATACCCAATCTATAATAAATGTGGTATCTTTCAGGTAAGTGGAATAAACCATCTCCCACCTAATGTTATTATACCATTTCCACATTTTCCAACCCCCAATTAACCTCTCTGTATTTTGTTTTCTATTCTATTCAATAAAATCAAAATTAAATAAATAAAATCAATTTCTTTAATTTCCATTTAGTAAAGCTCAAAGTCAATTGTTTAAAATTGTAAGAATTACCTGAAGAGATCTTTATATAAACAAGAAGAATGAATGGACCTAAGACATAAATAATTCAAAAATTAACTGATTTCTTACCCAAGTACCCGACAACATTAGGGAGGGAACTTTTCAAAGTGCCAGAACTACATAAGGTTTAAAACTCAATGCAGAACTGCAAATAAAAATTTAATATAGGCTTCTAACAACAAGTTAATATTTTCTAAAGGGAATATATATTTATTTTTATTTTAGTCTGTCATTTTAATTCTTAAAGATATTTTACTGCTGGTATTTTTAACATACTCCGCTTTATAATTTCATTCAAGTTATTTGTCTAATATAGAATCATCTTTTAATTTTTAAAAAATTCAATGCAGAATTCAAAAAATTCAATGCAGAAACTGTACCCCAAAAGTGACTTTGAAGTTCATCCTCTCTGCCTTGGTGTTGACATTTCACTGAAGGTGGGTGTGGCAGGTGGGACACTGGGGCTGGAGTCTGTTTTAGCTCACTGGTAATAAAATGGTTTGATCCTAGGAATCTTCCTTTTCATCCTCTTTGCTGACAGTTAAAACAGCATGAGAAAACACTAGTGTAGTGACAGAAGTAGTGTAGATACAGAAGCCATCAATAAACATTTTGCGCAAAGATGAAATCCAGCGTAAGAAAAACAAATATTGTGGCTAGTTGTTTGCTAAAAATATCCAATTCTCTCCCTCCTGGTCACGTGGTAGGGTTATACAGCCTTGTTCTCTTATGTTTGGGTGGGATGGACAGAAGAAATGCCACTTCTAGAGCATTTAATTACCCCTGGGGGACCTTTCAGAGCCCCTAACATGGAGACTGGCTGTTCTATCAGACTGCATCCCTGAATAATTACAATGAACAGGGGTTTCTAATGATCTGTGAGGAACATGAAACATGAGCAAGATATAAACCGGTGTTGTTTTAAGCCACAGAGAGTACAGGTTTTTCTGTTGTTCTAGTAAAATGTAGTCTATCCTGACTGATTCAAGTGTAATATAACCCACCCAAGGAAAAGAACTCATTCAGGTACTAATAATACATCCTGATAGAGTGATTTCACCTAAAAGTAATCTTTTTGGGCACTGATAATATTATACAAAGCATAGATTTTATAGCACTTAAAATGCTGGGAATTAAGAAACTTCAAATACAAATAACAGGAAAATGGCCTCTCATTTCACCTAAGGTTAAAATCTCAACTGACAAACCAAATTCTAAAATTAGAGGCCAAAGTGAAGTGAAAATAGCTCAAACTCTTTACCATACACTTCACGCTCCAGCTCCAGTAGGGGCCAGGGCTGCCAGAGTAATTGAGGTTTGTCTGCTGACTGCTGTTACTCCAGATGCTGTCGCTAATAATTATAAGCAGGCCTTGCCCCCACTCTCCCTTTGCTCGTTTCCTTCTTAGCATGAGACACAAACTTTGGTTTCAAGCTCTGTAAGGGGCACTAGTCTTTCTTTTGTTCTTGGCAGAGGAAGGAATATTTTTAGAAAATAACCTTACTATTTTCAGAGGGCGGTCATTATCAACCACAAAATGAGAAGAATGTGTGTCCTGGAGGGCTCAGAACCCAGTTAGTGAATTCAAGCTCTCCAACTCCAAACCACAGAAGTCTCGCAATTCAGGATGATACATCCTCTCATGCTACCTGGGCCTTAGTTTCTGGGGAACACACAGAAACTAAATTGGAATTTTAGAGTTAAAAATAAAATCATATCAACATTAGGCGATGAAATTTTCACTTCAACAAATGGGTGCAGCCCCCCAAATTTCCAAGAGATCAGCTAAGTTCTTGTGACGTAAATGTAGGGCAGTGTCTCTCTGCAGGGGATAGTGTATGCACTAAGTCTCGTGGACTCATGCAACTCAGAAAGTTCTGTCTGTACAATTGATACCATGAGACTGGACATCCCCAGTGTCTCAAAAAAGAGAATATGCAATTGTTCTTCACAGATGTGTAAATTTGACTCCTGAAACCCTCCCTAGACCCCTCCCTATTTCTCCTCCCCTCTTATAATTGAAACAGCACTTTGGAACCAAACTCTCCCTTTCCAGAGTTCGTTAACATTTTCTCAAAGAATAGTCCGACATCGTTCCTAAACTGAGCTTGTCTTCTTTCACGTTGTGGCAAAGTGCAATTACAGTTTAAAAGGAATATTTATGTACATTAGTTAACGACATCATTGCAACTTACTGCTCACACATCAACACTTAATTAGTGTAAGCACAAGTGACATAATTGCTACAAGGCATGCATTTACTGGTAATGTGAGGTAATTTCATGCACTATGCACATTTTAAATATCTACTTTATAGTTTGTCAGGCTGAAATTTTTTAAATCAATAAGGGATATTTACATGGATCAGAAAGTGGTCTTTTTTTTTATTGTAGACAAATATACCACTATGGCCTTTTGAAACATTTAATATCCTACAGGATTTTTAAAGCCAGAAAGGTTAAAAATGGGCTATAGCCCCTGCCTTCAGGGATAAAGAGAACCCCCTAATGTATACAACATCATCCACATTAATTATATGTGTTGCCCTCTTTCATTTACAACTGTTTAATATGCATTTAAATGTTTCTCCAGGCATTACAAATTCTAGTTTAGAAACATTTCTTTGAAATATAGTGGTTCTGTAAATTTGGGGGGGGGGTTCAAAGCCCCCCTTAAAAATTGCAAATACTTCTAAGAGTGGCCTTTCTAAAATGCACATTTATTCAAAGCAACTCCCTGCACAAAATTCTCCAGTGGTTTTCCCTATGCTTCATCATTAAGTCCAAACCCCAGCATGGAACAGCATCAGGCCTCCCTGATCTGGCTCTTATCCACCTTTCAGCCTCCAGAGAAGGTGTACTGTAATCATTCCAAAGACTGAGTTTCTCTCTCTACCGTTGATCACGCTATATCTCTTCCTGCCAGGGGTCCCCGCTCTCCTAGTCTCAGCTCAGTCATGCATCCCTACTGTATGATGCTCTCTCATCTCTCACAGCATCAATCACATGGTGTGGTGTTACTCCTGCATCTGTCTCCCCCAAGATACAGGACAAGACTCAAATGATGAATTGGCTTTCCCTTAACTGATCTCCATGTAACTATGGTGAATATGCTTTTATACAGAGACAGAATAGTATAGTAAATGAGAGCACAGGCTTGAGAGTAAAACTGTCCTCAAATCAAGGTGACTTGAGGGAAAATGATTTTCTGTGCCTCAGGCTCCTCACAGGTAAAATGGGGAGAAAAGGTCTAAATAGCCTCAGAGATTGGCTTACTCTAGTTGGAGTTCTTAGGCTATAGATGTGAATTTTTCTCCCTGGTTGTCTGTGTTTGCTACCCAACCCCATCTTTCCCCGTGAATCTCATCTATAGGCCTGCCCTCCCTCACTCACACACCTAGTTCTGTCTCCCAGCATCCCAGCGCAGGTTAGCAACTAGGTCTCCTGCTGCTCTAAGCAAAGTTTTAACAGTGAGATCCACAGCGATGCTGTGATTCTAAATTATCTTTCCCCCACCCCCGAAAGCAATCAACACTTCACCTCAAGATAGAAGTACCATAGACTTAAGTTCCAGCCCAGCTCCTATGTAAATTATTTAGCAACTATTTTAGTTCCAACTATATTCCAGGCAATGTGTTAGGTCTTCAGGATGCAATGGTGAGTGACAACCATGGCGGATGAAAACTGTCTCGCAGAGCACAGACAATTCTGGCTGAGTCTGGGGCAGGTCTTGGACCTGTCTGAGGCTTTCTTTCATGTGGAGATAATAACCCCCTACGTATAGGCTTGTGATGAGGATAAAAGAGAAAATGTATATGGGAATACATCATAAACTCTAAAGTGCTATGCAAATTAGGATTATAAAATTCTTATCCCTTCTCAATCCTCTTTCAATTCTAAGTCCATATCAACCTAGCAGTGAATGTCTCGTAGCTTCATGCACTTTCCTCTAGTTTCTATCTCGAGAGCATGCTGTATTCCCCATAAGTTCAGATTTTCCTGCTTGACAGGCTAATGTGCTGTTGCCATCCCCCTTGATATTAGTCTAATTCTGATTTGAGGCTATGGAGGTGACAAGTAAAGCTATTTTAGAGGTGCCTGAGGTCGTAAAACATTTTGAAAATTATTTTGCTGTCAAAGTCGCATCAGGGTAGATCTGCATGAGGAGTCTGTGGTTCTGAACCGAACATGAGGTACCTTTCTGCTGTGCTCTGGAGAGAGCTGGCATGATGAACAGTGCTGTCATCAGTCACTTTGCTGACGGCTGAAGAGGGCTGCACTGAGCCCACGAAGCCAGGGCCTTGGGGATTCACTCCGTAGCCCTGAGGAAGCTTTGCAACCAAGAGTGCCTGGAAGGATCCAGGAATAGGAAGCAAAATGTCTCTTGCCAACTAAAGACACATTTTTAAAGTGTCAGAAATGGATGTCTGTTTTCAACAAGAGAGATCCAGAAACCATTGAGGGGAATTATCCATCTTGCACTTGCTCAAAGAATGTTTGAGAAAAGTTGCAAAAATCAGAATTGAAATTCTCTAGCCATTGAGAGAATTTCCTTTCAGTGTGTGCTTTCAGTCTAGCTGCCCTCTTTAAATAATCATATTAAGAAACCCAATGAATGTGGGAGGACACTGACAAAAACCAGATAACTTTGAAACCAATAGCTTTGAACTAGGAGATTTCAAATAGAGGAAGTCCGGATGGGCCATGAAGGTGTCTCGCTTATGACTATAGATGGGAGAGGAACATAAGAGAAACCACAGGGATTGGCACAAGAGTCTATATAATACAAACACCAGACCCATAAAGTTAACTACTTCACTTTTGCCTATATATTTTTACAGAGTGGAACAAGGAGGGGGATTCACACATACAAAAGGAGGGCTCTACTCCAAAAGTATCAAAAAGACTGCAAAGGTGATTTCTAAACATTTCCTTCTAAATCTCACAAACTAGTCTGTAAGTTCTTCTAGGATTAGACTCATGTTTTCCATTTCCATATCTACCACATCATACGGGGCTTTATGCAGAAAGTATCTTCCAGAGGTGCCTGTTGAATGAATGAATGAGCAAATAACTATGAAAGAATTAAGAGAAAGAAAGAGGGAGATGAACAGAAGGAGAAAGAAGTAGGAGAAGAAAGAGAAAAGAGACAGACTGGATAGGGAATAATTATCATATAAAATTAATGAAGAAAAATCAGAAAATGTGGTGGTTTGTCCATCATCTTATGCTGCTTGGCTGATAAAAAAGCAAATAGGTAAGTAAAGCGCTTTGTCAATGGATGCAGAAAATTAGTACAACGCATTCCTCCTTCCTCTACCTTATCCATCTCCCTTCCTAACCATAGACCTTATCTTGCCTTGAAAAAAACAAAAAGAAAGGTAACTTTCAAATAAAAATCCCTCTTGCACATGACTAATTTATCTCAGTTTTCGGGTTCCTACAAGCCTCCTCTAGATCTATAATTCTAGAATATGGTGATTGAAATTATTCTGTCCATTGCCATCCTTTATTCTATGCACAAAGTTCATTCACACATAGAACCACCATCATATAAGTCTGCCCCACGAATGCACTAGACGGATTCAAAGTGGTGTATCAGATTCAGCAGCTTTCAGACAAAGAGTATTATTTTTAATGCACTGTGGCAAAGTAAGCGTCCATGGTGCTTTTGACCTTAATTATTTGTGATAATAACTAGCTGAATAGAACCACATGGTTGTCAGAGCTGCAAGAGCATATTTCCACAAACCTCCATCAAGTAACAATTATTGACGATTCTAATCTCTTTCAATAAATATTTCAGAACATGGCAGAATCACAGTGTCAGTAGGAGACATGCTCAGAAAGTCCTTCTGGATAGGGGCTATTATTTTTCTAGTTACACAAAAGAGAAAGCTTTTATTTCCCTTCTCAGTAGACTGATTTATTTATGTCACAAACCTCCACTTAAAGATTTTAATAGCTAAGAAATTTACTCCCATGTGTTCTCTCAAACACCTGAACCATTCTTGCCCTCCATTTTGCTTCATTTATGTCAAATTATATCTGTCCACTACCTTTAAAACTTCTATCTACAGATAGAAAAGTTGCATTTGAACAAAGATGGGTCTAGACCTGGTGTAGACTAAAGAGTCTTAAGATTAGTCCTGATAAGCATGGATGAACTCCAAAATACGGCCAACCCTTTTTATATAACTCATCTTCCCAGTTTGGTTTATCATTGGGTTTCCAAAACCACAACTTACAACTCACAATAAAACAGTTGTCAAGTTACTTATAGACAGTAGCAGATACCCATTTTATAAGAAGAATAGCAAAACTTACTTTACCTGCAACTTGTGGTTATCTTCTGGCTCTTTAGAGTAGAAAACAAACATAACAGAATTCAAAATGTAAACCACCACTAAAAGACAAAGGCTTAAGTAAACTGTATTTTATCACTGAAAGAGCTAGTGTCCTTAAAAGCATGGGTTGGGTATTTTATACCCTTCAGTTCAGCTGTGCCATGCTTTAGTAAATGGTGGTTACTCAATAATTCTCACTGACTATGAGTGTATGAAGAATGAAAAGTACCAGCTAGGGTCTGTAGGAAAATTAAGAATTAAAGCCAAATTACAAAAGGAGACCCACTGAATCACATATATCCTACCCTCAAATTATCTGTCTCTTACAACTCCATTTCACTCCTACGGGCCTGATTTAGACACCATTATCTTTGGCCAGGCAACTGCTCTTGCCTTCAAACAGCTTCCAGCATAGACTAAAATATGGTTCATCTAAAAAAATAAACAAGTAAATACAGGATCAGATTGGCATCAGACTTATCATCATATTAGAAGATAAAGATGCATTCACAGTTCTATAAGATTCTGGAACTAAAATTCTATAGTCATTCAAAATAACAATTAAGCATGAAGATAATTTGAAGGCATGTTTGGATGCCTTCATTGTGTGTTGATACACTATGCTGATAACCAAGCACTGTTTCTGAGACTGATATTTGAGTATGTGCTACAGACAAAAAAATAAACTTGAAACCCCCTTCCAAAAAAATGATAGAAAGAAAAAAAGAAGATATAGAATTCCGAAAGAGAAAAGCTACCCCAAGAGTGCAAGACCTATTCTGGGGCTAACACCTGAGGGAGCTGTAGGCAGATAGGTCAAAAGAGTGACCAGCCCCAATTATATCAGGAAATTGATATGCTTTAGAAAGGTTTTCTCTTGGAAGAAAATATCATCTGTACAAAAGATGAGGCTAGATAATTTTGAGAATATGGTAAATACAAAAAAAAATCACTATTAACTTGACAACCATTGATCAATAAAATGCAATAAATAGAAGACAATAAATTCATTTAAAGGTCAATTTAAAAAACAGGAAAAACAGAAGAGCTACCATTGTTTAAATGAGTCATGCTCAAATATAATACAATTGTAATAAAAGCAAATTCATTGATTTTGAAACTAGTAACATTCTTCCTCAAATGGCAAAAATGTTATAACGTTGGATGTAAAAAGAAGGAAATGCAATATAACATCTTTATTTGAATTTGCGGTGAATAATATGTACATGGCCGTAAAAACAAATACTATTTATTGGTTTTCAGCCTTCAGTAAAAGCTAAAGACCAAGCTCGTAATAATTATGGTTTCAGAAAGGAGGGTAAATGTTTCACCATGACTATGTAAAATTAAAAGAAGACTTTTCAGAAATTGGGAATTAGAAAAACAAGAAAGGACATAGAAGGAAGAATAGGTATATAAACATAATATTTAGATTTATGAAATTGATCACAAGAGAAAGTAAAAATAGCAGTGTATAAAAGTGGTTGTCTTTGGGGACTGAGACAGAGTTTGAGAAAGAATAGCAGAAAAAATTATGCTTTTTGTTTCAAACCACTCTGCTTACAAAAAGTAAACAATACATATATCAAATCATGTTGCATACCTTATGTACATACAATTTTTATTTGTCAATTATACCTCAACAGAGATGGAAAAAATAAACAAGTAAACCTTGTGTATTTTCTTTAAAACAATTTTATACATAAAATATACTAATACGGACAAAAGGAGGTCTTAAATGAAAAAGCACAGCCTGATTGCAAATATATGTTCATATGCCTGTGCATATGCTTAGAAAAAAGCTTCAAAAGACATATGCCAACTCATTCTTTTTGTACATTTAGGAAATGGAATACTGATTTTTCACTTTCTTCTTTATATCTTTACATATTATCTGATTCATTTTTACAATGAGCACATGAGAAACAAAAACAAAATAGTTTTACTCTTGAAAATTAAATTTTATAATGTGTCCTTACTCCTACAATTAACAATTATAGAATATTGACATACTGCTTCTAGATTTTTTTTATATTTTAAAATATTTTTAATATTTTACTTAATGGGGATCATGAATATATATATACATATATATATACATATATATGTATATACATATAACATTTTCATAAATGGGGTTATACAGATTATATCATAATTTTTTCAAGCTATTCACCATCTACTTATTTACAATATGTTTATGTTTCCATTATATCATCTATTACACAAAGTAGCCAGCAAGTCCATTCATTCAATATGTTTGTTTTCCCCAGAGGATAAGATCCTGAAACTAAGACCTACGCTTTAGTAATTCTATACCCCCAATCCATTGCACATAAAACACATGCAATGTGAATCTTGATCAATCTGAGGAAAAGTTCAATGTTCTTCCCTCCTATGCACAAGTACCAATATTCCCTTTCGTGAATATTGTGTTTATGTGCACAACAAAAGAAGCAGGGAGACTACTTAACAATACAAGGCCCCCATGTTGCTCCTTCTTCCCTTTCTGGTCCTCTGGACAGCTAGGAAGGATTTCGTTCCCTACTTGATCATCTACCTGAGCAAAGGTAACCTTTCCTAAAAGGTAACTTTGCTTCCAGCATGAGGGCTTTTATGGGAGTTCTGACGAAAGCCAGCAGAGGGTGCAGTGGTTCCCAAAAAGACTTCATCTGAGCTTGAAGGGGAACCTCTTTCCAAAGAGATCCCCTTTTCTTCTGCTGTCAAATCTCCACCACTTGAGATTCATTCTATAATGTCCCTCATTCCCACGAGATAACAGATTAAATCTCCAACTTTAGTGAGTCATCACTCCTCAAATGGCTGCCCTACACAGAGCACCAGGGCAAAGAGGCAAAGTACTAGACTCCCATGGGTGACAATTTTGTCACTTTGGAGAAGTAAAGAGCCCAAAGGAGACAAGAAGGAATAGGAAGTAGGGGGGAAATAACTTCAGACTTTACAGTTTCTTCTACAGTTATCTGTCAAATGACCCCAGTACTATTAATAATATGTTTCCTATTAAAATCACTTAAACTTATTTTTTTCTCAAAAAACATTTTGTGGGTCTCTTGCCATAAGTTAACTTAGGACTACATTTCCTATCCGGTAATCAACAGTACACAGAAAAGAATATGGCATGTTTTAAAAATATTTTTAAAAAACAAAAACAGCTAATTTTTACCATAGTTTCAAGAACCGCACTTGAGGCAATGATAATTTTGAAGGTGGTTAAAACATTAGTCAGTAAACATTTCATGGAAATATTCCAAACATGGAGAACAATGCACAAATTACCAATGCCCAGCTCAATGAATTTTCACAAACTATAAACCACTGTGACTACCACCCAGATAATGGAAAAAAAAACAACAACCAGCATTCTAGAACCCACCTCTTCATGACTCTGCCCAGCCAAAGTTAAACACCATGCTGAAATTTTATCACGTTTTGCTCAGTTTTGAAATTTATATGAAACAAGTCATACAGAAAAGTAGCTACCATTATATTACCATTATGAAAACTCTTTATTAAGTCAGAAAGAAATAAGGAGTTAACTCCCCCCACCAAGTAAACCCTAAACAAGTTTTATGAATAAGGAGCTAACTTAGATTCATTTATTCACCTGCAGATGGACAAAATGGACTCAAGCAGAAGATATGTAACTAAACCAAGATCACATCCTCAGCTCTGTAAGTAGCCAAACGGTGGTTTGAACCTAGATATTCTCACTCCAAAATAAATACTCTTCCCTCTATGCCACATGACCGGATGAATAAGTAAGATATTATACTCCTAGAAACCATCACTTCACTTGGGGTCCATAAAATTTAAGATATAAAGTTGAGCAAATACTTGGCTCTCCCTCTATGGAATTCATCATCTTTTGGTAACATCATGAGGCAAGCTTCTTACTGGCATGAGCCTGAGTCTTAAGACAGGTATAGGCTATTTCTGCTACATGTTTACTCCTATTAAGGGAGTTTCAAGTCATTGGAAAACAACCGAGTAATGTTTTTCTTTTCATCACTATTTCCAAGTTTAACATAGTTTTCCCTCCCCATTGCTTAAGGCCATTTTAGGCAGATCCCATAGCTTTCTAGGCACTTTCTAAAAACCCAGTCCAGTTAATATATCAATCTCATATCCAATTCAAAGCTAACCACTTTTTGTATCATGGAATGGATGAGTGGCTCAAGGAGGCTAATGTGGACAGGAGGGCATAATATGATTTTATATTCTCTTCCTTCTCTCATTCTGCAGTTCACCATGTCCGTGAACTGCAGAATGAGGAAATATGGTCTACTTCTGGTCACCTCTTTCCTTTCCCTCCCCTTGATCTTGATCCTTATGGTTGAGTCCAAGAAGAAGAAATAAGAGAGGCAAAAATATTCTTATGTAACTGCCCCCCTGTTAGCAATGAAGAGGCATCACTGGTCTCCCTCTGATGCAGTCTGGTTCTGTGTACTGGTGATGGCCCATGACAATATGGCAGCCCACAACAATATAGCAGCACGTACTAATGTGGAGGCCCATGCCAATGTAATCGCCTCCACATAGATCATCAGGATAATGAACAGCAGCATTAGTGATGTTTCACCTAGATAATTTGTTGTTCTGTGGGCTTCCCTGTGCATACATAGTAGGATGTTTAGCAGCATTCTGGCATCTATTCACTACACGCAATAGCAACCTCCTCCCAGCTGTTACAACCAAAAGTACTAACTGTCCCCTGGAAGGCCAATTCACCCTGGTTGAAAACCACTAACAAAGATACTATGCATACAATTCTTCAGCAGACTCATCAGTGATACTTACCTTGAAATTCTTCCCTGAGTGGGGTATCTATTTGCTTAGTCTAGATATCATTTAGGCAGGCCAAGGATATCTGACCCACCCTTTAACCTCTGTAGTCCTTCAGCTGTAGCCATGCTAACAGTTGTGGTTCTCTACTGAGCTCTCCAAAAACAGTAGAAAGTTGGAATGGGGGTGATCCCCATCTTTTTCATTAAAGACATTATATCACTACCCCTTCTGTACTGCTGCTGTGAGATATTTCAGTAAAAATTCAGCCTTCAGAAATTCCAGACAGAAATCCCAGACAAGAAGGCAACATTCTCTATGCTCATAATCACCTCCAAAACTTGCATATACATTTTAAGCTCCCCCAAGAACTCCCTTCCGTGTCCTGCTCCATGCATCATGCAGCTCTGCAATAGGTCAGGGGTGGAATGAGATGTCATATACCGCCCTTCATAAACATATGTCCTAATCTTTATGAATGACCTCTCATATAGCTTTAGGAAGATAATCCACTCCTTTATTGCCCCATGACAGGGCAATAAAACAAACACTTTTCACCTTGAATACAACATTTCTTACAAGATGAAGACCTCAATGATTCTCTTCCTTTCCCAGTTGTTATAGGTTGAATTACGTTTCCCCAAAATTCATGTGTTGAAGTCCTAACCCCCAGTGCCTCAGAATATTGACTGTATTTGGATATGAGATCTTTAAAGAAGTAACTGAGTTAAAATGAGGTTATTAGGTTGAGCCCTAATCTAATATGGCTGGTGTCCTTATAAGAAGAAAAAATTTGGACACAGGGCAAGTATATGGGAAAGGCAATGTAAAGACACAGGGAGAAGACAGCCATCTACAAGTCAAGGTGAGAGGCCTCAGAAAAAATCAGCCCTGCCCAAAACTTGATCTCAGACTTTTAGCCTCCAGAACCATGAGAAAATAAATTTCTGTTGTGTAAGACACCCAGTCTGGGTACTTTGTTATGGGGGTGCAAGCAAACTAATATATTTTATACCAGTCTTATTCTTACTGACTTGGGATTGAGAGATGGTTAAATGAGACGAGAATACAATGTCTGGCAATTAAGTTCATGAACTTGTTGCAGCAATGTTGCTAATATATTTTTATATCAGAGGGATTATTCATTATGAATTTGTACCAGCCAGACAAACAGTTAACCAAGTTTACTATTTGGAAGTGCTAAAAAGGCTGCGTGAAAAAGTTAGACGACCTGAACTTTTCGCCAACAATACATTGCATCACGGCAATGTACCAGCTCATACGGCACTGTCTGTGAGGGAGTTTTGAGCCAGTAAACAAATAACTGTATTAGAACGCCCTCCCTACTCACCTGATCTGGCCGCCAATGACTTCTTTCTTTACTCAAAGATAAAGGAAATATTGAAAGGAGACATTTTGATGATATTCAGTTCATCAAAGGTAATACGATGACAGCTCTGATGGCCATTCCAAAAAAAGAGTTCCAAAATTGCTCTGAAGGGTGGACTCGGTGCTGGCATAAAAGGAGCATACTTCAAAGGTGACCATAGTGATATTCAGCAATGAGGTTTGTAGCACTTTTTCTAGGATGAGTTTGTGAACTTAATTGCCCAATCTCATATTATGCCTCTTCTGTTAAGCCCTGGAGAGGTATCTAGCCTGTTTTTGGTGTTCCCATTTAAATGAGGGGCACTAATACCTTCTTTAACTTAAGCCCTTATCACCAATTCTGGAGCAACAGAAAAAAGTCCTATTCACCATCATATTATATATTTATCTACCACGTTTCCCTGAAAATAAAACCTAGCTGTACAATCAGCTCTTTTGGAGCAAAAATTAATATAATGTGTCTTTTGGAGCAAAAATCAATACAAGACCCGGTCTTATTTTATTATAAGACCGGGTCTTTATAATATAATACTATAATATCATATCATATATCATATAATACCAGGTCTCATATTAATTTTTGCTCCAAAGACTCATTAGAGCTGATGGTCTGGCTAGGTCTTACTTTTGGGGAAACACAGGATTAGGATTTTACTATCATCCAAAAAAGAAAGCCAGATTTTCAGCATTGCAAAGAGAAAAATAGCTTCTCTGTTGTCCAGTGCTGTCATACGTCTCCTAAATTCCTCCTAAGACAATAGTACCTTGCCTATATGAACCTGGGTGAAGTTTCTATGATGCAGTGACATGTCTGCTTGGTGATTTCATGGACGATATACCATAAACATGGCTGACGCTTTTCATTGTTGGTCAGGAAATTGTTTCCAAACACTGATCAAGGTCTGGACGGCATCCTTCTAAGTGGATGTAAATCACTACCTTGAGTGCTGTGAACATTCTAGAACAGGAAATGATCTTGGTAGTCACCTAACCTAATTCCCTCCTCTGACATTTCAATGACTTGCATTTACCTATGATCATGTTAGCTTACACATAAAGCAGAATGCTTGAGGAATATAACCGTGCTAGAATTCCACATGCATAAGCCCTATCTGAAAGGTGAATGAAGACTTAAGCATATTCACACCTACAACATCGTTTTAAAGAAGCCAGTCTTCAAGATTCCTGATTGAATAGAAAACCATGGTCTATATTCCTGGTCACTACCCTCAGCACTTTGCCATTCTATGCCCCACCATGTGACCAGGATCTACTAGGTGTGAATTAGCATGCAAAGTGAAAAGAGGACATCACAAGAATTCGGTAGAACAGTCTTAGCCTAGGACAAACATTTAGTGGGATATTTGACCTTCAGCAAGTTCATTAGTCACTTTTGACTTTAAGTTTCTTCATCTTAAAACAAGGGGATAAAAGTAGATAGTCATAAATGTTGTTTTTAGTGTTTAAATTCCAGTTCTCCAAATCTCATCTCATATATATGTATTATCCAAAACTCTTCATCCTATCCTATTGTGCTCATCAAATTTTGCCCACATCCTTCTGATAAACTCATATCTGTAAAACCTAAGTCCCTACAGTAGACCTGTCTATGCTGGGTGATGTTATCTATGTGAAACATCCTTGAAATTGCAGCTAACTTTTGCAGAGTCTGGAAGGAGATGCTAAGAGAATCAGGTATTGTGTTATAGTTTTTTATCACTGCCTTAACAGATTATCACAAACACAGTGGCTAAAAACAACACAAATGCATTATCTCACAGTTATATAGGTCAGTAGTTTGAGCTGGCTCAATTGGTTTCTCCAATCCGGGCTTCACAAGGCTAAAATCAAGGTGTTAGCCAACTGGGTTGTTGTCAGGAGGCTCTGGGGAGAATATGCTTCCCAGTTCATTCAAGTTGTTGGCAGATTTCTGTTTCTTGTGGCGTTAGCACAGGAGTCCTCTCATCTGAGGCTTCCCTGATCTGCTAGAGGCCTCTCTACAGTCCTTGTACATGAGCCCTGCATCTCAGAGCCAGCAATGACATGTCCAATCTTTCTCAAGCTTGAAAACTTGACTTCCTTTTCTGTTGAATCTCCAACTTCCAGCCAGAGAAATTTCTATGCTTTTAAAGTCTTATGTAATTAGACTGTGCAAATGGGAATAATCCAGGATAATCCTCTTCTCTTCAAGTGTGTACCCTTAATTACAACTGCAAAGTCCTTTTTTCTTGTCATATAATACATTCACAGGTTCTGTGAATTAAGGCATGGACATTTTGGGGAGCCAATATTCTACCTACATGGTAAGAGGAAATGGGGATTGGAGGTACAGAAACAATGTTCTCTATAGTAGTGATCTGCCCAGGGGTTTTTGTTTTCTGTGATTCAACTAGACACTTAAAATAGTAGTTCAAATTGGGTGTGCATTGTTACATTTGTGGCACTTTACTTGTATTTAAAGGCATTACCTCATTTAATCTTCACAAATTCTTATGCAGTATATCCTACTACTTATATAAGACTGGATCTTATATTAATTTTTACTCCAAAAGACACATTAGATCTGATTGTCTGGCTAAGTCTTGTTTTCGAGGAAATAGGATATCATCCTCATTTTACATTTGAGGGAACTGAGGCTCAAATCTTAATACTATGTCCACACAGTTAGTTAAGCAAAAGAGCCAGGGTTTAAACCCAGTTTCTTTGACTCCAGAATTACACACCCTCACAGTTTACAGCTGAGTCAGAAGCTGACAGATACCTTGTGACTTCCTCAAAGATACGCAGATGGTTAATGAAAGTTTCAGGAATGAAATCCGATGTGCACCAGTCTTTGTATATCCTGCTCTACCTAGCTGGCCCACCATCCCACGTGCACTTAATGCCCTGCAGTCAGATCCGACCACACATTTGTCCTTAATCATTAGTTTTATTACTCCTTTCTCCACATCTCTGAATGTACAGGTTCTTTTGTGGGCACAGTAGCTTTGAAAATAGTGTGGCATTTTTTTAAATACTATAAATGCTGTACTTCACAATGCTATAATATAAATTTTATAGAACAAGGTTTTGGAGCTTGGACCTCCATAATTACCTACTAGCAAAGTGGCCTGAAAGAAAAAGGTAGCTTTGGTCTAGCTACCTAGACCAAAAGGAAACACAAGGAAGATATTTCACCATCCAAAACTGTCTATAAATGACTAGAATCTGTAATATTTACTCGTGTTTCATTTGTAAGCACTTGCTCAAACATGTAAATATGCAGGTGGTCCTAAAACTGTTGGTGCCTACTGTATAATTGATGACACACAATACTAAAGATTTATTCATGTCCCTAGGGCCGGATAGTCATTTGATCATAATATAAAGAGCAATTAACTAACTCTTTCCATAATTCATTTACAGGGAATTTTGAAATTTCTTCCAAGTGTGGACATTGACATCATTGCCAGTTCTGTGAAGAATATTATTATTTTGAGGCACATTAAGCAAACTTAGGAAGTTATTGTGCAGGCCTGATTTATTGAGTATAATTAAGGAATGGGGTATTTGCCATAAATTAAGTGTTCATGATTATTCTTATATAGCCATCAGTTAATAATAATCTTTAAATGTGCTTTCTCCTTTAATCACCAGAGCAGCTCATACGAGATGGTGTTATTACGCCTAAAATGCACATGAGAACACTTAAGGCCCAGAAGGGGTAAGTAGCGTATTCAAAATCTGACAACTAGGAAGAGACAGAATCCAGAATCCCAAAACATATCTATCTATTGCCAGAGCCAATGCCCCTAGTGCTTTCAGTGTTATTTAATCAGTATCTTCTTCAAAGCGAGAAATTTTAAACAAAGTTTGAAATATTTCCTAAACTGTTCTCAAATTCCTATCCTTTGAAGCAATATCTCCTGGACATAATTTAATAATGGTTGTAGTAATAGGTCTAGAGGCTTTGATGACAGCTCTTCTGTTTACTTCCTGGTTTAGGACTGTCTTCCGAAGAGTAGAAATTGTTAAAAATCTGACCGCTTGACAAAATGGGAAGTTTCTGCATATTAAAAGCTTTAAACACTTCTCTATTTTTAAAATCACTTATATTCATATCCCCCTTGATCTAATCTTTTCAAAACGTCTTTTCATTTTTCTTTTTAATTTGAAAAATAGAGCTATTATTCACTACAATCAAATATGCCAGCATGTCATACTGAAAAATTTAATGCAGAAATATGAAATAGCCATCCTTTAAGCACTCCAAAAAACATGGCTTGAGTTGTTTAAGCTATAAAATGTTGGTATCATTGCTATTATATCTACAGTGAAGGCATTAGAAGAATTAAAATAATATTATAGTTCAAATTAGCTATGCAAGCTAGGACTAATAAACTTGGCCAAAGTATAGTTACCGGAGATATTCTGTTTTTATACATATCCACATATAAACGTGTATGTATTCTGATTTTATAATGGAATATGGTTAGCAGTCCTTAAAGTTCTCTCTCTCTCAACTTACCACTAAAATGTTTGTTTTAAGTAGAAAAGTATAATGATCTCATAATCATATCACAATTGAAACAGAGCCTCAGACTACCACCGAATCTTAGAAGAAATTTCACTTATTAATAGCAACGAATTGAAACTCTCCACTGGGGGTGACCAAGACCAGAAAGGTGGAAATAGAGCACACTTGCCAGTCCTAAAGATGGCAAGTAGTAGTGGGAGGAGGTTTCGTTTTTCACCCATAGTCTATTGTCCGGTTTAGAATCTCAAAACCCAGATACAGCAGGAAATGAATGAATGGTTGTTGCTTTTCAGCAAAATGACAGGCTTTGCGGAGGCCAGTGTGCACTGTTATTCCTTCCCTGTCATCAGCAAGAGCCTTTACTGGAACCAGTCAGCATCTATAATTTCTATGAAACCACAAAAAATTTAGTGGAGTTCAGAAGGTTGGACACAAGAAAGGGAAGAGGGGAAGGTGCTTCTCCCAAAAGCAGACCAGAGTGTCCTCAAGTCCCAGCTCCAAGGGCTGGGTCAGATAAGAAGCAAGTCAGATAAGGAAAGACAAAACTAAGGCTTACTGGAAGAAGGGGAGGAAATGAGATATAAGATCTGAGAATGGACTAGACAGTTTTTAAACATACGTCACCAGGAAGTTATGAAGCTCTCCAAGATTCCATACAGGAACGAAAAGGGAAATTTGACAAAGCATTAATAAGGAAAACATAATTCCATTGTATATATTTATCCACTAAACTGAGACTTTTCAGTTAACTGGTATTTCTGCAAGAATTATAAAGCTAACCTCCCATTCATCATTTTGGAGAAGTGGGAGATACAGTGGAATGAAGTTGTGACCTAAGGAATACAAGAGAAAAAAAGCTAAACCCGGACAAGTAAAACAAAGCTAATGGTAACTGCTATAAAGCAGGCTTAGAAAGTAGTCTGTTTGAAACTCAGCATTCAATACATAACACAATTTAAGAAACTGGGAGCCAAGATAATGGAGTAGATAAACATAGGGTGGCTGAATGGATAAGAAAACAGAGCCATTACATATACTTCGTATAAGAGACACATCAGATTGAAAGACACACAGAGACAGAAAGTAAAGGGATGGAAAAAGATATTTCAAGAAAATGGAAATGGCACTTGTCTTATTAGG